>NW_014554836.1:1107148-1108838 GCF_001313825.1 Dinoponera quadriceps | reverse complement strand
GTGTATACATACGTACGCGGCTCGCAACGCGGTGACGTCGAGGAGAGGTTACGGCACTCTCGGGAGCCCGGTTAATACGTCTTCCCCGAACCAGAGGTCTACCTCTCTGTCACTGCCTCCTCTCCTCGCCCCTTTCGCCCTCTACCGCACACCTACACATCCTCTCTCTCTCTCTCTCTTTCATACACATACATCGATATATTCTCTCTGTAGCGCGCGGGCGCGCAACCCGTTCGCGACCCTCTTTCTCGTGCGGCTCGTTCCTCCTCATCCCGCTCGCTATCCTCGTTTCCGCCATATCCGGAAATCCCTCGCACGTACTGCTGATTTCATAATTTCGGCATCTTGCCAGGGCGGGCGTACGTGACCGGTTCTCGTGTCCGAAGAATCATAGGTCGACCCAAATATCGTGACGAACATCGTCTAATGGACAAATGGTTTTGGAATGTAAATCGCGCGCGCCCAACGGCCGCCGCATATAGCGTTGTTAAAATCGCACGATAAATCAAAGCCGCGCGCCGGCTCTCTGTGCGTGGACTCGTTGTAAAAATGGTACGGCCAACAAAGACTGCGTTTTAACCGTTACAATAGGCTCGGTCGCGGCGGCACGTCGACTTGGGAGAAAGAGAGAGAGGGAGAAACGAAAGCGGCGGATTTATACTTTTTTACAGGCACAATGCGCTCCCGCGTATCCATTAACGCTGGCGCGCGTGCTCCGCATAAAATTGCCGATATTTTCGCCAGTCGTCGGATTGGCGACCGCTCCGGCGGATTGCCGATTGGAAATCATGCCGCTTATTGATTCGCCGTCGGGCTTATCGGCGCGCCATGGGAAAATTCGTCAATATTTTTTCCCGGCAAACAACACGCGTCTGCCGGCTACCTACACACCGCACGAGATAGGTAGAGAGAGAGAGAGAGAGAGAGAGAGGTTAACGAGGAGTTCTACCCCGTCGGGCTCGATGAACACGCGTAGTACAAGCGCGTTACCGCGCCGACATCATCAACCGCCCCCGGAATAAGGTCCGCCATTCTCCGCTTTCGTGTAAAAACACGATGACGTTCTGTAATGCCCAGTAATGAAGGGTAGGGAGAGAGAAACGTTAGAATAATTAATGAGATAAAACGGGCTCATGCGGTCCGTCGAGAGAGGGTGAGAGTGGATTGGTACTTACCCGTCTACCACTGTTCACCCTCTCTCTCTCTCTCCCTTTTACTTCATATCGTCATCCAGTCCTCCCCCTTTCCCCCCCCCCCCAAAACTCTCGCCAGTGTTCCACTCAATACGGCGGTATGATTAATGGTGGTAATATGCCCGGTCGTTGTTTCTGACTAGAGGGCATACGCGAGTTCACCGGCGAAGTGAGCGCGGGATACAAGGAGAGCCAGCTCGCGAAACCGTGGAGGCCGTCGTTGCCCACGGATTCCCGCGGAGGACCGGAATAGAAATCACGAAATCGGAGAATCACGGCCGCCGATCGTCGCGATCGATCGAGTCGGCCGGCGACCGTGTCGCGGTGGGGGAGGGGGGGGGGAACACATATCATCACGGGATCACCCGGTATATGCAGGGGGAAGTACACAGACCATTGTCGCTATAACGCGTATCTGCACACAGCCGGCCGGGAGACTCGCCCTCAGTGAGACCGGCAGACAGGGAGGAGATAGGAACAGAGACGGGAGGGGGGGG
>NW_014554836.1:1080124-1107011 GCF_001313825.1 Dinoponera quadriceps | reverse complement strand
CTCGCGCCACCGGCAGCAACGGCGGCAGCAGCAGCAGCAGCCGTTGTCTCTGGAGAATGCCAAATGGAATCTCTGAATTCTGTCGGTCGAGCTTGAGCTACGCGAGAAATACCGGTATCAATGCGTACCGTTGCTCGCTTCCGTGCCCGACGGGATGCGCCTATCCGTCATCGTCACTTAGCGCCGTCCATTGTGCGCGATCCGTGATGGCCTCTTTGTCGTGCCGCGCGCGAGTAATACCCACCCCCCTCGTCCCCGGCTCCCCCCGGCTCTGCTGCACTTCCTCCTCTAACCTCGGCCGTATTATCGGCGTCGAAACACGGTATCGAGAGCAGGCGCATGCCCGTCGTCTCTAGTTATCCGCGGTATTAGCCGGCGTTTGATGCCCCGATCTTTTCAGACAGCGGATATTCCCGCTCTCTGTCTCTCTCTCTCTCTCTCTCTCTCTTTGGTTCCCTCCTTTTTCCTCGATGCGCGCGCGATCAATTCGCGATGACGTCTGAAGAGGCGAGCGGAAACCGCACCGATATTGTGCTTTCAAACGAGCTCGTTGTTCGGACGCGCGAGCGATCTCTAATTCTCCGCCCGAATCGAGTTCATCGCACTCTCCGTCCGTTTCCGATGGGTTTTTTCTCCTCAATCTCTCTCTCTCTCTCTTCCCCCGTCTCTCTTTTTCTCGTTTTCCCTCGTTCTTTTTGCAATCGAATAGTGGCACAGATAGAAATCTTACGATATCGACGCGCCGTTTTACGCACATCTATCTTCCTAGTCTGTGATCAAACAAACGACGACTCGTAGTTCATGCTACGCAAGACTTCCGCACAATGGAGCGTTCTTGCGAACAATAGGGCACAGTATCGCTTCATCGTTCGCGGATATACATATATATATATATATATATATATATAGAAAGAGAGAGAGAGAGAGAGAGAAAGAACCGTCGGTTTTCCGTTATTGGCGAGAGAACCGCGACGGGCAGACAAGGAAAGGTCGCGTGACGAAATATATTCCAGCGGGACCGTGCACGTCGAGAGATATTTAAGACAAAGGGGCGGTGTGGAGACAGGGGTAAGGAATTGGGGACAGATACGTAAGTGGATATGAAGAGGGGGCGGAGAAGAACGAAAGGGAAGAGGTGGATAAACGAAAAGAGACGGATAAACGGACGGGAGAGCTAATCGCGCGCGTCTATTTCGGCGGGAACGCTAGGGTGCAATGTTCTCTCTCCTCTCTCTCTTCTTCTTTTTTTTTATGGAACATAACCGTCTCGCGGAAGAAGGTTATTACCTCGCGATTCCCTCAGGACGAACTAAAAACTCCATTCCTCCGAAAGAGAGAGAGAGAGAGAGAGAGAGAGTGAGAGGAACGGGGCGCGAGAACGAGGGATCCGTTCTTGCGTTCTTCTCTCTCTCTCTCTCTCTCTCTCTCTTCGTTCTTGTTCCTTCTCGGTTTTCTTGCAGTTTCTCCTCTTCCACGTTCACCACATCGCCCGGACCTGCTTCTGAGGCAGCGTGCGCGGCGCTTCTTCTATCTCCGGTCTCTCTCTCTCTCTCTCTCTCTCTCTCGAGCGGTACCGCCAACCCTCGCCGGGTTTTCTCTCGTTCAAGCTCTGCGAAAGACGAGTTACACACAGCGGCTACGCTTTCGAAAGCGGCAGAGCCGTCGCTGGCGCCGGCAGCAATCCAAAATAGAGGTACAAAAATCCGCGGGTGGGTAAAAACAGAAGGAAGCTCGATAAGAGCCGTCCCGCGCCCCTACATTCTTCGCCTACCCTATTTCTCTCTCCATCTTCCTCCGCCTGCTCGCCACCCTTGTCGCGCCTCTCTCTCTCTCTCTCTCTCTCCTGTTTCCTTCCTTTCGCCTTTACTCAGCTTCACGGTGAAAAGAAGACCGCTCGCGCGAGAAGGACGGCCGGTTCCTTCCGGGCGTTTAACGCGCCGCGGAATCGCGCCATTCTCTTCCCTTCGGCTCGGCGATGACGACAAGTAACAACAGGGAAAGCTGCTCCGCTATTATGTGTCCCGCCTTGAAACGTAAACGTTATTGGCGAAAGACGCCCCCGCGGCTCGTTCGCTCGCTCGCTCACGATCGATGCTATTAGTTGTTCTCCTGCCGGCGTGGCACCGAGAGAAGGAGGAAGAAAATGAGGGAGGAATAGAATAAATTTTATAGCGCGCACGGACAAAAAGAATGAGCTCCCATGGTTGAAAAGCAGCTGCCACAGGTAAAAATTAGCTGTCCGTATAATAACGGAAATTTAGTGTTGACTTTTTTGTCCCTGTACTTAATTTTCAGCTCTCACAGCTAAAAACTACACGGTAAAAAAAAAAACACGTGTTTGCACTTGCGTGAAAATCGCTTCTTGTTGAAATTTTCTGTTAAATTTTCAACACACCCGTGCCGCCGATTTAACATGGTGTGCGTTTATCTCGATATTTGATATCGAGTCGATATTCCACGTGTGTAGGTATTAAATAATACATTTTACACTTCGATCCGACATATTATGGATATTAATTTTTCGTTAATTCTCGATACGTAATATTTGCGTGACTTTTCAGCATATTCGCTTAGCGTTGAATCAACGCTAAAATTCGCGCGGACCGAAATTCGGGGGACACGCGAGATGTGTGAAATTTAACGCGGGATCCCTCACCGTGCGGGTCTGGTGAATCAAATTTCATTTTTATCACACGTGGCCACACACAGAGAGCCAATCTCTTCTTCCCGTGCGAATTAGAAAGTTCGACTCGGCCGACTTGGGATGTTCCGAATTGCCGGCGCTTCGGTATGCCTGTTGCGCAGCCATGCGCGGGGGATTGCGTTCGTTTTAACGTTCGCGGGAGAGCCGAAGAGAGCGAATTACCGAGACGCGGAATGCGATCGAGCGCGAGCGCAAATGCGGGGAAATTAGATCATGAGGAACGCGCGTCGACGTCAAGTGTCGGCGGAGAAAAGGAGCGCGGAAGTGGTATGACGCCGGCCGATAGAATTGCCGTAAATTACGGCGGTGCATTGTGCGCGATCAAATTCAAATCCCGGGTTTATTTAGCGCGCGCCAGCGTCGCGTAAAAATACAATACGGACGTTTGACGAGGCACAATGCCGGTCCCGCCAGAGACGTTTACGTGTTACAAGCGCGGGAAACGTAAGAAAGAAAGGGCTATGCAAAGCGCGGTCTTCACCGCCGGGCTGGAATAACACGGAAAGACGAGGAACGGGCCGCGCGTTCTACACGCGCGGGAGAACACGGAAAAGGGGAAAGAAAGAAAGAAAGAGAGAGAGAGAGAGAGAATGAGAAGTAGAAACAGGGGGAGGCACACGCCCTCTCGCGCCGATATTTATTCTCGTTTCCAGCACGGCCGTGTTTGCGTAATAATCGCGAGTTTTCACGATACCTATGTTGATGGCTTCCAAACCGCCGTGAGATAATGGATCGGGAGAAAATGCTCGAGCGTGCGCGTTCTCTCCCTTTCCCGTGTTCTCACACGCGACTCATTGTACGAACAGGACGAGACAGTAACAATGATAAATTAGGCTATCCGCCAAGAACAGCGAGCACGACTTTGCGAATAACGTCCCGCCGTCTCTCGGCCGCTCCGCGGCAACTTTACGAGGTTGCTCGCGCGCGCTCTTCGGGATCACCAATTAGATGCATTTCGTACCGCAGCAGCAGCAACGTGGGCTCCCGTGCCGGCGCTGCTGCTGCTCGGCGCGCATCGGAATTACTTCAATTTATCAATTTACGCCGGCATTACCGTAACCAATTATTATTCGGTGCAGCTCCCGCCGACGGGATATACGTATTTTCGTAAATTGAGCTCGGGCGCCGTTCGCAGTATTTAATGCCAATTTAAGAGCGCGAGCCGAGGCGGGAGCCGGCGATTTATCTAAAAATTAACGGATTCAACGTGTTCGTGCCTCGGAGATCGCGCGGTAGTTTCGCGTCCGTGAGCGGCAAGTTTATAATTCTGTCGCGACGAAGATGAAGACGTCGCTGGCCGCTCCCGCCGGCGGAGGAGAGCGGCTGGGAAGGATCCAGCGAATCCCTCGCTCAGTTTTAGACGGATAGGTGAATAAACGTCGATTATATACGCATGTGTCGTTATATATTATATAACTATATCATCTATTCTTTATTGTGTATTATAAATTTTCGCATCACGTAAGTCCATAAATTCAGTAATATTCGAAATACATAGATGTATGGATATATTAAAACGTATAATAAAACGTACATTGTGTAAATGTGTAGGAACGTAATTTCGCTTGATAAATACGAAATTTATGAATGGCCCCCTTGATGCTCCATTGAAAACACGGCACCAATGAGAGCACTGCGTCCTTAATAGGACAGAATGTAAAGAGAAGGTATTGTTATCCACTTGACGCGAGCGAACCGGCCAATTATCGCGGATTCGTTCATTGATATCGCGTTCGCCCCGACGCTCTTTCGCCGTTCTGTGAACGCGTCTCTTTTCTTCGTCGACGAATTTCAATCCGCCGAGGCACACGACGATCGACACTCGACGATTCACCAGCCAGCTCGAGACCTCGGCTCGTGTGCAGCCGCGCGTGCACGACGTCGATACTTGTTCCGGTCCGTAGGATTCTTTAATTAATTGCCACAAGTGTATTTCCGCGGAAAACTTTCATCGGCCGATCACTTCTCGCGGGGCGAGAGGACGCGCGCATGCGACACGCATCACCCGATTCAATAAAATCATAAGGAGGAGGCCGAATCCGGGGGTAGACAACCTGGCCGTGAGATATACCGCTCCTTTGTATCGATCGCATAAATTCATCTTCTCCCTTCCTGAATTCCACTCGACCGAAAAATGCTGTAACGCCGACTACGTTCCGCATAATGCAATATTCTTCGTATAAGCGAGATGCATCTTGCATGTCTCGGTTTTCCCTCCACCTCCCCCCCTCCCTCTCTCTTCCTCATCTTTCTCTCTATTTCTCTCAGTGTCGATTCTACTCTCGGCGAATATTCGATTTACCTTATTACGCGCGATCCCGCGAGCGTGCGTACATTTATAACACTTCCAGGTGGGATTACGCGGCCCACCCGAGAATAATTGACGCTAAATATTCCGCGTTTCGTAATCTTTGCGGAATCTCGTTAAAAAGCGACCGCACTCATACATGCGAGCACACACGCGTGTCTCGGTAATGTCCGAGATTCTCTCTCTCTCTTTATCTCTCGTTCTCTTTCTCTTGACCTCTCTCTTCCCATCTCCGATATTTTCATCTTTCGATATCGCGCGCACTAGCGGCAAATTAACGTCTCTATTTTTTTTTAATTAAACGGTGACGTCCTCCGATATATAATTTGGATCGAATTCTACCTCAAAGAGAGAGAGAGAGGGAGGGAGTACAGCGCGAAACGCAGACTCCGCCGGTTTTACGTGTATCGCGTGGGCAGAATTTAAATTGAATATTAGCAGTAGAAAGAAGGAAGGAGGGGAGGAGGAGGGGTTGACAAAGAGCCCACTTAACGCTAAACCTGCGCTCTTATCGTTCGAATATTTCGGCGTCCGTTCGGCGGACGGACTTCGTATTCTCCGTAAGATAGCGCGCGCTCGCGCGACGACGCGGTTTTTCATTTCTAGGGCTCGCGGTAATTCTCGACGAGGGCCGGAGGGGGGAGCACACACACACACACACACACGGAAAGTGCTCGCGGGAGCGACCGTTTATCGATTATTCCGCGGGACACGACCATCGTAACTCCGCGCGATGTCGACACACACGGTGACCGATATATACATTTTAACCCGTATCAATCCGGCCGCTCGAAGATAAGGAAGGAAGGAATGAACGAACGGTCGGGCGGGAGGAGAGAAAGGAGAAATCCGGCGGGCGGATTGACTCGGGCCGATAATCGCTGTTAATCTTAGCCCCGCAGATTGGACATACGTCTTTATCCGAGCCGCGGGTCCCCCCGCCTCCTGAATTCTACATGGCTGTCTGTCGTCCGTGCGGTTGGCAACCGCGAGACAAAGGTCGATACACGAGCGGCCGGGCGGGATCTCGCAGGATTCCCAGGACCTAACGGTCACGAGGGGTTGAGGGATGAGCTATGCGGGAGATCGTGGGTGGAGGCGAACGAGGGAGAGAACGAGGGGGATATATTCCACGAGATATCTATCCGTAGGCGAAGGACTCGAACCGGTTGGAGAGGTCGGTCGGTCCGCCGGTCTAGGTGGAAGTAGGACGAAGTTGCTTAAAATGGATGAGATCCCGGACCTTCCGGCGAGTGGATTACCCGCGCGGTCGAGCTAGGCTATTCGTCAAGTCTCTCGGCGAGCGACGGCCAAGTCGCACGTCCGAGTGTGCCGGGGGGCCGCGCGTCGCCGCCGAAAGAGATCGCGCTCATTATAACGGATCATCCCGACGACGACGTGTGGCCGTCGAGGGTCGAGGCCGACCGGAGGGCATCCGACGGAGCCGCCGAATACAGCCGGCTCTCACGCGAGCCGGCGATTTCCGCGCTCACCGCCGATCCCGCTCCGTCGTTTAATCATTCATCCCGAGCGCGCGGCCGGAGAAAGCGTTAAGGATCGCTCCTCTCGTGTATTCGCCCGCTTTTGCTTATTTATCGCGGAGAACGAACCCCCTTGGCCGCCTTTCCAGACGCGACGACGCGTCGTCCTCCTTTCAGCGGAGCCCACAAATCTCTCCTTGCGGTCTCGCCCGCTGTTCGCGCGCTTACCACGCGCCTCTCGCGGCTTTATCGCGTCCCAGGACGAAAGGAAGCCCGGAAGTTTCCGCTTTCGAACCTTTCCCGCCCGCGATCGACGTTCCAAATGATCGACCCCCTTCCAGGAGGAAAGGAAAACAAATTAATGGGGACCGAACGGTGTGTGAGTGAGTGTGTTCGTGTGTATGTTTGGAAAGAGAAACGGTGTCTGTTGCGGAGCCGAGCGAGTCAGTCGAAATCATTTTACGTCGGCTAGGGTATTTTGAAGGGAGCCGCTCTCGCTGGAAAAAGTCGGACCTGCAGGTACGCGCGCGGACGGAAAGCTCCGTCGAGGCTAATTCTGATAAATATTTGCCACCCTGGCGCATACACACACCGCAGCCACGAGAGGGTGTCTTTACTATTAAGGCGCCGGCGGCGGCATCGCGTCGCTTTCAGAAGTTCCGTGCGACGACTCAATCTACCCTGCGGAGCAAACAAAGTCCTCCGGACCTTCAGCGACGCGATTTTCTCGGTTTCTCTCCGCTCTTTTTTCCCTCTCTCTCTCTCACTCTCTCTAACTCTCTCACTCATTTTTTTTTTCTTTTACACCGTTTTTCCTTTCCTCCTATTTTCTCACGTCGTCGCTTCTCCCAGCGCGATGCAGTAATTTGAATAATTTACATCGCGCGGCACGCGCGAAGGACAGCCGGCTAATTCCGCGATTATGGGCCGCGCTGTGTCGTTTTATACATACATTAGAAATCGATCGCGAGGTGCAAATCCGCGGAACAGGGAGGAAGAGAGAGAGAGAGAGAGCGCGCTCGAATCCCGCGTGACAGGACAACGCGCGACACGACGTCATCGATCTTCTCGTGCGTCCTCCTTGTAATCCAACAAAGAAGGGGGACACGTGTTACAACGCGGATAAAATCGTCCGATGAGAAACGGTAACGAAAGACAGAGAGAGACGAAAGATAGAGGGAAAGCAGGCGAGATTGCAAACGCGACGGGAGGCTCGTGGCCGTTCGCGCTTTCAGGACTCTCCTCGGACCCGCGAGTCCCGACCGCGTCCTACCGCGTCGGACATACCTCTCGCAGTATCGAGTCGATAGCGCGCCGGAGGACTCGAGGAGGAGGGCACTTCGGCCCGCTGGAAATTTCACTCTCGCGCGCGACGGCCTCGCGACCGGATATATCGAATATTTCATAAACGAGCGAGGCGCAGCCCGAATTCCGAAGGTATCGTGCTTCAGCACCTTCCTCACCGGCTCTCCCCCCTCCCTCTCTCACGCTCTGCTCGCCGACGTACGGACGTCGCACGGCCCACATTCTTATCGCGTCGGTCCTCGCGCAGCCTTTACGCACGTGGCCAAAGGGGCGCGAGGAGCCCGTAGCCTCGTCGTCGTAACGGACGATTCGTATGCGCGAAACGAGATATCACGTATCGCACGTGCAGCAGCGAGAAGTCAACCTGCCGGTCGTGCGAGCCGGCCGTAGCGCGGAAATAAGTGCGCGTTTAAAGGGCCATTTCCAGCCGGCGGAACCACCGTCGAGCGGACTGACGGCGAGAACGCGCGAGCCTGGCAACCGCGAAATACCTCCCGAAGGAGACGTTCCGGGCTTCGGATCGATGCGAATCGGGCGAACCGTTCGAGAGAGCACCTGCGAGGGAACATCGCGAGCGAAGCCGGGGAACTCGGCGCGATGAAACTGCCATTTTCTGCCGTACCGCGCGAAATGCTCCGCAGCTTTTCGGCTATTATTAATTTCCGCAGATGGCTTCTCTTTCTTTCTCTCTCCCTCCCTCCCTCCCCCCTTTCTGTCTCTCGCTGCAGTTGGTTCGGTCTTTTTGCAATATTTTTATAATGACGCAATCGATGTTGGATCTTGCAGACACGAGTCCTGCCAAAACAATCAAATTCGTGACTGGCACCGGTGGTACGGTTTTCCGTGGACGTTTCGCGTTTATCCAATTTCACTCGGCTGCATCAGTAACAACCTGACCCAGATTGCGCATCTGCGCTGTCCTTCGCCGGTGCAGAACCGCGACGGATTTTATTTAAAATTTAACCGTAGAAATCAATATCGCCGAGATGGTATGCTGCACTCTGATACGATATAAATAATTGTTCCGATGCAGGAGGGGGGAGGAGGAGGAATCGCAAACGGTGTGAATTGCACAAGTGCGATTTGCAATATTCATCCGCGCGCGAAGCGCTTAATTCAGATATACTGGGTGTCTGAAGTCTTTCGTGCGCGTGTTGAAAAGTACACATAATGTTAAATTAACACAAACTAATTTTGTCAACATACATTGACAAGATGAATATGTTAATTTAACATTATGCTTGTGTACATTTTAACACGTTCTCTATATTAAAATAACACCAAATTTCAGCGGAACCTTTCCAATACAAAATCTTTTACTGCGCATCGCAAGATGGTGATGACAAATAATGCTATAATAAATAACAATAAGAAGACATACTCAACCGGCGAAGCGACAGTTAATCTTTGTTATTAAGTTAAGCTGCCGTTAAGTCCGCAAAATAAAGAGAAGCACAAATAAAACGAAAAATATATACATATATCGAAGAAATAATAAATATAAAATAGGATATAGTGCAAAATGGAAATAAGAATAAAGTGAAAATGGCTATAAATATGTATATGTGGAATTAAAAATAATCTTATATCGGAGGACACTGAGAGAGTAGAGAGTTTAATCGTCTCGCAAGCGCATTCTCAGTCATTTCGATCGCGATAGCCCCTCATAATTATCGTCCGGCGGGTTGCGGTCGCGCGACGGCGCGAGAACAGCGTTTTCCGCGCGCGCGTAGGTAACGCGCCGGGCAGTCGTTCTTTAAACTCACTATCAGCGCGGTGTCTCGGGCCGGAAGATAACCGCAGGCTGTACAAGTCCTAGGCGCGCAGTTGGAACATGACTTACAAAGTGAATTAGACCCGGCGAAATCCTTCCGATTTCACCGGCGAGATAACGCGCTCCACCGGCGGTCACATTAATTAAGTCCCGGCGCGCACTTTAAAACACAAGGTCTCGCGATTGTTCCAGCCGATTGTGCTCTCAGCAAGCGCACAATCTCGTCCCGTCTCGCTCCCGGCGGATCCGCCAGGGTGGCTCTGCGAAAAACCTCGCGGATCGAACGTTAACACGTTCGCCATCACTCGTGTGTGGCGGCAGACGGGCTTCGCGCAATCACGCGAAAAAATTATGCAAAAATAGTCGAGATGGCGAGAGACGGGAAAGAGTCCTCCTCTGAATAAAGCTTCGTGACGAACGTGTTAAAGCGATGATCGCTCGATGATACGCGCGATAGACGCAACAAATAATCAGCGAACACGCGCCGGCTATTTTTACGATCGCACCCCGACAATACGTTCCAATCTCTCTCGCATTTCGAATCGCTGGGGGGAGGCGGCGGCGGTGCTGGCGGCGCGCGTACTTCTAATTCGATCACCGATCAAGTGCGATATTTTGAGCAATTACCGGTCCGCGGATTTCGCATCGTTTCGCCCGTCGGGGCTTCGCCCTCTCCCCCTTTCTCTCTCTCTCTCTCTCTCTCTTTCTCTCTTGACACGAGGGCGGGAGAAAGAGAGGGAGAGAAGAGGCACGGCGAAACGCCCGGGCGATTCGGCGGTTACACGAAGTATGGCCGGTGTACACGAGGTAATGATTTCGAGTGACACACGTATATGTGCTCGTTCGGCCTGTACATATCCCGATACGATCGGGCCGCGCGCGCATTATTAACTCGGATATACCGGTGGCGATGCCACCTCCGCAAACCAACGCCGACACCGTTCCCCGTCGCCCGACATCAGCGAAGCCATGAATATCGACACGGCCGTAAATGCTCGAGCGGCTGGCTCCGGCTGCCGTTCTGCGTTCTCTCTCTCTCTCGCTCTCTCGCTCGTTCGCCGAGAACGCGAGGACGTGCGCTCGTGGAAAATATCGGGCGATTCGCGCGGACAACTCGCGCGAGAGCGGACGAGAACCGATACTACGCCGAGCCGTAAAGTTCGTTATAAAAGTTGTCGCGGCGTGTCATTAAAGTTTTACGTCTCATTGTAGCGGCGAGCGCGCCGGCGCTCGAAAAGCGCCCGGCTTCTCGCTGATTTTACTTTAATTACTGGCGGAGGAGGGAGAGGTGCTCGGCCTCCTTTCCCCGGGACGGACTACAAATTATGCTTAACACTGAAAGGGACAAGAAGTTGCCGCGCGTCTACCCGAGGGTGAATATATTTCCCATCTTGTAAATGAGAAGAAAATAAGAATCGCTCTGTCTTTCTTTCAGATCCCCCTTTCCCCGGTCTCTTTTCTCCGTATTCCCGGCTCCGTCTCGCTCGCCGAGCCGTGAAAATCGCGAGAATTCTCTCGCCGGGCGCGAGATTCGCTCGGTTAATACTGATTAAGAAATTCATACCGCGGGCGGCGAGCGCGAATGAAGCGATCGATCTTCGCGGATACGAAAGCTCGTCCCGTCGTAAGTATCGGGGATATTAGAGTTCCTTCGCGTGCGCGCCATCAATAGCGAATCAAAGCCGCGAAGTAGCGACGGAGACGCGCGTGGGTGTTAGCGAGGTGAGCGAGAGAAATCGCGAGAAACGCGTTCTCCCTCCGAGTCGATTTCTTTAGAAAGAAGTAGGCGATAACAGATTTAAAAGTATATTGGAAAAGCAAGGGCTCTCTCTCATACGCGGCGAGAGATACTCGAGAAACACGTCCCGAGTGCGCTCTTTAAACTCCGTGAAAGAAACTCGAGCGCGAGGTCTCTCCCGCTTTGTCCGCCGCTTGTTCCTTCTAGTTACGCGTCGATATATTTCGAACGCGTCAGCTGACTAGAAATTGTAATCAGATGTGCCTGATATCGCACAAGATTTTAATTAGCAAGTAATCTTTATTGTAGTAAAACATGTGGCGATAAAAATTGTACAAGGAAAACTTTTGTAAGATTGGGGATGGTGCGTGTTTTAAGACCTTAGTGTATTATTATCCTAATATATTATTTTATAAAGTTTCACTGATCAGGCCATTTTTGGGATCTCATTCACTTGACTTATTAAGACTTGCAATATCAGTTTCTAACGCGGATCTTTTTTAGCGGACTTACTACATATAGCAGGTTTGATCAATAAACGTTATTTTTATAATTTTTTTTCTATAAAAATGTTCCTTTTCAATTTTAAGTTACAAAAATGTTTTGTAATATAAATTCACATATGTTTCATATAAAATTTAAATAAACTCTCATTCATACGCACATACACACGCACACGTACACATATCGACTGTAGATTTTTTGGAAACTTATTGCATATAGGGTATCTGCAAATATTCGGCGTATCCGTGTGTAGGTAAAAAACGGATTAAACCGAACAGGAAAGTCATGTACCATTTTGCAGTTATTAAATAATTATTCTGAATTTTGCAAAATGGTGCATGACTTTTCCATTTATATCGATCAACTTTCACACTTCGGCTTGGCAGAAAACCTTTCAACACCCTGCATATATATATATTTGAAAAACAAATATTGTTACGATTCGACGATTTTCGATTTTGCAATAATGCGAATTGTTGCGAATTTACTTGGTTTGCTCCTATATCGAAAATCGAAAATCGTCCAATTCTAACAATATTTATGCTTCGATCTAATATCTGCTTTCGTAGATATTTCTCACTAGTTTAGCACTCCCTATTCTTTATAAATCCCAATCTAATCACATTCCTAATCACAATCTTTTCCATTACACGAGGTAAAACGTGATGGAGATTCAATACGTGTAAGCTGATGCAGACATAACGAATTCTGATTAAGATCCTGATTACCAGGCAGCTTTACATGGCTTCTCAGAATTCTATAGTATAATCTTAAATGGACCCGATAACCAGTTAAGCTCAATCCGAGCTGGGGCAATTTCTAGTCGGAGTCGTCGTGAGCGTCGTCGTCGTGAACGTCGCCGTCGTGAACGTCGTCGTCGTTTGAATACTTTCCTTCGCGACCGCGCGGTTCAATTACCGTCGGGGCTTTTAATAACCGCGCGGCTCGTGCGGCCGAGATCGCGGAATATCGATTGATTCTTTTTTTTATATCTGTATATCTATACATACAATTAATTCTTTGTTTATATGCGCGGCGTACAAAGGGACGTGATACGCCGCGAGAAATCACTTTTAGTTTTCCGTCGCGCTCTCGACGTCAAAGTTAAGCGAGATATGGGCACATGCACGCGCATACACACACACACACACACACAGATGGAATTCCCCTCTGCGTGTGCGACGGTCGCAGGCCGCGAGGCTCTCGCTTTAATCCATTAAGGTTTAATTTCGCCTCGCGATATTTTGACGACGCCTGTTATTCCGGGAATAAAAACAAACAACTCGCCTGGGTTCCCCCCGGAGCGACGCGCGCGTAACCTCGGTGGATTTAACATTTTGTTTCGCCGGGTCATCCACGCGCGTGTGCTGCGCGATGGGGCCGGCGTGTAGAAAGGAAATCAATCGAGTAGACGCGTTTGAAACCGCGTTATTACCTCTCCGGACGTCCTTTCTCCGCCTCCCTCCTCCGCTTATTCTGAAAGTCAGCGAGCAAGCGGCCCGTGAACCCTGGGCTTTCGCTTGTACCGATCGCATGAGCGGCCATACATTCGTAATGGGCCGCGCGCGTCCTAAAGATTCGGCCGGGTTCTCCCGGCCGTGGTAGAGAAAACAGCCCTTCCCGTCCGTGAAGCCGCGAGTGAATAGATAAAAGGGTGGCGGATGCGGGCGAAGAAGGATACGCCGGACGAAAGAGGACGAGTGAACATGAGAGAGAGAGAGAGAGGGAGGGAGGGAGCCCAGGGCTCTTTCGTGCCGGACAAGCGGCTTAAGGTGGACGTACGAGAACGGATCCTTCGATTCGCGAAAATCCTGGCGCGCGCGCTCCCGACGGGAAATTGGAGCGATAGTAGGAGGGAGCTGCGGCCGGGCTCTGTAAAGGGAAGAAAGGATCCCCGAGAGCGAGCGAGTGAGAAAGAGCTAGGTGTAGAGAGAGAGAGAGAGAGAGAGAGGATCGCGGGCGGGTAGCGGTAAACCTAGCGGTCTCCCCGGGGGATCCGCGGCGCGGTTCGCCGGCTACCCCATGTATCTTTCCCGGTGTATTTACGTGTACGGCCAACGGACACGTGAATACCGCAGCTTGAAGGCGCGGCTGCCGGCACGCAAAACGCCCTTCTCCCGGTTTAAAACCTTCTTTGCGGCCGGCGTGCGAGAGAGCGCGCGGAGTCTGTCCGCCGTTGTGTTCCGGCCGGTGGATCGCGGCCGGAGTATCGCGTCGACGCGCTCGCTGTCGAGCGAAAGGAAGAGGAATGGCGGTTGCTTGGTGGAGCGCGCGGCCGACCGAGCGAGCTTCTGCTCTTCGGCAGTATGAATATGAATGATATGGCGTTAGCTGCCGCGCGAGACCCCTCCGGTCGTAGCGTCGGTCATACGTCTGACATTACGGTATCGCGCGGAGACGCCGACGGAACACGTATATGGTTTCGGGGAGATAATGTCCCCAGAGAGAGAGAGAGAGAGAGAGAGAGAGAAGGAGAGAGTGTCACATCGAGGGTGAAAGTGTACTCTCCGTCCCCGAGGGACGGGAAGGCGGCTCTCTCGCGGTCGGTCCTTCAAAATTTGTCGCGTCGAGTGGGAGTCGAGACTCCGGCCGCCCTCGTCCAGGACTCGGTCCCGTTTCTAATCAAACTCCAGGCAGTATGACGATACTTCAACTGGAACACTGTTACCAGTGGCCATGATACTGTAACTACACGGAGATTTCTTTCAATTTAGCACACGCGTTCGTCCGACTTTGGGTCTGTTTAATATAAATAGTAATTTAATACCAAGTATCGTTTCGTTCGGATGAAAATGTTAGCGTTTCACTGGAGTAAACCGTGTTGTTTGATGGCGGGAGGGGGGGGGAAAAGCAGTATTATTTTGAGGATGTATAATATTTGTTTTCCAATAAAGAAATTATCCCGTCGTATATTAAATATTGTTTCGCTGAAACAAAGAAGTGCTTTAATATCTCTCTGACATGGTGTCACTACTTTCATATAATTCATTGTTTACGATAATCGTTGTAATATTTGGACGAAAACACAGGGGATATATTTATTTGAGTTATTTGACGTAAATATATTTATCGTTTGAAATTCGAGCGGTCATATTTGTTGAATGAAACATTCATCTGTTTGTTCCGTTCCGAAAATACATTTCAGTCGGGGAAATTTTATCGAGTCCAGAGACATTTCTTTTTTCTGCGCGGGACCGAGATGTAAAATATTTCCGTAACGTTAAATTACTCGATTGCAAGGAAACTTTATTGTGTTCCGAGTGTACGAGGTATGGAAATATTTATCATTTATAGCGGATAAGATCATTTTGAGAACAATAGCTGATAATAGCGGATAGCTCGCACAATTATCCCGATGTTTGCGGCCGTTCACGGAGGGATATGGACAATGGGCGCGGCGGAGAATCGGAGATCGCGATACGAGAGCGGGACGTTAAGTGTCTGCTTAAGCATCTCGCATTATTTACTCAGGACGAATAGAGGAGGGCGAATCGACTGCTGTTTTCGTCGATCGGGAAAATTCCGGTCGCGTTTGTTACGAGACGAACGGGACGCGCGCCCGCGCTGTAAATCGCGCCGACGATTGACGCTGAGCGGAGCGGAGCGCCCGTTAAAGCGTATTCCGGCGTACATAGAACGCCGATCGGAGCGAGGGTGTCGTTGTAAATCACTCGATCCTCTTTACGAGGACTCCGGGCGATAATTCTTGGGGTGGTCTTCTCTCCGACGGTCTAACCTCCCCTTCGTGGCCACCTTTCGGCCTCTCTTGTCCTCCCTTGCGGTCTCTTCTCGCCGTAGCGCTTTCCTACCGATCCTTCTTCGCCTTCTCCATCCTTCTGTCTCTTTCCCTCTCTCTCTCTCTCTCTCTTCCTCCATCTCTTTCTCCCTCCGTCTATCTACCTATCCGTTTTCGTCTCTCGCTCGCGCGCACCCTCGCCTCGATCGCTCTCTCTTTCTCTCTCTCTCTGTCTTACTCGCCGTTTGCGAGCGGGAGCGCCGAGGGGCGGCGACATCGAAGACCCCGGGCACTCTAACTCGACGTAATTCGGTCTCCCGGGCTTTTCGCCGGACAATGGCTAATAATTGTCGACAGTCCGTACAGGAAAACGCCGGGAATAGGCGACGGTTGAACGGCGGCGACGGCGGCTGGGGAAGAGCGGAGGAGAAGCGACGGGAGGCGTTGCTCGTTGCGAAAACGAAGTTTGCGAAACGGGGACGAATCTCGCGGGTATTGTTATCGCGTCTCCCCCTGAAACGGAGAGCGTGAATTAAAGAAGGTGGAGGAGGAGGATCGAGCCGGGGAACGACGGGGTCGAGGACGCCGCGACCGGCTCCGATTTCGACCTAGCTTTGTTAACGTAAGGGCGCAACCACCACTCCCACCCCTCCTCTCGGCCCCTGTAAACGTCCCTCGAGCCGACCAGTGATCCAATTTCGAAAATTGACGTCGCTCATTATCAGCATTGTGTACTCTCTCTGTCTCTCTCGTCGCGACGCTTCGATAGCGACAGCAACACGCGTGGGTCGAGCCTTCCCCGGCAAGTAATTAATATCCGTGCTACGATTACTTTCGATTAAACGTGACGACCTCGCCCCCGTCCTCGCGCTCGCGGTCAACACGCGTCACCGCGCGTCGCGATGATTCTATCGGCATTGGCTTCCGGTATCGCTCTCTATCCATCTCTGTCCCTCTCCCTCTCTTTCTCTGCCCGTGTCACCTCTCGTCTCAGGTATTACGATAATAAATCGGCTCGCGCCCGAATGGAGGTCGTTAATCGTGGAGTGTCGCCGAGAATCACCCCGTCGCCCTCAACGTCGTCCACCGCCGCGACGACGACGACGACGACGGAACTTTATACGGGGAGTCGAGCGGCGCGCGCGACTCGTCGCTCGATTTGTCATAACTTCCGACCGTAAAGGCAAACGAACCGTGTCTCTTCACAATTTCCGTATCAGCTCGTGTACGGCCGTGCTTCTTCTTTTGAGACCGCGACCTCACGTGACGGCGTAAACCTCCGGCTCTCTCTCTCTCTCTCTCTCTCTCTCTCTCTCTCTCTCTCTCTCTTATTCTCTCTCGTACGTTACGTAAGACGCAGAAATCAAGCATCGTCGAGGAGAGGAAGAAGCGCCGCAGGGAAAACGACCGTCGTTTCAGCGCTGGTTTGAATCAAGCTTCGTAAGCCGCGCTCAAGATAGATAGAAAAAGAGAGAGATAGAGAGAGGAAGAGAGAGAGACAAAAGACAGATCGATCGATCGGTCGAATCGTTACGTACGAATTCGTCGGACGAGCAGCGCGAGTTTCGACGGACCGATCAAAAGAAAGATACTCATATATATATATATATATAGAGAGAGAGAGAGAGAGAGAGAGAGAGTGGAGGAGAGGCACGTATAATGAAAGCATTCGCGTGGCGTACATCCGCTTGGCACGACCGGAGATTTATACCGAGTTGGAGCGGAGTCGATTCGTCGTGCAATGATATTCATGTGATCCGTGCGACTCGCCAAATTGGACGGATTATACGCTTTCGAGAGAAAAAGAGAGGCACACACACACACACACACACACATATATATATATATATATATATCGACGGTCTCGCCAGTCGCGGAAGGTGAGTACGCGCGCGCGCCGAAGTGAACGACAGGTATTCGCGATATTTTGTCCACCGCACATCATTTCTCTCGCAACAGTTTCCATGCGTTTCCATGATTTTTTTGCAGAGAAAGAGAGAAAGAGAGAGAAAGTTTCGCGCGAACGCGCTCGCTAACTTGCCAGTTGGCGAGCCAACTCCATATCGTTTCTCTCTCTCTCTCCCTCTTTCGCTCGCTCGCTTGCTCTCGGTCCGAAATGACAAGTGACGCGCGCGTCACGATAAACGCGGATACACGCTCCGTTTCATGGCACGGCGTACATACGCGCTATTTACAGAGTGACACGTGTCACTCGGTCGTCGCAGTCCACTCGTATCGCGGATCGCGCGCGTTTCCGTTTAAGGAGTCGAGCCGTTATTTATCAAGGCGCCGACCACGTCGCCGACCGGCCGCGCAAATAGACACGTCGGCTTCGACGCGCGCGCTTCTTGCGAGTGAATTCTTATCCGGCGACGTGATCGACGCGCCGGTATCGCGAGGCGCACGTCTATTACGTCTCCGTAAGAGAGAGAGAGAGAGAGGGACATAGAGACGCTGATCAAAAGCCTCGGGGAAAGAAGCGAGGAAAAAAAATTGGGAAGAAGCGAACGAGTCATCCTCCGCCTCCTCCCTCTCCGACGACGTTCTTGTTCCCGTCTGTATAAAACGCACGCGTAGCACACGTAGCCGGGGCGAATGGACGAGGAACATAAGCGGTACTCGTTTATACGCAGCGCGGCGGGAAGATAAAAAGCGAGAAAAACGGGCGAAACGGGGAGAGAAAAATTCGGGGGCGGCGGCGCAGGGGCGTTAGCGCGGATCATTTTTCAGCGCGAGGCAGTCGAATGAAAGCACGATTCCATCATCTTCTGGGCATGAAAAGCGTTTCGTGATCGCTTTAAAATAAGCTATTCTTCGGGGGTTTACATATGGAACGCGTCTCCCCTCTCCCACCCTCGAGCTCACTCTCTCTCGCTCTCTCCTTTATTTCACGGTCGGCCGCGCTCCGCCGCCACTCGTGCCTGCATACGCTGCGCACGCGAGAGGGCTGGAGGGGGGAGAGGGCGCGCGATACAGGTGTACGTGCGTCGTACCGAACACAGTGTAACGTCCGCAGGGTGGAGTGCGTGTGTGGGCTGTGGGACAGACAGGCGGGGGGTGGTTGTGCGGTGCGTGTCGGCCTAAACGCGCGCGTTTACACTCGCGTCGGCCGCAGCGAGCGAGCGAGAACGACCCACGCGCCTACATAAATACGTCCGNCTCCCACCGCCACGAAACGACGATTTTCTGTTCCGGCGACGGAAACGTGTTGTTCGAGCGCGGTTAGGCGAGGCCACCTGGTGTCGCGTGCGCCTGTGGATAAATCGTCAGAGAAGAGAGAGAGAGAGAGAGCCTCTCGGCGACGTGCGCGACGTTCCCGAGACGAATTTCCCCGGCGAGGGTGGTTTTAGTGTCTGGCGCTTCCGCGCGCGACCCTCAGAGCGCGGCCGTGGTCGCATAAGGAGCGGCTTTACGACGCACCTCGGGGTAACGACGGCACGAGGGGGCACGAGAGGGCACTCGAAGTCTCTTGTCCGCCCGGTCGTTGACACCGCGTTCCTCACGGAATATTGAATTCTCCCGTCGCCCTCCTGTCGCGGAGAATGGCGGAGGTATCGGCGGCGGAAATCCGGGAAATCGGACCGTTCGAATATCCGACGGCGAGCGCGCGGACACCCTTCCCGGCGATCGGATCGCGAGGATCAGCCGGCGTCCGCTCGAACTTGTCTCTTCGGAGCACGTCCTGTGCGAACGCACGCACGTGCCAGCCCCTCAAAGCGCTTTGAACTCGCATCGAGCGACGGCTTTTTTTCGTAGTCGCTGCGAGCTGTTTCCTCCCGCACTTCGGCGGGATCGATCGCGGCCGAGCGACCGGGGATGTCAACGAACTTGGCTCGACGCATCTTCGGCTGTTCCGCACGCCTCTGCGGCCGCGGGAATTTCATCGATCACACGTCCAACGAGATCGTTCGACGTTTAGACACGTTCGAGGAAAAACAACTTGAATGTGTCTGAACGTAAGTACGTGCGTCGGTACTTCCGGAAAGCTTAATTCTAAGGCGGGAGGAGGGTTCACTCGCCAATCAAACTTGATCCTTTCACCGTAAACCCTCTCGGGGCTCGATATGAAAATTCGCCAGTTGTTTCATACACGCTCGAGTTTCCTTCTTCTCCTCCTCCTCCTCCTTTTGCTTTTATTCGAGGAGCTTCGCACGCGAATTGTGAAACACGGACTAGCTGCATCGACGGAAAAGGACAGAGGGGCAACGACAAGGGGGTCATGATAGCGCGACGCGAACGATACGCCGACGGTTGACGGGGCTGCGATGTTCACAATAGTCCATGTCCTGGGAGTTGCACATAGAAGATTATAACGAGCTGCCGTTCATGCTCGCCATCTGTGCCACTTTGCTCGCTCGATCCTCTCTATCCCTCCCTCCGTCGTCCTGCTTATCTTTTGTACGCAGGGTCTCCCCTCTCTTCGTCCCTTTGTCTATCTCCCTCATTCTCTCTCTCTCTCTCTCTCTCCCTCTCTCTTCTCCTCCGATTCTTCAGCTCGTGTTCTTCGACCTACGCCCATGATCAAACTCGTTGACTCGGCTCCTCGCTTTTTATCCCATCCGCCCTCTATTCCACCGCAAGGATGCTTCTTTGATCCTAGTTGATATAATGAAAACGTACCGGCGGGACGCGCAAAGCGGTCATCTAGCGCGGACGTCAAAGTGAAATGTGGCTGAGATTCGTCGTGATGCCGCGCCGGAGCGCACCAGGATTGGCTATTTCTTTCGCGTCTCTGCCAACCCTTTGCCGGTAGTAACTTCGACGAGGACGACGTATGCTCCGCCGCCGTCTTGTGAATATTACAAATTCCGGGAACGGGAAACCGAGCACGACGTCGATATACACTCGCTCACGATCGCTGGATGATCGGGTTCGTCGACTCCGGCGCATCCCTTCTTGAAAAATCCAGCGACCGCGACGAAGGGACACGCGATCACGGCACGCGGATAACGCTAAGTCATCGTCATGGTATCTTCGGCTCCCACGTGGCGTGTGGCGAAAACGGTTCACCCGGCTTCCCTAATGAAAAGTGGGTTTGATTGGATCTACCTGGGAATCCACAACCCAATGCGTTTCGGCCGAAGGAAAGAGAATTTCTGATTATTAGAGCCAGATTTGCTTCGCGAGAATCAGACATCTTCTTTCCTTCTGCCAAGAAGCATTTCTGTTTCGCGCGTATTGCCGCGCGCGACGTCAATCACCCCCGACGTCGTCGCGGCGCTTTGGCGTATCTCCCTTACGAGGGAGCCCAGGTAAGCGAGCTGACCCTCTGCCATCGCAATCGGAGATTCCCGCGATCCGTTCCCGATACTTACGTAACGAATACCGTCGCGAAGCGCGTGACTTTACACGCGAACGCCGAGCTCGTGTACTTGCGAAATGCCTCGGATTACTGCCGATCGCGCGGCGGAGAATATTGACCTCCCCCTCCCCCCGATATCGGGGAGAGATATCGATTTATAGAATATGCGGGGAGAATGTCGCGGACTATCCGACCCTTCGCCCTCCGCCATTTCCGTATATTTCACGCCGCTCCCCTCTCCGTGCCGCCCCGCTCGGCGAGGACTCGACGACGAAGACGTTAACGTCGCCGGCGCTCGCAGCGCTTCCCATCTCTTTGTTAATGTTTCTTAGACCGCCGTTCTCGTAAACATTGGTTAAAGTTAACCAAAGTTCCGGGACGCGGCGAGACACCCCCCAAGACCGGGCGCGAGCTCCCGCGAAATCAGTTGGATCCCGGAGTTCGCCTTAACTAGCGTTTATGGAACGAGCCCTTGGGACTTATCTTGAAATCCGGACAACCTTAACACCTCGCACGTGCCACATATATATACACATACACATGCACACGCGCAGGTGTGCACACCTGCGATAGTTCGGCGAAGCGAAGCGAATTACCATATTCCTCTCTCGCGCGTGTTCTCTTATTGTTGCCGCTTTTTCCCGCGAGAAACTCCGTTTTCTCTTTCTCATCCGCTCTCAATCAATCATACCCTCCTCCCCCTTCCTCCCGGGCCGATGCACGTGGGATCGTTAAGTGTCAGGCTGTCGATATATGGATCGCATCTCGGCAATTTTCGAATTTCCGCGCGCGGATCGCGCGATCGGAAGGCGACAATAACGCCCCGGGATGTATCTTGTCTTGCGGATGAAATTATCTTCAATGCCCATCTTCCTGTATCTCCTCTGTGCACGGCCCGATCGCGTGGTTCTCTGAAAAACGGGGAAAGAAAATGGAGGGAAGCCTCCCTTCCTCGGATGAGGGATCGGATTATAATCGACAATCGCCCGGTGCGCGTTACGATGAAAAGTGCAGATAGCAGATCCCGCTGCCGCCGGCTATCCCGCTGTAAGATATAAGGCGAACTGAGGAACACCATCTTGACCAACACCAACAACAACATCCAATGAGAGGATGAAGGAGAGTCGGTTCGAGAACGGAAGGTCCCGGCTTCGACTCTTGGCAACTCCAGCTCCGATATATTTTTTCCTCGATTCTTACAGCCCTTAGCGTGGTAATTGACGTTACACTTCGAGTACATCTACGAGCGCCTACGGATTATTTTCCGCTAGGTCGAGGATGCTCATAGGTGTGTCTCGAAATATAATACTAATTGTTATGCTGTAGAAATCGGAGAGAAAATATCGGGAGCTGGAGGACAAGCCCGATATTCATAGTCAGATCTTACATTTAAGATCGTCTTAAGTTCATCTTCAGATGCTTCATAGCCGATGAAATCAGCGTACAGCGTCTGAAGATGAACTTAAGGCGGTCTTGAATATAAGATCTGACTATGAATACCGGTCTAAGGCCGCCACGGTACGCACAAAACCAGCAATAAGTAATAAGCAAATCGACCAACCAAAACGATTATTCTTTGACCATAAAGGAAACAGCCGGCTGTGATTGGTCAATTCGCTTACTGCTTACGTTTCTCTAAGCTACCCAGACTTTCACTCCGATACGCTCTCTTTCGTCCTCTCATCGGATATTGTTGGTGTTGGTCAAGATGATGCGCGCGCGCGCGTGTGTGTGTACTCCTCAATTCGCTTTATATCTTACACCGGCATTACTTTACGTTTTTTCGCTCGAAGCTGCCTCCGTGTGTCCGTCTGTCCGTCTAAGAGGAGCGTCCGAGCTCGGTATTACCGCGTATTACCCTCCTGCGAAAATTCCGTCGGTGGGGCTCGGCAAGAGGGAAAACACTATCGACGGGTCCGCAATTTTCCGCGCCATAGGGCACGAGGCAAGCCACCGTTGGGGGCAGGACGAGAGAGTGGAAGAGGATAGAGAGAGGGAGAGATCGGGAACGTGGAGTAGCAGGGGGTAAAGGGATGAAGAGAACAGCATGGAGGAGCAGCGGCAACGCGGTATGCTTTCGCACGCGATACCGCCACGGTGATATGGTAGCTCGAAGCAAGGAAGGATGGGACGTCGTTCTTCTCGTCCTTCTTCTGTCTCTCCTACGTTCTTTTTCGTCTCTTTGCTTCACGGCGCGCGTTCGGTCTCTCAGCTTCCATCGCGTCTTTATCGTCGGGGCTTGGAGAGCCCGGGGTTGCGGCGGCGAGGAGGAGAGAGAGATAAAACCTGGCACCAACGAGATCTCTCGCCTGCTCGCGCGCGCTACAACCCCGAGCGAGAGATAGAGAGGCGGAGGGAGAAAGAGAGACGGTGTCTCGAAGAAGAGATAAACCACGGAGGGTCAGCGTACGTGATGAATCCCTGTCCGTCGGATCTCGAGTCGGAAACGCGGACTCCGCCCGTGGAAAGGATACTAATTCGACTCTTCGGTGGCGTGTTAACCCGCGTCGATATCGCCGGAAATTCGCTACGGTTTTCATCACTGACTGATCTCGCTCCACTTTCTCTCTCTTTCTCTCGATCTATCTATTTATTTATCTATCCGTCTCTTCTCGATATTTCCTGACATTTCTTCCCAATAATTACTCTCATTAATATGGAGCACAAGCGTCAGCTATGAGATCCGTGTAAATAAAGCGCGCGAATAGAAGGCGACAAAGAGGTGTTGGCTCTCCACGTGTCGGGGAGTCGAGTTCCCTTCTCGAGCGGCTATAATCGCGAACCCTTTCGACGCGACGAGCCGACATAATGTACGGGGCACAACAGTGAATGCGAGCGAGCGGTGACAATGACGTCCGATATTTCTAGCTCGTAAATTCTATTAAATGCCACCCGAGGGGCGAGGGGAGAAAGAGAGAGAGAGGGAGCGAGCGAGCGAGCGAGAAGGGAGGGTAATCGTGACACAAAGGCGCCGAAATCTCGTCGAACTCGCGAGAAGGTTCTTACGATGGGTGCCGCTTATAACGGCGCGCGACGAATTATTCTCTCGAGATTCTCTCTTTCTCTCTCTCTCCCGTTCACAACAACAACAACAACCACCATCACCACCGCCAGCACTGCCGCCACGCCGTCACCTCCGCCCCGTCGATGCGGGCACCCCGTGGAGCTATTATTCGCATTGTCCGAGCATTCGGCCGCGCCCGGGCAAAAAGTATCGTCGCCGTTAATTTCGCGAGTTCGCCCGTTTCGCCGCGCATTCGTGGCGAGTATCCAATATGAACGAATGGTTTTCCGGGTGGCGCGCCCGGAGTCCTGCGGAATGCCGGGGATGAAAAATCGCCGGCATTCGGCGGCCGAATCTCGAGGCGCCTCGAGAATTAAGTTAAGGGGGGGGGGGGGGGCTTCTTTCCCGGCGTTGGAAACTCGATCTTGATCTTATCACGTGGGTCTAGCAGGCATAAATATGAAGCTGCAAAAGGCGATGATCTTCCGTATTGAGGAAATAATATTGAAAGAATACAAAAATTTTAATTCGACAGGCGTGTACCAATAACAATTCATTTGTACTGATCTTGATCTTTTTACGCGGAGGAAAATTTGGTTTTATCCCAACAAGATACATACTTTCCTGAGGCTGTAGCTTACGTTCATTCTATTCGAGTGAAAGGAAAAATCGGGATTTAAATCAAATATATCGTTAATATCCACCGAGAAGCGCCGCGTTTCACGACGAGGCACGAGGCGCATCTGCCGCGATTAATGACGTTGTTTGAAAGCCTTCGTCGTCAGCCAGCCTTTAGAATGCGCGATCCACACAACCGGAGGTTAGGTCGAACGAGGACCGATGAGAGAAAAGCCTCGGCGCCTCGGCGGAACTACCCTCTCGTGGTAAGCGTCGGTGCGGCGCGGCAACTCGAATTTCGAGCGTACCAATTGTTAGCGCTCTCTCTCTCTCTCTCTCTCTCTTCTCGCTCGCGCGACAAAGAAGCCCGGTCGTAAGTTAAAATCGCGTTTACACCCGTGGCCCTCGGCGCACGTGCTGCGGCGATTTTGTCAAAGGACGTTCGCGCGAGTTTCCGTTCGCAGAGCAGCAGCTGCGGCGGCGGCCGTGATTGTAAACGCTTTCACGCACCACCGACACAGTGGGAAACGGTGCGAACGAATAAATCGAACGAGTCGCGCGAGAGCGCGGCACACTCTATATGCGTGTCGCCGTAGGCCGCGCGAACGCGCTGACACGTGGACGCGGTGTTAATAATTATTATGTCGCGCATATAATTATTTCGTTACATATTTGGCATTCACGAACGATAATTCGATGTGTCCATCGATCGGCCGGTCGGGACGTCATCGCCCTGACAATGGGCTCGATTTATGCGCGGCCCGCTGCGCGGTGACGTCCTTACTTGAACCTCGCTTTTCTCATCGCCGTCGTCGTCAACGTCACCGCTCAGCGAGTCGAAAGCAAAGAGAGAGAGAGAAAGAGGAAAAGAAAGAAAGGGAGAAAAATGAAAATTCTAGGGTGATAATTAATTTCTTTCTTACTCTCTTTCTCTCTCTTTCTGTGTCGGCGAACGAGCGAGCGAACGAGCTAGCGCACCGGGATGGAAGAAAGATCGCGTCTATACGTCGTTGTTATAAAAAAAAAAGAAAAAAGAGAGAAAGAGAGAGAGAGAGAGAAACGGGAATAAAGAGGCTGTTTGTTTGTACAAGAGGAACGCCGGGTGGTAAAGTATCTACGAGCTCTCGGCAGGGGTTTAAGAGGCGAGCCGTAATGGTCGGTGGTTAACGCCGACAGAGTGGCAGGAGCAACACCATTGTCCATGGTCCCACGGGGGTGACCAGCCAGCCGACCGGCCGGCCGTCGTCGACAGTTGGTGAGCCGCTCTCCCGTCCGAAATTACACCGTCCATGTCGAGCCGTGTCTCCTTTTGCCGGAACATTCGGCGCTCCGACATTCGCCGCGGTGTCTTTCGACGGTCGTCGGACGGCCGTCGTAAAAAGATGACAAGTGTGTGTCGCGGCTATCGATTATCAGCAGCGATGGGGACGGGTATCGCGTATCCGGCGGAGGTCCGCGGCTCGTCAATATCGACGCGGAGATGATCGCCGGCGGAAATGACGGCGGATGATACCCGCCGCCTCTCGTGTCGCTGGTGGCTCATCAATTCAACGCGCGCCCGGAAACAATTATGAGTATCGACGGCACTGGAATGAAAAGGGTTTCAATGAAAAGGCACGATCAAATTGCGAGGTTCGAGAGGAAGTTTTCAGTTAGTCACGAATCAGTGAAATACTCGATTTTATTGATCCACGGGCCCCACTTGAGTAGGCGCGACCTACGCGCCTTAAGGGCACGTCGAAGTGGCAGCAGAATTTCGGGGCAACAATCTCGGCCGCACGAATCGCGACCCGAGCGTTTTTTTAGCGTTCGCTTCACGAGGGTCACACCCGCGGCCGGGATTTCCAGCGACGCGCATCCCCACGTTCCCGCGTATGAACGCAAAGTGACGTTGTTAAGAATCGATTCGCGCGCTCGCGTTACGGGTGGTTGTTGCTGCTGTTGTCGCCGCTGTTGTTGCCGTCGATCACGGGCCGGCGCGTCACGAGCGACGCGAAATCAAAAGCTTCTCTCTCTCTCTCTCTCTCTGTGAGCGGTCGGGGCACGGCCGCATCTGCGATGGTGTTAACAAGCTTCTGCAAAGCCGAGCAGCCGGAGGTTCATACAGGCTGCGGAGGCGCGCATAGGTTGTACAGAGGCGGATATACCACCGTCGCCGTCGCGCGCGCGCGCGCGCGAGCGAGCGAGCGAGCGAGCTGTGCGTAACGAGTTTGACGCTCCGCCTCCACCCGCGCCAAACTCAGCTCGTTAAACCGATAGCAGCCGGGAAAGTTAATTTGCGCATTACTTAGGGGAGATATTACGAAATTAATGACGCTATTATCTGAGGATACGGTTACGCCCGATAACACTATCCGTTTCGCGGCGTTCCGATCGCTCAAAAGCCTCGTCTCCTCTTCCTCCCCCCCCCCCC
>NW_014554836.1:959967-1080074 GCF_001313825.1 Dinoponera quadriceps | reverse complement strand
CCCCCCCCTCCCAAATCCCTCTCCGACGCTCATCGGCTGCTCACGCGCGGAGCTGATAATAGCGCCGGGGAAATCCCGTGGATTTAAATAGCCGCGGGGCGAAACACGCGCCGGATTCGAATTCCGAGCGTGTCTTGCTGGCTCGCGTTCGATGACTGTCATCGACGCCGATTGTTTCACGCGTTCGATCGCCTAATTGTACAGCTCGGAAACGAGATGTAACGCAATGCGCAGCCTCTTATCCGCTTACCTCTTCAATTAGCGAGGGGCGAGAGAGGGCTCGGACGTGTTTCACTGAACATTGAGGGGCGATGATGTTTGACGATTCGATTAGACGGTAACACGGTTAGGCCTGACTTTTCCCAGGTAGTATTAGAATAATCATTTTATTCGGATCAAGTGAACGTTACTTAAACAATAATACTTTTTTCGGTATAAAAAAAAAAAAGATTCGAAAAGTCGGAACTTTTGCATTTTTTCTCGTGATGTAGGCCTGAGAGGCCTGTGATGTTGCTTCAGCAGTCCAGGCTCGCGAGTTACCGCGGAGAATGATCGTCGATCGTGGCGCAAACGTCGACCGGTCACGAATACGGCACGGTCGTCTGTTTCATGTTACCGTTTCTCGTCACCGTCGTCACGGTAATAAATGTCGGGCGCTCGCGGGGGGGAGGGGGGGGGGCTCTCTTTCGCAGCCCTGCCGGGTTAAAATTGAAAACCGGGAAACGGCGAGTGAACGGCGCTCCGGCCGACGTGTAGATGAGGCGAGCCAAAGCGATCCGGGCCGAATAATGAAAGCGTTAGAACGCGACCGAGTTTCGCGGGCCAATTTCGCGGAGGTCCTCTCTGGCCCCCGGCGTTACAATGGCGTCAACTCTTTGATGTCTTTCACTCGCGGTCCCGCTCCTCTTTCTTCCCCTCTTTCCTTTTCTTTCCCATCTGCCGCGCTTACTTCTTATACTTTCGCTTTGTCGAGAACACGATTGCGCTGAAATAGAGAGCGACACGACGTCCTCTCTCGCGCCCGAATCTCGCGAAGTCCTTTCTCTCAGCCGCTTCTTCTTTTGTCACGAGACTCCCCTTCCATCTCTCTCTTTCTCTCATTCCCGACAGGTCGAACTGCCGCGCTAATTAGCGAACACGAACGCCCGCGTTCGCCCAACAGATCCCTCCCGGTGAGGAGAGAGAGAGAGAGAGAGAGAGAGACTCATAGATCCTTCTTTATTTTTACTAACGAAGCCCCGGCACCCCCGGGCGATACATCACACGGCGAGAGAAAAAGGAAGCCCCGCGCTTTCCTAATGTGGCAAAAAACTGCCGAACAAACGCGAAGTGAAAGCGTAGCGCGAGCCCGGGGGGCGTCTGATCGCTTCTCCTCGAATTTTCGCGTTATCCTCTCTCGAGTAAACGAATCTACATTCTCGCAGCCGCCTAGAGCGGATTATAGATGCGTGCAGCGGGAAATCAGCCGTCCGGAGAAGATTGCCGCGAGCGTTTCCGCAAACGAACGCACGTAAATTCTAAGTCGGCCGTCGCTCCGCGTTCATCACGGGATTCAGCCCTTTTCCGTCCTCCGCACACCACTTTGACCCGCGCGGAAATACCGATCCTTCCGCGATCACGCATTTGGCGATCCTTTAATTCACGCGGGGTCACACCGTAAATTCGAGCGTGTCATTTTTACGCGCGTGAACGCCTCAAAATGACAGATTTCACTGAAGCTATTTTCACACGTTCCTTGCCGATTTAACTTGCGTCGTTTCAAACGTTCGTGTTAAATTAATACGTTAAATTGCGACGTGTTGAGTCAGCACATCCAGTCGTGTTAAATGATTTAAAACGGCAAGACACGGGTAAGAAGTGTGTAAGAAGAGCCAAAGGATTTGCGGTGTAGGCAACCTTCGCCGCGACACCATTCGCCGTTACGGCGCCCAAGCTCGCTGCCTGGCCGAGCCTCTCTGTTTCTCTCTCTCTCTCTCTCTCTCTCTCGAGCATTTTCCCGACGGCATTAATCGAAATCCGATAACTTCGTTAGCCTAGGCACGTATCGGCTCGTATTGAACTCCGCGCCGTGACCTTCGGCCGCGTCGCGCCCTGCAGCGCCCTGCATTCGCCCGCTCGCTCGGATCGCGGCTGTACCCTCTCTCTCTCTCTATCTCTCTCCAAAGTGAAGCTGTGAAAGAGATAGATAGATAGATAGATAGAGATAAAGAGAGAGACTCTCGAGAGATACGGTCTCTCTTCCGTCATGTCGTCACACGAGAATCGCGATGTCCCTACCTATCGTCGACCCTTATCGTGACGTTCAACGAGCGAAGAGATAATCACGAGGTTGCGCCAAGAGAGACGCCGAGAGATGTTTAAATAAAAAGAGATGCAAAGAGAGAGAGAGAGAGAGAGAGAGCGTCGGAAGTTTTCATCGCTTCGTCCGCGGAAAATTTCCGCGCGATCACTTCGCTTCACTCGCTCGCGAACGGCACGCGCGACATCGATCTGATCGAGAGCGGGTTGGCGGGATAAATTAAATCTTTCCTCGATAATACGTCTAAATATGACGGTATTTTCCCATCGAGCGCGAGGCGACGACGGAGGCGGTAATCTATCGCACAAAGAAGCTTATTTGACGATTGATCGCACGAGAGTGCGCGCGAGTATCGGCGGCCGTGTTATTTCACGAATCGCGTGCAGGAAGAGAGAGAGAGAGAGAGAGAGAGAGAGACTCGACTATTAGAATTCTCGATATAATTCCGGGACGAAATCATTCTCGGAGATTATGGGATTACACGAGCTCGGCTGCATACGAGAACAAGGCTGTGCTGTATATTGAACACGCTCGCGAATTAATACCGATGGCATCTGCGACGATAGCGGGGGCGGCGGACGATAACGATAATAATAACGTAGTAACGTGATGAGGAGAGGGAGAGAAAGAGAGACAGAGAAGTGCAGATTCCCGAGTCAGAATTTTGCTCCCTACATTAAATCAATTTGGTTCTACGTTAAATCTTCAAGTGGAGAAAACGGAAATAACTTCCCATTTGCAGGATCAAAGGGAGCATGATAGGAGAATGCAAGTGTGATTTTAACACTTACGCCTGTTGAACATCGGTTCAGCGGGCAAAATAATGAGATAGCGCAAAATGTGTTAAATTAATACACGGGTATGTTGACAATTCCGTACGGAAATTTCAACGAGGATCGATTTTAACGCAATTACAAAATGTTTTTTTACCGTTGTAGTTTGTGTACGCGAAACTAACGAAACTCGCCTTTTTAATAGACAGATAGAGAGAGAGAGAGAGAGAGAGAGAGAGAGAGGCGAGTAAAATTCCTCGCTCGATCCCGAAGATCGCGTTCCCACGATCGTCCGGCGGACGGACGTACCGTTGCGGCGTGTCGGCGACGCGCACGAGAGTTCACTCTCTCGAGGGTAACTTTCGACGCGACTCTCTCCAAGATATCGACCATCGCAGGACGTGACCTTTCGCCGCGATAAACAATTCCAGTTGCGCGATATACGCTCGGCCGGGGGGTGGAGGGGGTTGCACACGTACGTCAGGATAAACGATTCTTAACGATCCGCACGATCGCCGGCGCCGCGCTCGCAGGAACACCGGGCGCGCATTCGCGGAATTACCAACGAGAGCATGCTATTAGCAGCGAGGACGCCATTACGGTCGTCGTAGTGAATCGATTTCAATTCCCGATACCGCTACCTCCAGGCAGTTGGAAACCGATTCTAGTTCTCTGGTCGAATAGTACGGTCTCTGGCGGTTAACCGGGAAATCGATGAGGATAGCGATAACGGTCTCGAAGGAGTTGGATGCCACGGCGCACCGCGCTTTGTACTTTTGCCGATCTCACCCTCACCGGCCCCCCGAGGGCTGAACGCGCGCATCGATAGCGTCGATGTTGCTCGCTCGCACGGACGCGTCTTTCTCTCTCTCTCTCTCTCTCTCTTGCGAAATAATGCGAAATGCAACCCCGGCCACTTTGGACCACGGCCGGCGAAAACAATCGCGGACAGAAACAATGGACGGCGGTGTTCGTACAACGGGAAAATTAGATAACTCGATAAACCGGGCCGAGCGAAGTTCCCAGGTTACGATTTTCGCGAGCAGCGCGCCCTGCAGCCCGCCCACCCCGTGCGGAACGATACATAACCTCGGCGGGATTCCGCGCCCCGTCGGGCTTATCTCCGTCTTTGTCTCTCGCGGAATTCGAGTCGTCGTTACATTTTTATCGGTCGTCGGCGCCGAATGGAAATGAAGGGCGCGCTTCGGCGGAGAGACGTACTCCGCGAATAACTGCCGTCGTTACGACGACTACGACTACGGGCTGCGACGTTCAACGGCGTCGCGTCGGCCATCGCGCGGATAGAAAATATCGTCGCGGCAGCTGCGAGAATTCTCCTGGTCCCGGCGCCCCGATAAAATTCGAACGTATTCAGATTCAGATGAGCCTCGGCCGCGCGCGCAGAGACTTCAGCGAGGGGCTGCGAAGAGCANGGGGGGGGGCGTGACGGGGGTGCAGAGGGTGGGTATCGAAATTCAGAGAATATTACGAGGTGCAAAAAGAAAGAGAGAAAGGCGCGATCGAGCGCGAAGAGAGAGCGCCCGGCGGACCGCCGACGCGTTGCGTCAGAGAGAGAGAGAGAGAGGGGGGTTGGGGATCGATGGTACGGAAAAGATGGACCGCAAAAATGGAAGGAGACAAAACGCGTAAGCGCGACCCACCCCCTTGTGTATGTACGTATGCGTTGCCCCCTCCGCCCCTTCCTTGCCCGCTTGCACCGCCGCCGTACATAGGAAATATACGACGCGGCCCGCACCGGCTGTGTATGTTTTATGCCGCGCGCTACTGTGTTCTCTCTCTCTCTCTCTCTCTCTGTCCCGTCGCCGTTTTCTCTCGCATGATTTATGACACCCGGCGCGCGCGAGAACACACCACCCCCGCCCGCGGCATGCACACGGTGTACACACGCCGAGGACGCGATCGAGTGGCGGCGAGAGGACCGCCGCCATACGCAAGCTGAGATTTTCCGGCGGATGCGAGTTCCTTCGCGTCGCCGATACCGCCAAATGAATCAATTCTCCGCTCCTCGCGACCGCCCCCGCGCCGGAGGTCGCGGGGGATTGGCGTGTCGACCGTAGGTCGCCCGTTATCACCGGACGGCGTTTTTGCGCGGATCTTCTCCTTCTCAGCCTCGGCCGGGTCGACGACCGCGAGGAGCGGACCACAGGAGCGTCTCCGCCTCGCCAGCTCCAAGAGGAAGGAGGGGGGACACCGTGTGTCGGCGGTTTACCGTGAAAGGTGTGCGCCGGGCGTCTTGCAAAGGTGTCCGTTTAGGAGGAAATTTTTAAGCGGCCGCCTTGGACTCGGCGGCTCGCGTAATTCCCGCGCGGATCATGTCGGATTTCCGTCCACCCTCCGCGACACCTCCTTCCCCCCCTTCTCCGTAATTACCGCATCTATGTTGATGTTCTCTTTTTTTTCCTTCTCGCTTCCCCTTGTCCCGTACGTCGTTTATTTACGGCGCATACGTCGCCGAGAATTAGCGGTCCCCCGTGTCTTCCCCGTTGCGGATCGGATTTGACGGAATTAATTAACGAGGAATCTCGAAGTGTAACATGTTGCAGGTTACCATCTTTTTTCGCGCCGCGAACGGAATTATTTATCGCTGTTCTGTCGAAAGTGACTCATTAATTATTCGATGCTCGATCATCTCAGTGATCCGTTCGCATTTAATCTTCATCAATTGTTAATATCAGCGAGCGACGCATTAATTCTGCAACTCATTCCACTACAGACGGATTATTTTCGCGAGGAGTGAATATTGAATGATTCAAGATAGACAAGTGGGTGGATAAAACAACGAGCTCTTTTCTCCCAGAGAGTCTTTATTGTAATGGTTTCATCGACGTCGGACATTGCGGCGGGATTTACGAATTCAAAATAGGCGAAGGAGATGCAGCCTCATAAACCTGGTCTGCATCCTGCGTCCGGCATTCCCTCTTGGTCGTTGTCGTGGCCAGGTGGTCAACAGTGCCACTCGAAAGTGCGAGTCGATCGGAAACGCGGCGTTAATTAATGATCGTACGTTAACCGACGACGGTCGTCGACCGTCATTAGCGACATCCTCGATACGTGCCGCGCGCGCAACCGTCCGGATAATTTGATCATTTGATAATTTGACCACTTCGAGGACCCGGCGTATCTTGAGGGCGATTATCGCGATTCCTCGACCACCGCGTATATCTGCTCGTTATTGATTGGCGGGTCATTGACGACGGTTGGCCGGGGCGCGATTTTTTTCGAGATGCTTCGTTTGATAGCGCAACGCGTCACGCGCTAGCTCGCGATCGAGTCATAACGTTTCGGATCGACGATCGACGTACGCACGTGTGTCGGCGCGTTGTTTACATTTCCCGTCGGATCATTTAAATATATCGTTGACTGTCGAAGTATTTCATCGGGCTCTCGTCGGAATCGCGTTAGTCAACACCGGTCTTTCCGATTGAATACGTACGCGAGTGTCACGGAGCAGCCAGGAGCGGGATGCAGGATACAGCCAGGACGAGGAGAGCAAAATATTTCCAGGCGTGTGAAAACACATTTTTAGTAGACGGAACGGTCTTGCTTCTCGCTCTATTTAAATATCTGCATCAAAGTTTCCAACGTCAATATAAAAGATTTTAAACAAAACATTGCGAATGAAGAAAGGTCTTTCTTTATTTACCCATCAGCTCCACTGTTAACCCATATTCATTATTTGATGTTTGCTCACCCCGCGTATTTTACTTCGTAAGTTACGTAAGTTTTCATAGTTCATACGTTACTCGTTGAAATGAAGAATGTTAATTAAGGACAGGTGGGGAATTATTTTGAGGTGAGATCAAGAATTGAATAATTCTCGAGTCTGAGCTCTCCGAGCGTCAATATGGTGAGAACGGCAGTAAATCGCCATTTGCAGCATCAAGATGGGACGATGTGGTGTATCCCCGAGATTCCCTATTGATCCCTCAAGTCGGACGGAATTTGCTGGATCAATGGTGGAATTCCAAATTTCGACTCGGGCCGACTCTCCGGGGCTGCGTTCGCAGTTGTCTCTGCGTAATTACAGTAATTTGCACGCGAGCGCAGGTATTCGCGCGGGAGCTATACGCCTGTAAAGCGGGCGCAAAAATACGTATTACAAAAAGGACAATTATCCCGATTGGAATCCGGCGGACAATAGCCGGGCGCTACCGCTCGCTCGCGTTTCGCCGTAACGACGGATCAACAATTTGTAATTTGAGCACTTGTTCGTCGTGAGAATTATTCGCGATCCATAATTTNCCCCCCCCTCATTCTCTCTAGGTAGAAACGTAGCACCGCATATAGCGATTGAGCAAAGCGATGATGATCTCGCGGATTGATTGCAATCGATGCGAGAGCGCATTGTCGACGTGTTTTCCGTTCGATAATACCCATCTAGCCCCCGGCGGCGGCATCTATTAGATATGTTCCGGCCAGTCCGCGAATTAATAATCGCTTTAATGTCGAACACGGGAGAAAACGAGCTATCGCGTCAGCGAGAGGAACTCCGGGTCGACGCTCGGAGCGTCTCCGTCGAGAATGGCCGGCGGCTAGGCGACAAACGGCGATCCTGACGAACATCCGTTGGGGATTAGAAAAGTTGAACCTTCTCATGGATGAATTCGTTACACAGGAAGAGAATGGATTTTAAATCAAGATAGATATTTTTATACATAAGAATAATTACGTTCTTAGAAGATTTTCAGTCTTGAATGGCATCGATACATATTCGATCAAATCAAGACTAAAAATCTTCGAAGATTCCAGTATCCTTGCTTATGTATGAGAATGTCTATTCTTTAGTTGAGACATATTTTCCTGTGCAAAATCAGAAGAAAATGATTGAATTTTGAATTTACACGAATACAACATGTGTCGATTGTCGTGATGAAATTTCCCCCATTCGTGGGGGATTTTGTTGCACAGAGAAAACCATTTGGTTGAGGCCAGAGGTTTGGTTCTCTGAAACGAAAATGAAGAAAGATATGGTTCAGGGAACCAAACTTTGATTCTCACAAAAACATTTGTTTGCCCATATCCAAACGAGAATTTAGTTTGAGTCAACTAAATGGATTTTTCAGGGTAACTCGACGACGATGTTTGAATCAGAGAAGAAAAATTGAACGAATCTAAACGTACGCATATACGTCGGTATCCCTGAAGAAGCTAATGAGTGCTTCCCGGATTGACTTCAACGGAGAGACCCGTGAGATCGGTCGGTCGTCGCGAGAAACGAGACGCGCGTACAAGAGAGAAAGACAAAGAAGTGATGTAATTTGACAACGGTCTCGTCGTTTAATTTTCATTCCGTTTTATTTTTTCTTTTAATTAACGCGATGGGATCGGCCGCGAGACAAAGATAATTGAGTTTGCGTAATTTCGACGTGTCTCTCTTTCCATCTCTCTCTCTCTCTCTCTCTCTCTCTCGCTCTCTCTCTCTCTTTTTTCTGTCTTTCTTCGTCGGGTTCGGCGCTACCTTCCGTTTTGCGTTTAAATGAAATTCGTGGACTCTCTTTAGCAGACGTCCGCGACGCTCACGTACGCGTATTATTGAAAGGCGGCGGGCGAGGTGGGTGAAAAGAAAGAGAGACGCGAAAGAAAGGTATCCTATAGATAGATCCTTCTTTATGGGAAAATGGATCTCGAGGAAGAACCGATAAATCTTCCTGTCGGTCAGAACGACGGTCGGATCGTTTATCTGGATTTAATCGGACCGAACACCTGGCATGCTCGAATCCACGATATTTTAATTTTGTCTTTCAGGTTTTACTGTCTTCGAGACGCTTGATTTATGAATCCCGGGGACGCGGGCGAATCCATAATTAGCGGATCGATTAGCGCGTCTCGAATCCCGCGGCCGATAAGAATTCGCTCGAATGAAACAACTGCTTTCGCAGCCGATCACCGAATAGTCTCGCGCGCTTGCAGCNTTTTAATTCGACGTCCCCCCCCCCCCGAAATCGCGTTACGTTTATGGCAAATACGTTCAATTGAAACACCGAATTCCCCTCGCCCGCCCAATTATTTGCCGGCGATCGTTTATCGAGCTGTCGGCGCATGTCATTTACAGTAAAACTGATTCGTTCATTACTATGCGCGCGCGATGCGCGTATCCCGTGAGCGTTACGAAATATTATAAACGAATATTCGGTTGATTCGACCGGAACGGCTAAAGATATTCCAATAAGCCGCCGCCACCGCCGTGTCGGTTGTGGATTAAACCTCATTCAATATCTTCAGTCCGCCGAATCCCGATAATCTTGGCGAGGTCACGTCGATTTCGAGTAACTCCGATGTGCAATCGGTACATCGGAGATGTTCCCCCGCAACGCTCTCAAGGAGTTTGCAAGACTCAATATCGCAGTGGTGCATCCAGGGGGCCGTTTATAAATTCAGTACTTATCAAGCAAAATTCTTGTACTTTGATTTCACTGCCTAAATAATTAATTTAATAATGTTAATTCGAGACAAAGTTGAGGTAAATGCATACACACAATATTACAAATACGGAAAATATTCACTCATCGATTGGCCGCCATCACTACGCACACACACACACACACACACACACACACACACACACACACACACACACACATACAGTCACTTCGCCGACAGATAGATCTTATGAATATCAAGAAGGGATACGGAGTTCCTTCTCGGTGAAGGTGAAAGGGAGGGAGGAGGAGGAGTAGGTAAAACGATCAGATCGTAAGCTCGGCGCGCCGAGTGACGTGAGAATCATTTGTCTGGATTAAGTCTCTTCCGGAGAGTCCTAACCCCTTTTTACCGGCCGCGCACCTTCTTCGTGCCCTCCCATTACGCGTATTACCGTTTCTTATCGCCCCGCGCGGTCGCGTGCATATGTACACTTGGCGTCGCGCGAACGACCGCCTCGAGAAAGGATCCTCGCGCTCAGCCGCCAGTTTTTGCCGAGTTTCGCCGAGGATGCGCGTGATATCCCGTGAAATTCGCTCGACACCTATCTTTCTCTATTTCTGTTTCTCTCTCTCTCTCTCTAATCATGGAACAGATCACGTGAACAGGTTCTCTGGATTTCATACTTCTTATCGCGATTTCCCGGCGCGTCTCGTCGAAACGCCTCGCCCCGCTGTAATTCTTCGGGGCGTCGCTGATAATGCCTCGTGGCACGCATTACAACGCTGCAAGATGTTTATTCATTAAAGAGTCGCCGCACGCGGGATGTTATCGTGTACGCCGGCCGGCTCGAGGTGTTTTTAACGAGCGGCTTCTCCGCATCGCGAACGAGCAACGGTTAAGGCGGTTCGCCTGTAAATGTACTTTCTCATGTATCGTTTCACATTTTTCACTGCACATCAATCGAAACACGCGATCTACACACGTGTAAAGTTAGGAAATGATTGACCACACCGAAGCTGAGATAATTGTAACTAAATTGTAATAAGCACTATTAATATATACAATACACTGCGAAAAGAAGTCGTAGAATCAAATTCCGTTTAAACCTTGAGCGCGCGTCAGGCGTTCTCGAGGGGATGCCGCGCGGTGAACGCCGATAATTTCCTCGCCCCGATAACGACGCGATCCGCTCTCGCAACGGACACGGAATTCTGGGCCGAAAACGTGAAGGAGAAACGGCGGAAACAGAAAGGGAGGGAAAATCGAGGGCGGTAAAAATGCAAATCGCCGCAACCGCCGGCCAACGGCGGCAGTCGGTCGCAACAGGTACACGGCGGCGCGATTTATAATCACATTACGCTCCTTCGTACACGCGATCTCGGAAATGTTTGTAATTTCGGGAGGGGGCGCGACGGCTCGCCGTTCTCCACGAAAATTGTCGCGGTCCGTCCCTCGCCGTGTCGAGCGTTAGCGGGTGGTACCGGCGGCGTTGCCCGCGCTGGAATTTCGGCGCGTCGAGGTAACGATCTCTCTCTCTCGGGATGAGCCGGCGATGTTCTCCGGGAAATCAAAGCGAGGACATTTTCCCTCGCCGCTGCGGAGACGGTGAGGAAAAATGGGCGAGCGGAGACGCCGACGAGCGGGGAGCCGGGGCGGGGCTGAGTCGGCCGAAAACGCGCGGCGATATTCCGCTAATTTACATACGCCTAATATTCCTCCCGCCTAACTTCCTCCCTCCGGCTGACTCTAGTTTCTCCGTCTCCTCCTCTCCAATTCATGCCTGTGTGTGGTGCGCGCGAACCCCGAATAAGTGCGTGCGAGTTTTCGGAAAGAGAACGCGCGGGAGACAGCCGGGAGAGAAAGGAGAGAGACGGAGAGAGAGAGAGAGTATTTGCATATATGTGCTAGTCTATGGTTGCATCCCCGTGGAATTGCATCCAAGAATACATACACACACGTACATACACATACGTGTGCCCGAGTACATGCACCTTATATGGAGGATCCGAGTCGAACGAACGTAAGAGAGAGAGAGAGAGAGAGAGAGAGAGTGGAAGGGAGAAAGCGTTCCGCCGCGTAGCCTCCCAAGGCGAGGCTATGCTAATTCATATGAATATGCATCGATGACTCGAGGAGACCCGCCGCCGCCGCTGCGAAAATAATTCCGCGGATTTATCGACTCGGAATCTCGGCGAAGCCGAGAGGCTCTCCACCGAAGCCGTAAGCCGCCGATGCGCGTGCATATGTGCGGCTAGTGGCTCCAGGGAGGGGGGGGGGTGTTTTCTCGCCCATGCATTTTGTATCCCACGTCGTTTGACGCGCGAGAACGTTCTTCTTTCGCGCGCACAACGCGTGCTCTGCTTCGCAGCTCCGTCTCGCGTACTGCAGCTACATTTTCAAGCCCTTTGGGCGCGGGATACTTCGGGGTTGGACGATCGTTCAGCGCGGAGTGTCTCGGGGAAACACGCCCGGCAGGAGTGCATCGGTGGAAGAAATGAGTGCATCGGTGGAAGAAATGACTCGGTGAAAGTCGCAAAGCGACAAGAATGAAGTCTTACGAATCCAAGCGTGTTATCTTTAGATTCGCGCGTCGCAAGTGCGAAATATTTCCCCTCTCGGTGGGTGTGCAAGTAATATAGCGCGCATCGGTACGTTGAACTTTCGTAACGCCCGATCGAATTATTATTATCATTATTATTATCATTATAACAGTACAGAGAAGTAGAGCAGAATAATACGGAAGACAATTGCGGGGCGCGTATACGCGTCCCCGCGGACAGGCCGCGCCGATGACAGCCGCCGCGTCCCCAGTGCTCGAGAGGTTAAAAGCTTAAATAAGAGCCAGCCGTCGCTGCGAGCGTGTATAATTCACGAGGAGAGTCGTCACGCGTAAGAATCAGCTTTCGCGTAGGCTCTCGCGTAGAGTTGGCTAACTCGCTCGCTCGCTTCGCGGCGACTCGCCGTAATTTGCTCAACGTATTACCAATATTAGCTCGACGTACAAAGACGCGCACATAATCCATTTAGCGAAATGGCCTTTCTCTCTCTCTCTCTCTCTCTCTCTCTCTCTCTCTCTTTGAGAGGCGAGCGGGGGGCGCGAGAAGTTAAGCACACTCCGCTCTCTCGTGAAAGAGATCTCCGGCGGAGATTCACCGAGCCGGGCCGCGGAAGAGGACGCTCGAGCGTCCCGCTTCTTCTTCTTCTTCTTCCTCGCGACTTCACCGACGAGACTCGGGGAAATCCGCCGCGGATCGCGCGACATTACGCGCGACAGCGATTAATTTGCGCGCCGACCGGTAACGCAGGGCAACGCGGTTTCACGGCTATTAGCCGAGAAAGCACGCACCGCGTGAGCGCACACACGCATGGACAGACACGTGTGTGTGTGTGTGTGATCCGATCTGATTATCGCAGGATGTCCGAAACAAGCGGCCGCGAAAGTGCGGATCGGCTCGATGACGGACCGGTGCGCAAGAACCGAACTGATGAAGGATAGTAGGATGGGGGCGCGGGGGAGAGGAAGGAAGGGGTGTCGGGATGCTGTCGAACAGCGGCAAATCCTTGCTCGCGTGACGATCGATTTCGTGTCCCGAGCCGCGCGCCGATTTTATCAGCGCTGCGCGCGCGCTAACGCGAAATCACACGTGGCGCGGACGTGTACAGCGCGCGCGCGCGCGCGCGCAAACACGCGTCCACACATCCGCTGTAATCATCAAAGTTCGCATCGAGAGTCGGGAGCGACGGCTGGTCGGCATGTGAGACAAGGTTTATCCCGAAGTGCGCCGCGTCTACCCCGGCGAAATTACCCCCGGAAATTGGCGTTCTCTCTTCGATTAACTGCTTTGATTCCGGCGCGTGAAAGCGGCGTCGCCTCGCGCGCATCGCCCTTTGACGCGCGATAATAAATAGCGCGCTCGTTCGCCCACAAGATATCTACGAGCGTTATTTACCGCGCGAATAACGTTTCCATTTTTCCCTTCAGTCTTTCCCCCCTCCCCTTCTCTCTCTCTCTCCCTCTCTCTTTCTCACCCTTTCTATCTCTCTCCCTTTCCGCGACGCGCCGATTTGCGAATCCGCTGGATCCTAAGCGCGGTGTACTCCGAGTGACGAACCGTTCCGATTTTTCACTTAACGGAAAATAAATGACAAAAAAGATAATGATAAATTGTTCTGAAATTCTCATTAATCTCTTTGAATCGCGAACGCTCGCAATAGGCGTCGTATGAAAGGTCCTCGTCGTGTACAAACAGCGCCTAAAAGGCGTCCGACACTCACTCGACGCGAACAGCACCTTTTGGCTTTTGAATTGTAGAAAATGTTAAAACAGATTCTACAAGCTGAGATTAATTATCCACTTATTCGTGAAGAATTCCGCCGACGTGTCCCGAAGAATAAAGATACGCTTAAGTGTGCGAAGGTAAAAAAAGAATTTTATTTCAAGCTCCGAAGTATTTCACATACTTTTCTAGTTAGTAATTGATTAGAGAAATTATTACTTTCCATTTAATTAAATCTTAGCCTCCTTTATTGAAATTATTTAATTTTCTAATCACATAATTACACGTATTTTGCGTGACGTATAATCTCGTCGCTCGCTAATTCTCAGCGAGCGGAACGTCTCGTACACATGTCGGCGTTGTTAATTATAAATTATAATTAATTCTAAATTAATCAAGAGGACGACACACACACACAAAGTTTATTTCTCTATTAAAAGTGCGCGAGCTCGTGCACTCGCATCTGCACGTATTTTTTTACGCGTGCTTACGCGCAGTCTTGGAGAGGGGAGGGGAGGGGCGAGAGAGGGTAAACGAGGGTTTACGGCCGCTGATGATCGTCCGCGTGAACACCGGCGATTCCACGGGCGAGAGCCTTTACGAGGGCTTAAAAAGTTTTACCGGCCGCCGCACGTCGGAGCGCACCAACGCGCGGCCGCCCACACACTTCGCGAATAAATACTGATAACTTCGCGGGGGAGGAGAGGGGGAGTGACGGCGGCGGTCGTCCGTGGTTTCGGGAAATACGAACGCGGCAACGGCAGCCGGATATTGCTTTTTCAGAGTTTTTCGTCCGTTATAATCCGTTAGAAGTTCTTAATATCGGACGCGTGAGCCGCCTCTTTCTCTTTTCCCTCCACCCTTTCTCTTTCTCTCGCCCATTATGATCCCCGTGGCCTCTTCGTGGTCCGTTGAACGTCGGAAGAGTTATATTCCTCGGCCGTTGTACACGTCCCGTCACGCTCTCGAAGCGATTTAGCGCGCTTTCCCGGCGAAAATGTCCACACGGGATTCGTTTGGAAACCGGGCGCACGCGGTGCGCCAACGCGCCCGCTTGCGCTTCTCTCCCCGAAAGAAGGTGTATCTGGTGGCGAAAATAATTGTAATTTTTTCTATCAGTGTACAGTGCAACATAAATGTACGGATAACAGCCGTGAGAAAATGAGAAGAGGGAAAAGAGGAGGAGAAAGAAGCAGGGGAGGTAAGATGAAAAGTAAGGAAGTTAAGAATAGAAAAGAACAGATGGGTGCACAAGGATGCTTCATTTATTCTACAATAATTCGAGATATTCACACACGATTGAACGTGTCATCTCGGCGAGAGCGCGTCGAGATAACGTCGCGGCTCAGCTGCGATCTGACGCACGCGTTTTCCGCTTCCGTACACGGCGACGAATCACTTGCGGCGCGCGACTCGCGCGCGCGCCGCTGTCTCGTAACGTCGAGCTTTTCCGGCCGGTTGAAACGGTAACGCGCTTATAACAGTATTCCGTCGTCCCTTTGTTCGCGGGGGAGTGGCGGCAGAAATTAATTGCGCGACACCGATAGCCCCGCGGCAGGAATAGCAACTGCGACAACAACAACAACAATAACAGCAGCGACGACGACGGCGACGACGACAGCGACGAGTGTCGCGCGAAATCTCCCTTCGGAATCAAAATAAGCCGCGTCCCCGCGCGAAATCGCCTGTCCCGCGGCGAAATCGGAGCCCGGATCGGAATCAACTTGGCGCGCTCATCAACAACGCGTATATCGCGATACCGCGAAATAATATCCGCGCTCGACATCGGTGAATCGCCGTTGCGAAACGCCGCAAACGTAACCGTCGCGGCGAATAACAAAGCGCGTCCTCGCGTGAACTCGGTAATCCCCGGCATTTTTGCCCCCGCGCCTCATCCCCCCCCCCAAATTACTCCGACGAGAAGTTGATTATTTTATTGAAACCCTATAAATTCTACGCTTTCCCGCTTACATGCATTCTACCGAACACGCATGAGTAGCGCGGAGTTCGCTAATCCGGCGAATATAAAAAAAAAAGCGCGGGGTGCAGAGTTCGCAGGAAGGGGCGGAGGAGGAGGAGGACGGAGGGGTGCGAAGGGTAGGCAAGCTAGGTTACATGCCGCGCATGCGAAAATTGATTTCGATGGTGGTGCGCGGTCGCGATGTATACGCCAAACAAAGCACGAAAAATAGAATTTCGCCCGTAGCTGCTGTCGTTCATTGAGAGTATCTGTCCCGGACCGCCCGTTATTTGTTCGAAGAATTTAACCGTCCCGGCTGCTCGTGCGCGCCCGTGTATGTGTGTATGTATGTATGTATGCGCGTGTGCCTGCGCCAGCGTGTGCGTGCGCAGGTGGGCGCGAGCGAGCGAGCGCGCGGGAAAAGTTTGTCGGGAAAATTAAATTGATTTACCAATTTCGAGCGAGCTTAGCCGGGCTTTCGCTTGTTTTCCTTCTCTGTGGCGGCTATTTATTAGCGCCGAATAAATACCGACGGAGCCGTGGATACCCCCTCTCGTCCTCGGCGATCCTCCGGTAGACGCGAACCCGTTCCTGGACCTCGCGTCGTCAAGTGATAACGGATCTTGCATTAGAAAATTCGTTTTAAATCAAGAATGGATATTCTCGTATATAAGCGAGGATATTGTAATCTTCTCGGAAGGTTTTCAGTCTCGATTTCATCGAACTTGTATCGATACGAGTATTAATTGCAAACTCAATTCGGGAGAACAATTTTCTAAGAATCTTATAATATTCTTGTTATACATGAGAATATCTATCTCGATTTAAGACTAATTTTTTGTGAAGTTTTCTCTCTTTCTCTCTCTCTCTCTCTCTCGCTCTGTATCTCTTTTGGTTTAAACGTTCGGACTCGGCGAAGAGGAAACTCATCGGCACTCTCGTTTCGCGTGTACATCCCGGCTCGAATAGCCGCGTCGTTCGTCGCCGGACAAGCGGACGAGAGAGATCGGGCGGGCGCGCGCTATGCGTCAGCGAAATTTTGACGACGCACCGAATAAACGCGCTTCCGTTTCGGCAAGTGTGACGGGAGCCGGCGGGAGGAGGGAGGTGGTACGGGGACGTAGAGGACATTTATCAAGCGGCGAAAACCAATTCTCGAGGACTTTGGTGCGGTCGCGCGTCACCGCCACCGAATGGCTTTGTCCACGTCCGCGGAAACACACGCACGTACATACACACACGCACACACATACCGCAGAGAGCGGTATCAGGGCATCGGTTCGCGTAAGTAACTGTCGAAAGGGGGCTTGATCGATGGATCGCCGCTAATAGCGGCGTGAATCGCGACGGATCCGCACGCACCTGTGAACGCTCGTTGCGTCGCGGGATTCGCGGACTTGGAACGAGCTAGGAGGAACGAAAAGTGAAAGAGCGTGTCCCCGAGTTCCCGATCGTCGTTACAGCCGCAGGGGTTGCAACCCCTCCGTGGTATTGCCGACGTTTATCGGCGGGTTGCGAAGGGGCGGACGCGCGCGTTGGAAATTCTTGATACAATAACAAGGAAATGGAAAACGAAGCTCGGCGCCAGCCGACGGGAAAGATTTCCGCGACACGGAGTCCTCGTCTCCGTCGTTCTCGTCGTCTTGGCGGGGCCGCGACGACGACGTCGCGACTGTCGCGGACGGATATGCGAACGAGGTTTGTCGTTATGCGACGAAAGCAATCTTTCCGAGAATCGCCGGGGAAAAGCTCGCGCTCAGCCACGCCGACGTTCGAGCAACAAACTGTCAATACCTTTCACTCTCACCCCCTCTCTCTCTCTCTCATACACACATATATACACGCACACACATATGCACGATTATTAATACGGCCCTTAAAGTAATCTGTCTGAGAAATCTATCTGTGAAATTGCTATGAGCCCACCTTGCTATTAACGAAGATCTTAAATCCTCCTTTCGCATTGATGTTCATTTAACTTCAATCTTGTTACGTCTTATTTAATTTACTTAAGAGAAGAATAATAATAAAAATAAAAAAAGTCGAGAATAATTCTTATATTGTGTAAAAGCGCTTTAGGGAAACCAATCCCAGAGCACATAATAAATAATGCCTTCTCTCTCTCTCTCTCTATCTCTCTTTCTTCGAATTTCCTCGCGTGCGGCGGAAACTGGTAAGGACGTTCCACTCGCGCATCTGAACTAACGAGGTATCCCTATTTTTCTGATTGCAGGTGAGTGGTTCGTCGACTGTTGCCATCCGTAGGATTTATCCTGGCCGCGACGCGTCCGTCAAACGCGAGCCGGTTTTCGCTCGCGCCGGACGCGGAAACCCGTTTGCGTGCCGCGACGAAAAAGGCGAGAGACTGGCTACACGGTAAGGTACACGGCCGATTCTACACGTTAACGGGTCCGAGCGAGCCGGACGCGCTAGCAAACGTGTGCACGACGCGGATAAATACGTTATTTATATTTACGCTGCAATCAACGGACGACCGCCGCCGCCACCGTCGGCCTTTTTCACCGGGGAAACTCACCCCGCGCGCCAACGAACACAGATACGCTCCGCCGCGCGCTCGAACGTTCCCCTGCGATCTCTCCACTATTTCGCCGAATCGAACGAGTAATTTCTTCAGGTGTGCAGGTTACCTTGCGAAACGCACTCGTGCCATTTGGATTCCTCGCCCTTTGCCCAGTGAAAACGTCGCATCGGTGCCGAAAATCTTCGTCCCTCGGAAATTCTCAATTAATCTTGATGCCAGCTAATTAGTTATTTCAGTATGAAAGTTCCCGGCGATATTCGGAAGTAAATTAATGTATCTTGAAAGTAATGAATTTCAATGTGGATTTAGCACAAGAAAGAAGCGCTGTCGCGGCGTGACCCGGGTGAAAAGGGAGAAAAAGGCATTTCCGCGGAGGATTGATGTAACTTGACAATCATTTCGGCGAAATTTCGCGCAATTTTCGGCCGAGCGGTATCGGGCCGTCACTTGGAACTCGTTTCACGGTAGAACACAACGCGCGACTCGGTTAGCGTTAAATTTCCCCCAACACCCGCGAGCCTCCGCGGGAATTACCGGAATCGCGAAAAAAATAACCCGCTCTCGCCGGGCGTTGCAGCGCGCTGAGAGAGAAACTCGGCGAGGCGGTTCTCGGCCGGTCGCTCCGCGATGGCCATTCTCGTGCCGCATACGTTTCGCTCCCGGAATACAACTCCCCGCCGGCACCACGGCAAGATACAACAAGGGTTAAAATCGCAGATACATGCTGGATGTATTATTCGAGCCTTGGATATGCGGAGAGAAAAGTGGTGGATTCGAGTGAACAATTACTCCAACACTCGATCTTGCCCGTGCGACGCTTCTCCGTTCATATCTGAGATATTCATAGTCGATCTTATATTTAAGATCATCTTAAATTCGTCTTCATACATTGTACCGATCGTTTCATTGGCTACAATGCACACTGAGAAATCCACGTAGTTGGCTCAAGCAAACGTTCCCGTTGCAAAAACGAAAGTTCGGCTCTCTGAAACGAAACTGATAAAAGGTTCGCAAACTTTCGTTCTCACAGCCGAAACATTCGTTAGCCCATAGCCAAACGAGAATTTTGTTCGAGTCAACTGTAAATGGGTTTCTCGACGGTATCCGAAGGTGTGCTTAAGACGGTCTTAAATACAAGATCTCTCTGTGAATACCGGCCTAAGATTACTGCAAATACGCGCGGCGTTTACGCGGCGGCTTAATCGGCGGGAGCCGAACGCGTCCCGTCATCGTCTCAAAAAGCAATCTATCAAGCGCAGGTCGGCGTGCGTTCTCTCTCTCTCTCTCTCAAACGCAGACAGTCTTGCAAGGCGCGGCGGTCGGTTGATACACTTACCACCATATTCGGGCTAATCTGCAAACAGTATGCTCGGCAAATCCGGATATAGACACAGCTGATAGATTAGTTAGTTAAGCTATGTCAAACAGGAATACCAAAGTAAGCTTGTATAGATTTAGTATGGTCGCGTTCGCGCGCGCGCGCGCGTTATGCACCTGGCCCGGTTTGCACGCCACGCGCCAATGTGTCGAATGGAACGGCAAATATTGTTTCGCTCGGGGATTCCCCAAAAGGGCTAACGAGATATCGAGATTGGCCGGAAACCGCGGCTGAGCTATCTCATTCTCTCTCACACCGATGATAAATGGTCGGCTTTACTTATGTCGCTTATTGGCGGCGGCGCCGCGAGGTCAGCCGGAGATCTCCGTGATCTCAATTCGCCGCGCGCCGATGTCTGATTCGAGGCGGAAACGCGAGTCCATCTCGCTCGGAGTCCCCGGAGGACAGGGTCTGGCCACTGTAACGGCTTGATAATAAAATGGCGGTAATAAAATGGCAAATAGAAGTCGCGTGTCCGATAAGCTGAATTGTTGATATTGTTTTGAATGAAGGATCGATCTTTATGATAAGTTTAGTTTGACTATAATAAAAAAGAAACTACCATTCATGACAGATTAAACATCTACGATTATAATTATTCTTTTATATTACTTCCGTTGAAATTTGCCTCATTTCTGCACTACTTCTTAATGGCCTCTCGCCATTTAATTACAAAGGTTGACTCAGCCAATACAAACACGGACGGTGGTCAGATTCTGCCTTCCAAGGACTCTAGTCTTGCGAAATCTCTCTCTCTCTCTCTCTCTCTTCGTTTCTCACGGGAATAACACAATGGCGGCGTAATCCGGGCGAGATGTTACGTATAATCCTCGTGTCATCCGTCACCGGCGCGTCCTTAAAAGACTCCGGAGGATCTCCCGAAATCCTCGGCTACAATGGCGCGATCAATTCATCGTCCCCGGCGTTTCGCTTTTTCCGCGCATCGCCGTCTTGCACGCCGGTGTGCAATCGTGCTCTCCGCCTATCTACCTTTACCTTCCTTCCTCCTCCCCCGTCGGATCCCCCTCGGTTCTCGCGCCGTTAGGGAAGGAAAGGATGGAGGGGGAAAAAAGGAATGGAAGAGAAAACGACGACGACACGGGGGAGGAGGAGGACGACGACGTATAAACTCGCACGCAGAAACGAGACGACTAGCCTGAGCCCATAAAAAGCAGATAGGATCATCGATCCGGGGGAAACGGGCGAAGCGAGTCGCCGTCGCTCTGCCGCGCGCGCTCGTTAAAACTTGCGTAGCGCACGCGATCGCGCGCGCGCATTAGTGTTATTATTATTATTAATGTCATTATCGCCGTCTCATATTTAAAATCCCGGCCGGGACACGAGTATATCGTATCGTCGGCGCCATGCGTCATCCTCTCGTTGGCGTGATTTATCGCAGATCCGCGTCCGTTTTCTTCCGGCGAGCGCGCGCGGAAAACGCGAGTCGCCCTTTGAGCGGAATCGTCGAGCGCCGTTTGGCGATCGATCGATCGGTTTCCACGAAGATTCCCCGATCGTCGACGATACCGTTGTCTTTCCCTTTGGAGTCGGGCTGTCGGGGCTCATTCGCGTCGAAAGTTCGCTCGTTCGAGGCAGCGCTTGCTCTCTCTTTTCGTGTGATATGCGGCATATATCTCCGACTCTCTCTCTCTCTATTTATCTGTTTGCTCCTCTCTCGTATTTTGTTAACAATACTTTCGCGAAGTTCACGGGCGCGCGAGAAAGAGAGAAGGAGAGAGGGGGGGGGGCTTTTCTATTTCCGCGCCGTGAGCCGGAGAGCGATATTTCTAACGATTCCTCTAACTCGATTCCGCGCGTCAATGGCGTTTTCAAGCGGAGGCGAGCGAGCGTGCTCGTTCGATCGCGCTCGAATTACTCTTTACCGCGTTACGTACGAGATTCTACCTGAGGCGAGGCCGACTCTCCCCCTCGAGACTCCGCCTTCCCCTCCCGCGAGAAAGAGGGCTCTCGCGCCGAGGAATTCAACGAATGAAGGGCATGAAAATCGAAACGTCAGCTTCGTGTTTGCCGGGTCACTTTCGCAGTGTGGCGGGGTCGTGTCCGCGCCCAGAATGGAATTTTCTCGAGGATTTTTCACGACACATATCCGGCGCGCGTGCTGGCGGAAGAGACTCAACCGCCGCCGCCGTCCTCGTTGTTGCGCGCTCACGTGTGCTGGTGGATACGTCCGCGCTCTATATCTCCGTACCTGTATGTGTGGGGGAGAGTGGGGGAGTATAGGTGTGCGAGAGCGAACGCGCATCTAACGCGTACTGGTATTTGCGAAAGGCGTCGGGCATGGATACACGTAGAATCGTATATAAGAAAGAAACGACGAAGACGGCTACCTCGCTCTTTCGCTCGCTCTCTTTCTCTCCCCCCTCCCCTCTCTCTCAGACAGCGGAGAAAAGGATGGCGCGAAGTCGGAAGACGGGGTTGGAAATGGGAAATATGGGGTCTGCCGGGGTGTGGGTGTACTACTGGGCTTTCGAGTACGCGGCAGATTATGATTGCGTCCACTCTCAGACGCCAGCGGTTCTCCGATTCGTTCGTTTTCTCTCTCTCTCTCTCTCTCTTTCTCTCGGCCAAAAGCTCTCCCGACGTTTGCCAGTGGCTTGAAACGACGTCTCTCTTTGAACGCGGCCCGCGATGAATAACTAATTTCTTATTCACCCGTCAGCTGAGAGACCCTATGAGATTCTCGATCGCTCGGGATCGAGATCGTCGCGAAAAGTAGGGAGAAATTCAACGAAGGGGGCTGAAAGGTCGCCGTTATTGCCGGCGTTTTATGCGCTTAACAATTTCCCCGTCGTCGTCGTCGGCAGCGTAACGACAGCCCGTAACTCCGGGGGCGTTCGCGTTATCGAGCCGTGCGGCGAGTTGGAGCTCTCGAGATTCCCGCCCTGCTTCCGCGATAATACGTTAGCGAGGAATACGCTGGCGGCGCGCGCCCCCACAGGACACCGTCCTGTTTTATGTATATGCCCCGTGTTACGTTCTTGCACTGGTTCGAGACGACTTCGCCGCTCGTCTACAGCTCCCCGATGTACCCTGTCGGAGAACACACTGCCGCGCGCACACTACCTCTCCGCCGACGTCGCTACCCTGCTTCCCGCCGCAATCCGATTCCGCTCGTTCCTTCGGGCGAGATTACGCTGGTCCATCCTTTCCACTTCCCTCTCCCTTACCTCGCTCCCTCCCTCCCAGAGCCACCGGTAACCCGATCCAAGACACCTCCGCGCGCCGTCGTTGCCCCGTTGATTTTATCCCGCCAACGACGCCGTGTGTGCGCCGCGGCGATAAAAATATATATAGCGTTTCCCTCCCCCCCTCTCCAACCCCGGATTCGTTCGCAATCGTAATTCCGTGCATTGGCTGTTATCTCATGTCGATTTTCGAAGGACTATAAGCGGTTGTCAATTCGCGACGTGAATTCTGGACTGGAGAGAGAGAGAGAGAGAGAGAGAGAGAGAGAGAGAGAGAGAGAGAGAGCTTCTAATCAAAGCGGCACTCCAATATAGAGCTTCCGCCGTGTTTCGGCGAAATCGCGCGAGAGAGAAAGAGATACGTCTGCCCGAAAAGGTGCTAGATTCAGGTAAATAATTACTTCAGTACTCCTTGGCAAACTTTTACCAGGACCGAGTATTTTATTTGGATAATTTACTTGGAACGTATTTTATTTGGATCAAATAAATATTACTCGATCCAAGTGAAAATTTGCTGAGGAATATTGGAATAATAATTATTTACTCGAATCTGGTGCTCTTTTTTTTTGTGCGGGATGTGTATTTCAGTCTGTCGAACAGCATCGTAGTCGGTTGCGGGCAGTGAATATCGGAACAGCCAGAGTGTAAGCCAGTGTAAACAACATTGCTATTTTTGCATCGTGAAACAGTTACTATTACAACAATGGTTGGATGTGCAATAATTCCTTGGGGAAAAAAGGGGGGATATGCCGTGAAAATAATTCCGAAACATTCATAACGCCGAGCTCAATAGATAAAGAATATTACTACCAATTATAAAAATCAGACACCGTCTAAAACTTTATGTTTACGCGAGATAAAATTATAATTTATTCTACGAGTATTTATAATATCGCAGTAAAGAAATTGACACTACATATGGAAATATATATAGCTTGATTAAAAGATAGTCTATTACTCTTTATTTTTTTTCCATAATTATATATATATATATATATAAGATCTATTTATTTTTATTTTTTAACTTGATAAAAATGAAGTGTATTAATTTCTTTCATTTTAACTCGAGCATTTTTTAACGAAAATTAAAAACTTAGGAAATAACGTTTCAAAGTCTGTCGGAAATCGCTAAAACATGGTGGTCTATGTAAAAATAGTACTCGACTGGCGTCACTCGGATCAGGGGTTCTCGAATGTACTAAATATGCCATTTTAATTCCAAGTGACGTTTTTCTCACATGAACGTCACGTATAACGTTGTTTCAGCTGGCACATTTGCGGTCTCTGCTGTGTGTCTTTTCCTTCTTTTCTTTTCTTTGTTTCAAGATGATCGCCCGAATCGGGGGAGTTTGTATATTTGTACGCGTGTGAATGTTTGACGTCTCGCCGACGGTTTCGGGAACACGTCGGGCTTTCCGCTCGCCCCGGCCGAAAGCGGGATCCGCCGGGTGGGGAGACGGGATAATCGGGAATTTCGGGCGGAATAAACGTCGCATTGGCGGAACGACGCGTAATTCCGGCGCTGGTCGACGGCCACGCGAGTAACTGTCGTTTTTCTTTCGCGATTCCCGTCCGCTGGACAAGAGAGCTGGCACAGATTCGAGCGTAGAAATCGCCCGCCGGCTGACGTTTCCCTTCGGACTTCATCAGCGACCGAGTCGACGCGGCGCGGCCGATTGTCCGAAATTTCACTCACTCGCCGCGGCGACTCGACGATAAAACGCTTAATGCGCTAATCGCTCCGCGACGTGATGTCGCGACCGGTGAATTCCGAGAGCTTTTGCGCGTAACCGTATTAGCGCACTGCCCCGCAAGCACAGTGGGTAGAGAGTACCTCGCGCGCGAGGCGGGAGAAAATCGAAAGATGAGCTGAAAGCTTCCGATTTCGTCTTCCGATTTCGGATATTTTTATATTAGGGTAAGAAAAATCAGAAGATATTTCCGTACTTGTAACATTGTGTACATATGTCTATTTCAACTTTGTTAACATTTATTATTTGGATAACGAAATCAATGTATTGGAACGTAACTTTGCTTGATGAATAATAAATTGAGAAACGGCCCCTTTGTGATGCGTCAGTGAAAATACGGCACTAATGGGCAATACGTTTCGATATTCTCGTGATTTTTCAAGCAAGCTGATTGACATACCAGTACACCGGCGGCGTTCTTCATTCGGCTCTTATTGTCCGCGATGAAAAATGAATTCGCGATTTTTCTGAACAGCACGCGGTTGAATCGTTTCGATTATTCCTCCAGGCGATCTTGACGCATTTAATTTCGCAATTCTGTAATTTTTTAATCAACCGCTCTCTTCTCCCGCGCGCGGAAATGGTGGTATAAAAGGGAGCCGTAAGCGGCGTAAATTGGAAAAATAGCGTAAATTGGAAATACAGCGCGAACAATTCTCGCACGGTCGGCCGCGCTCCACGTACCGTACGCGCGGAGTAACAACGCGTGTAAAACACCGTTACGTCGTGAATCTAAATTACACTTTGAATTTAAGCTCTCGCGTAGCTCTCCCGGTCTCTCCCCGCGCGTTCCCCCGCTTCGTCTTCCGCTGGGCGAGCGAGCGAGCGCGCGACGCGTAAAAACTTGATCCATTTTCGTGTGTTCAGGCTCGTTTGCCTTCTTCCGTTTCGCTTTATAAAAGCCGCAATCCGATTTCCCTCTACCCGCGGCAGATTATGCCGCGACGTGTGCAGCTCGCGTCACGGCGAAGCCGCATCGCGATGCTCTGCGACGAAACGACGGAGATGACGGTAACCAACCGGGAGCTTTGAGGAGTCGAAGTGAGCGCTGGCTCGTCCCGCCCGGTGCTTCTTCCCTCTCTCGAGAAAAAGGATTCCGGTGTCTTATGAAACGATCCGTTCCGCGATGCAGATTCCTCAGGAACGATATCTCTCTTTCTCCATTTATCCGCACGAAGAAGGGAGGATCTTATTGCCGCCGCAGCAGCAGCTAATCGTGGAAAGCGGCTTTGCCGCTGCAATTGCAATTTTTGGCCTCGTTTAATGTGAACAACGTGATTTGTGACATCGAATATCATTTTGTTCGAATGAAAATGTTATTGTTTCACTAGAGTGAGTCATGTTATTTGATAGAAAAAGCTGCATTCAGAGAAAATATAATATTTCGTTTTCAATTAAAAAAAAAAAAAAAAAAATCCGACATGTGTTAAATATTGTTTCACCGAAATAAAAAGCAGTTCTTTAATATTTTTCTAGCGTAGTGTTACTCCTGTCAAATAATTGATCGTTGACAGCTATTGTAATGTTTGAATGAAAATACAAAAGGAATGTGTTATTTCACGTGTAAAAATATTTATATTGTTTGAGAAACCGAACAGTTCTGTTTGTTAAATCAAACGTTCGTTTGTTTGCTCCGTTTCGAAAAACACATTTGTTTCAACTAATTCAATCGAATGCGACTAATATTTGCATCAATACAAATTCAATCGAATAAAGGCTAGAAGTCTTCTGAGAAGATTATAAAATTCTTGCTTGCACATGAGAATATCTATTCTTGATTTAAGATCAATTATATATATATGTATCTCATATTTCGAGTTATCAGGCTGTCTCCTTGTTAAACCTTGTTCTTTCAACGAGCTCGTTCCTCGTGTCGCCTTCGTCGAAGGCTTCGTCAGAGCGCGGAGAGCCCGATGACCGATCGCGATCGTTTGCCGGTCGCGGGAAGCCGACCGACTCGATTAACGGCGCGCCGTTAACGACAAAAATAACAAGGGACGCGGAGTCGCGCGGCATTAGGGCGGGTATTTGCCGAGTAGTCGACGAGGTGTCAATTTATGTCTCGGATTTCGTCGCAGGCGGGACAACGCGCGTTCTCGGGTGATTTGCCTTTCATATTAGGCATCGAATAAATTAATTCCCGGGCTCGTTGCGGCTCGTCTCTTCGTGCTTTCGCGCGCGGAAAGACGACGAGAACGGTGAGCTTTGTTCTAACCGGCGGATACCGTGAACAATGACGGTAACATAAATCCAACGGAAGGAAATTTTCTCGTCGCCGTCGCCGTCGTCGCTCCGTCGTCTTCTCAGTCGTCTCCCCCCCCCCCCCCCNCCCCCCCGGTGGCCGTGGGAATCGGACGCCACCGGGAATGCCGCGCGCCGCCGCGTGATTTCGGGGGCTGTCCCATTTCCCGCAGCCGCTCGTTCGCCCGCTTTACTATCCGACGTTTGAAAGTGACGAGGTTAACTCCCAAGCCGTTTCCTTTGCTCGAAAGTACTTGAGACGAAGGCGACGTCGCGAGTTTGCGAGACGACGACTTCTGTCGGTCGACCACGGCGATGAGAATGCGCCACACCGAGCACTCCGTCAGCGGCGGAATAATGACGCGCATCGAGAGGGATTTTTCAGATCCCCCTGCGCGTTTTCCCGCGGCCGGCTGCAAAAAGCTGAGTGCGAGAATGTCGCGCCCGGCGAGCGAACGTTCGCGGTTATTGAACGATCGATTAGCTCTAGCGAGGGAAAGAAGGGGAGAGAAAGGGGGAGAAGGAGAGAAAAATGGGTGAATGGGAGGAAGGTATAAATTAATTAATGATATCGCAGTGATTTAAATACTTAATACAGACGTTATAAATATATTATTTTTGATAATAATGGATATTGATGGCTACAATTTAGATGACGTATCGTTTTAATCTCATTAACTGGATTTTCATTGATAAATCGCTTTAAAACGAGTAGAATAATTACGTGTGCGTCATACACGCGCGCATACACACACACACACACATATTTGTACATATTTATACATGAATATTTTACGATATTATAAATCGCACGATGTCGCACATCCCGTTGTAACATTCAAAAGCCGTTAGCGGTCGGCGGGATCGATTTATCACCCTGACAAAAAAATACGCGGATCATCGATTCGTAATTAGTAGAAAAATATCGTCGAGCAGTCTCTCCTCCCGAGCCGTCGCGCGATTTCGATCACAATGATGAGCGATTGGGATGCCACAGGCACAGATCTCGTCGTTTCGTTCCTCCTCGTATGGTGAATGTCCCAATCAATGGCAAAGTATAATAAATTGCCAACATATTAACAGCCAACTTCTAAGATGTCGGCAAGCAGTCGCTTGAACTCATAATATTTCAGTACTCACTGTGGTTCTTTCAACTTTATTAACACTTCTTATAACGGGTGATGTAAATTCTAAAGTAAAAATACGCTTCTCAAGATAAATGCGGAGATATGCTATCCGACTTGTTAAGGCGCGAATTGGGATACCGCCACTAATTGGGACATTCACCTTACCGTCACCCTCCCTCTCTCCGGCCCCTCGTGCGTTCTTAAAATATATCAATCAGTGTCCGAATGAGCCGGCTCGTTCTCGATCGGCTGACTCGCGTTTACGCTCGTGTTAATCGCGCGAGCCAGCCAACCAGCCAGTCAGCATCGCAGGCACACACGTAGGTTCACCTCGTCAATACACGCGCTCGTCGGAAAGAGATTTACTACGCACCTCTCTCTTCTCCGCGTCGTCATCCCCCGTTCATTAGCATCAACCTCTATCTTTTCTCTCTCTCTCTCTCTCTCTGTCCTTCTACCAATCAGATCCTAAATTCGATTTCCTAATCAGGGCACCCGTACGATTTCGTCGAGCGATTGCTCGGCCTGATCGAAGCCGCCGTGCGTTTACGGTCCTCAATGGACGGGCAAATCAAGACGGAACACGATTATTAGCGATAATCGAAAAACTTGACGGATATGTTGCGACACGCGATAACGGCACACGGTATGTACATCGGTACATCGGGCAATCAGCGTTTACGCACGGGATCGAAAACCGTTTCCAATCGCGGGAGCGTAAAGGCTTGATTGCCGTGACAGGGTCAATTCGATTTTCGACGCTATAAATACGGAAAATATACTCCACGCAAATTGTCGTCTATTTCCACTATCAATAAACATGGGGGAGGGGAGGGATGAGGCTGGTGGATATGCCTCTATGTAACATCGAAACCCGATCGCGCCGAAATTATTACATATCGGTCCCATTCCCGGGTCTTTACGCGATAACGGATGAACGTCGAGCGTACGTCGAGCTATTTACGAACGAGAATCGTGTTCGCCAGTCGTTTACGGCCAGCCGACCGCCCGGCCCGACGTCGCATAAGAGAATTCACGTGATGGTGCGTTATAACAGTTCATCTTAATGCATGTTACGGCGAACGACACTTCGACACACGTTCGAATCGACTTGGCGTGCGAATTAATTGGACGGCGAGACGCCGCTGTTGGGAATTAACGTTCGTGCTATTTCGGACGCGTGTCACAAGTCGCGCGTTAACACGTAGAAAAACGCCGAGTGGAGAAAAATAGTTACGCCGTTGCGGAGAAACCACGTCATTACTGGTGCACGCTTGTTGCGATGAAATTCAGTTGGCCGAATTAACGAATTCTTCGTAATTAGAGCGGGATTTCGCCACCGGGTTGGCAGAAAAATTCTGCTGGACGAACTTGTCCCCGGGGCACGTTCGTTAATTTGCTGTTAGAACAAAATAGTGTTTTGCTGCGTGGATAAAAACATATTCTTAAATCAACGACAGAGATATATGATTGTAATACAACATCAATATGCAAACGGTCGTCTTGAGAAGAAGAAGAATAGAGGAAATCAGGAAAGAATGAAAACGAAGAAGCTAAGAGTAAGAAATTTAGAGTGAAAAATACCGATTGTCAAAAATAGACAGAACGAGAGAATCTACGGCGCACGAGAGATGAGGGATGACAATTAATTATCGATGTCTTGTGAAGATAAATGATTAAAAATGGCTAATTTGACGAGTGATCGAATTTTACATACCAAGGTCTTTGGAGAAAGTCCTTATTTATGTATAAACCTCCAAATATACCTCCAAGTAAACCGTGGTAACGAACGTGTCAAAGGTGCGCGCGGGCGACATTGTCGGTGGAGAAAAACGAGATCACCAGGAACGATCGTGGTGTCTTTCGTGCTTTCTCGGCGAAACGTTCGGCGAGATCGTCCGACGGCGTTTCGGTGATCTTCGAGGTGGTGGAATGCGCACGACGCTGACGCCTCCGCGACCGCCAACGACTTTCCGCCACCTGGCCGGGCTACTCCGGGCGCCGCTAAATTCTTAATTACTACGCAAATGAGTTTTGCATCCTTCATGAGACTTAGAAATTGGAACGCGCGCCGAGAATTTCGTGTACGCGCGCGCTCGGCTGGGCGCGCGTTAAGCGTCAACGATCGCTCATGCGAGAGAGAGAGAGAGAGAGAGAGAGACGGAGAAGAGATCCTCGCGCAGGATAAACCCACGACACACCTCGCCACCCTCGTTTTCCCGCAACTCGCGAGATTTCCTCTCATCCCGCCGTCAATCCCGCGATTATTCCGTTCCAGATCGCCGTGCATCCGCGAGATCTATCGTGCCGAAATCAAAATACTTCCCGTCGCTGACTTAGCACCGCGCTTTCCCCTCCTCTTCTCTTCTACCTTACCACTCTCCTTTTTCTTCTTTTTTCTCTTGAGCCCCCGTTCGAACACGCGATCTCGGAGAGACGCCGGCCCGAGCGCCGAGCGATATCCGCGCAGCAAAATTTCGAAATCCTCCAGACGGACTTTGAATGCCGGCAACGGTTTACAATACGCAGTTTACAATTATCCGCGATCGGATTCGATTCTCGACGAGCTCTTTGAGGAATTCAGAGTAGAGCGCGCAACGAGAGCGAGTAGAAGGGCGAGGGGCAGGGCGGAGGAGCGGGGCTGGTAGCGCGCGTTTCCGGCCGGGAATATTTCCAACGAGCGATCGGATTTTCCCGGCCGATTGTGCGCGTCCCGGCGCAAATCCTTTGTGCATTTGCGCGACAAAAGTTATATTTTATAATTACGCTACGCGTCATCCCGCGGGAGACGGTATGCCGGGCTGGAAAATATTTGGGCTAGCGCGCCCGTCCCCGCAAAGGGCCAAAAGTGTTTTCCAAAATGATCATGTTCGCATAAAGGCCCTCGATTTGTTTGCAACGCGTACGCACAGCGTATCCTCTCGTGGAAATTCAGGCGATGACGGCATATATGCGCGCACCTGGGAATTCGTGCAATCCGCTTCCCTCGATTCGAAGAGAGAACGAGAAAGCGAGAGAAAGAGAGGGAGAGGCGGTAAATCCGTGCCAAACTTTTGCGGTGCTCTTTCCGCTTTCCCTCTCATTTTTTCATGCCTCTCGTGGACACGGCAGGACGGCGGCCTATATGGATTGTCACATATACGCTTTGTGCAAAATTAACGTTGCTGCCATCAAGATAACACGATTTTGCATGCGAACGGGAAATGGTACCGACCGACCGGCGCCTGTCTCGCGTCGTTTAGAACGTTAAAGCGTAAAGTAATTATTCTAATATACCTGCGCAAAGAGAGAGAGAGAGAGAGAGAGAGAGAGAGAAACAGAGAGAAAGTATTTATTTTTACTCTGGGATCGAAGACTCCTCGAGTTTACTATAATTTAATCACAGGGAAAAACAGTCTTGAATCAATAATAAATGTTCTCATATATAAGCCAGAATATTATAATATTCTTAGAAAATCTTTATTTTTGAAAGCAATACTTGCGTCAATATGAATTCAAGACTGAATCAAGATTAAAAGTCTTCGATGAAGATTTCTAATATTCTTGTTTACATATGAGAATATCTGACCTGATTCAAGGCTAATTCCTTTTTCTGCAACACAACTATAGTTGCTTGCCGGAGTTTAGAATATTATTTACAAAAAAATAGAGAAATAGACGTGCAAAGGAAGTTCCGAGGAGTTTAAATCGGGACAATACGTGCATATATCTCGAGCTACGCGAGAGAAATGACACGGAAAAACGGAAAACAGTAATATGCAATAGAAAACAGCGCAAATTGTATATACAAGAAGACACAAACGCGAAATAGAAAAAGAGGAGAGAGAAAGAGAGAGAGAGAGGGAGGGAGGGAGCGATTGGATGGCGAGGGAAAACAAGGCGTGTGTTTTTTGTAATATCGCATTACGACGAAAGGACAGTCGTTTTTCTTGCTTCTACCGGCCCTAAAACCAGCCAGGAAGCTGGCACCGCGCGATAGCATCGGCCACCGAGCTGACCGGAAGCGGGGAATATCGTGGGCGATCGTATCGCGCACGTTCAGTGAGGGACAACGCACTCCGCTCGTGGAAATTATTAATCTATAAACGCTTCGCGCTAAATTAGAGAAGGATGAGAGTGTGCGCGCTTCGAAGGGTCGCGATCGAGCGGCGTGCTCGAGAGTGCGCGCGTCCCGTGAAAAAATATTTAGGGTAGACTCCTATTCCCCCCTCCCCCTCCCCTCCCTCTCACTCTCTCTCACTCTATCTCTCTGTCTCTGACTCTTCCCGTCGGTGTGGACGGTGGTGGAAATTCTCGCGCTCTCGTCGACGTTTTTCCGCGTTTTTCGAATTTTTCGCATCGCGCTTGACGGCACCGGGCACGCGCCCGATACGACCTTAATTTAAATATCCGTTAAAATACCTGCATTTCTCGCGAGTCTCGCGAATTCTCGGCGACGCGGCCTTCAATTCGAGGCCGTGTCCACCGTCGAGTTGGCGTCCGCTCGGAAATTCCCGACGATTCGAAATTAATCACCTCGCGCGCGCACGTCCGCGTCGCGTTAACGGGGGACGCAGGCGTTGAACGCAGGCAGCGCGTTGAATCGCGAAGGTCCGCGAAGAGAGTCGGTTTTTAACGCGCTTTATCGCGAACGTCTCCATGACTGATCGCCACTTTGTCGTAAATAGGCGAGCGAGTCTCGCCCAGCAAATATTGCGATATTATCGTCCCGGCCATACGGTATGTGCACCCCTCCTCTTCAGCCCCTCCTCCTCGCGCTGTTCGCAAGTTCGGTAAGAGCGCGCGAGTCGTCCTATCGATCTACCTGAAAAATGGAGCGCGCGGCGGGGTCGAGGCGGCGATACCAATCTCGATGGTTATGCATCGTCGGTTTATTTCGAGGCGCAGTCCGCAAGAAAGCGGAGGAGGAGGAGGAGGTGGCGAGAGTTCCGCTCGCTTCCATTCCGTCATAAACGTCGAGATACCTGCGGTGGCGGCTCGCCTCTCTCGCCCCCTTACGTTGCAGGTTGGGGGGTGGATTTAAATGGCGCGTGCTCTGTGATTTAAGGATATCCTCGTCACGCCCCCGAGAGCCGGCGTTCACTTCAATTAATCAGCTCTAAGCTGCGCCTTGATTACTGGTCCGCGCGCGTACCCTTCTGCCCTACCTGTGCCTACACACGTGTGCACACACACAGGTACGCACACATGCGCGTCCGCCGATGCGTACCGAAGCGCTCGAGCGGCCTGGAAAACCCGGAGGATGGGCATGCGAGATTCAGATAAATCGTTAAAAGGGGAACTCTTCGGGTTCCCTCTTCCTCTCTCTCTTTCTCTCTTTTTCGTGCAGTATTAATATCTCGTCCATGTGATCCGTTTTCGAATTTGTCACCGTCGTTATTCACGCGGGTTATTCACATGTGTGCGCTCGGAGACGGCGTCGCCCGCTCCTCGGCGTTACGATCCGCGAATGGAAATCCGGGCGTATCTGGAAAAAATCGGACGAGCGCGCGCCCCGCTCGCGTTAACGGCCGCGGAATCCCCGTTAACGGCCGGATCTCTCATCGGCGCTCGTAAATTTTCCCATTTATCTCGGATCAGAGAGACCGAGTTCTCGCTTTTACGCGACTCGCGTCGTCGACGGGGTTGCTCCCGGCGTCGCGACGCCCGATCGCGTCCTCCGCGCGCCGCTGGTACGCGCGCCGCCCCTGCGCTGGTATTTCCTTCCGTTCGGCGGGGNGGGGGGGGGGGGGGGGTGACGGCTTCTCGATAAGAAGTCACGTTCATATATATCCTCCGGCAGCGATTCACAAATTACCTTGTCGACGGTTCGGCCATTACCGGTGGCTTCCTTAGGGCTCCCCAGTGTGCTTGGAAACCTTACGGCAGAAGATACCAGGCCGTCGTTTCCTATCCTAACCCCCGTGCACAAACACAAACACACACACACACACACAGAGTGTACAGTTACAATCTCCGCGAGGCGGAAGCCAGCTCTCGATCTCACCGGTCGGTGTACAGCCACGGAGTCTGTAAGTTCGCGATGATCCGCCGAAATCGAGGCCGTGGACCGTAAACAGCGGAGGCACGAGCGACCCGTCCATTTTCAATTCGGAGATTTCGGAGAGCGGACGGACGGTCGTCCCTTCGAAGGAATCGGCGAGTCACGACAAGTTCGAGGAAGCGATCGGAGAAAAATTGGTCGGGGAAACGCTGGAACAGCGCACGGCCCACTGCCGTGTGGAACGGAAGATGGACTCGGTCGTAAATTCAATACGAGCCCCGGGGACGTCTAACCCGCGCTCGTCCCGTAACCGACACCCACGTCCCGGCAAATTCTTTGTAATTCGACCGGCGCGCACAAAAGATGATCACCGAGCCGCGATGCATGAAACGTCAGCGAGAGAAAGAAAGAAAATGAAAGGAGAGAGGGAAAGAGAGAGATAAATAGAGAGACAGATGTGTGGATAGATAGAGGAAGAGAGACACATAGGTGCGCGGATAGGGCTCGGAGAAGGATAAGATAGGGTGAAGGTTGGGCAGGTATCGATCCGCCGGTAGGGACAGCTCCGGTGTTTACATCGTGCGGCCTCCTGCTCGCCTCTCACGTTTGTTAGGATACGTGACGGCGGTTATAGGCCGTGTGAATTATTTCGATTGTAACCAGGCCGCGACGTCGGCCTCATCCTCCTCCCCGTTCTCCTTCTCGTCGTAGTCGTTAACAATTGCCCAGGCACGAAGTGCAAAGCCGCCGGTGGAGTCGTTAATGTGGACTGCTATAGCAACGGCCCGTTGACTTCCTCGTTGACGGCTTGAGAGGGATGGAGAGAGAGGGAGGGAGAAAGGGAGACAGAGCACGTTGCCGTTATTACGTCTACCGGTGATATAACGCGTTCGCTTTACGATCTCGCCGCGGGCCATCGAGCTTCCCCGGGATCTTGGGCGGCACGTTCTCTCGCGATCACGGTCATCCATCGATCGGCTGCATCTTTTACGAGCGCGAAACCACCCGGCGTTCCACTCTGTTCCCGGCCGCTCCGTACCGCAGCTACACGCGGTATCCCAATTTTTTCCCCCCGAATACGCTTCCTCTTATTTTCGTCCCGCGAGCTCCCCCGTTCTCATTTCGTACGTGAGCTTCGGCGAAAATTGCTCGTCGATGCCGCGAGCCTGTCGCGCTTCATTAAGGATAATTAAAATGAATTTCATGCAAAGAGACAGGGACATGCTACAGGTTTAAAGGTTTTCTAAATCACTTTTAGCGATTCATTACCATGACGCGGCGTAGTCGGTTGATTTGAATTCGGCTCAATCAGGTTCAACTGGGATATATTCGCTAACACGGCTAATCGATATCGAGATGGAATAAAGAATAGAATAGGTTTATAACGCGTTTTAGACAGAAATTATACAATGAAATTCCCTCCGAATCGGATTAAAGAAAGATTCTGCGAATAATGCAATAAGAGATCACTCGACTTCAAATCATATTAGGATTTCTCACTTCTATCCGCGTCTTCACCTCGTGAACGCGAGGAGCTGGGAAAAATATAATAGGGGGTGAGAGAGGGAGGGGAGGGGAAAAATAGGGATCCCATTTATATTTATAATACCGCGCGACGACTCTCGTAATTATATGTCGCTTATCCGAATATCTGCGGAAATTAAAATAGGATCGGACCGTTCCGAAGTTATCGGGGCACCCAGCCGCGGTATCTCCGGCGATCACGACGATCTGCGGAAATACGGCCGCGAGTCTTCAATTTAGAGGGTGAGGAAAGCGTGGGTGAGCGGGGCAGACGCGAGAACGCGAGCGGAAAGGCGCGGAGACGGGAGAAGAACGCTTAGCTCGGCGGAACGTCGGGCGAGTAATTGCCCGACCGCGATATCCCGGCGGAAGATATCCCTTCCGTTCCCGTTAATTCGGGACTTGGCCTTCTCTCGGGAGAGCTCTCGCTTTTTCGCTCGCGCAGACCTCGCGCGGTTTCGGCGATCATTCCGGCGGTACCGCGGCACACCGTTTCCGCGCGTCGCTCGATCTAATCTATGCAGATCCCGGCGAGACCGAATTGAAAAGTACGCCGCGTCGATGCGGGTCGTCGAGGCCAGTTCGCGGCGCGAAAGGCGGGAATCGAGGCGCCGACGACTTCCCGATGCCTGCGAAACGCGAATTCACTCCCTTATCGAAGTATTCGATTCTCTCGCTCGCTCGCGAAATTTCCTCTTCGCGTTCCGCCGAAGCGAACGCGCAGCGGCGGGCGGGGAAGCGGCGCGAAACGCTCGTGTATGGGCTCTAACTGTTGTCGGAAATCAGGTTCAAGTCCTTTCAGCCCTGTCGAAACCCATCGGGTGGAAATCATTTCCGAAAAGAGCGCGTAGTCGCGCAAGACTGCGCGAACGATTGTAGTAATCGAACGACCGACTGTACGCCGGCTCAAGTGTGTGCTCACACACACACACACACACACGTGCTCACGCGGGAAGTACGTCGGGCTATCGCTAAAAGTTAGATGGTTCTCGTTTCGCGAATTCTAGGGGAGAAAGCCGAAGCGAAAACCGAGCCGCCGCTTATTTCGAACGCGGCGTCGACGCGAGTCTAAAAAGAGACAGGGACATTCATAGATCTGAAAATCTCGAATCTTAACTTTGTTATTGTTATTTTATTATAATTCGAATATCCGAATGTTCGAATTTTCACACCTCAATATTCCATTATTCGGATTTATCCGGAAGTTTTCGGAAATTTCCGATATATTTATGCCTGAGGAATGGGAACAACCTTTTTCCTATTCACGGCGGAAAGCGTTTAAAGCTAGAAGATTTTCGCGCATTTTCGAAGCTTATACGCCTACCGGAGATCGAAGCGACCGAATTCCAATCGAGACGTCGAAATCGCAGACTCACCCGACGCGCGAAACGAGTGCAAGAAGCAAATACCCGCAAGCTCGTGCGAAGAGGTCGTAGCGAGCGGACGGGGGACACCCCGCGGAAGCATACGTCAGCGTCACAATGCGCGCGCGTCAGCTTATAATGTGCAAACACGCTTTATGCTTCGTCAAACCCACGTGTCCGTGAACCCCCTTCGGCCACCCGTTTCGTACACGAAGGTGGACGCAATCACGTCGCACACGTGCGCGTACACACACACACACACACGCACACGGTGGTTACATGCGCGCGAGCATTGCTTGCGTGCGTTCGTGCGGAGGCCAGATTGGGGTAGAAATGGAGAGAGATAGATAGAGCGAGCGAGCTAGAAAGAGAGAGAGAGAGAGAGGCTCAAAGCGAGAGTGAGCGAGCGGCGGCGGAAGAGTCACGAAACAAGGATGCTGCGGCAGGTTTGAGAGCAAGCGCGCAACGGGTTGTAGGAAGGGCACGCGGGAAGCGAGCGGGAGAAAGCTCGGTCCGGAAGCTTTAAGCCAGCCACGACTACCCGGACTTTGCCGTGTGTGTACTTTGTCGAGTAGATACGGGAAGGGATATACTCGCTACTCTCTCTCGGCAGACTGCCGCAGTCGCGCCGGGAGAGGGTCGGTATTTCGCCCCCACGTCGGTCTCAGGGGTTGCTGCTGCTTGTACGTGCACGGCCGACAGAGGCGTAGACCCGCCATGGCCGCGACGCCTAACGCCGGCCTCGGACCGATTCCTCGCGAATTCCTCGCGATCGTTCGCGTCGAAACATCCCTCAACTGCTCGTAACTATTCGTTTATCAGCGTCACATCCACTCTCGACGCACCGATCTCTCTTTCTCTCTCTCTCTCTCTCTCTCTCTCTCGCTTTGAGCCCATTTTGACTCGAAATTTTCAATTCCACTTGATTAACACGCTCGCTCCTAACGTTGTATAGCGTATACATGACAGCGCTAATTTATCATCCTATCCATTATCACTCGAGCAGAATTACACAATCACACGAAAACAGATACAACATGGTCTGCGGAGAGAAAGAGAGAGAGAGAGAGAGAGAGAGAAATACCTTAATCGTGATAGCGAGCGTGTTAAACTCGCTGCAGCCTCGCAATATGGCGGCATTCACTCCCCAGATGATTCCGCGTTGCGAGCGCAACATCAGCGCGATTTCCGCGATCGGCTCTTTTATTCTCATCTTCCCGAGTATATTAGCTTCGAACGAGAAGTCGAAATAAGCGAGAAGAGATGCCGCGTTCCTCCGCTATCACCTCCTTACGCCAATGACGGTCGGTCCTCGTTGACGACGACGGTGCTCCACCGCCAATCTACTCCAGTAGAAGACCGTCCAAGAGAAAACAAGACTCTCTTTCGGCAATACGTAGGATTTCCTATCGCACTCCAGTCCAGTAGTCGGGCGAACTGTCCCTGCGGTGGGCCGGGACGATAACGGCGGTTACGACGCCGGTTACGTAAGCCGAATGGGCTAATTAGACGAGTCGAGGAAGCTCGCGGAACTTTGCCGGCGCGAGGGTGAAGTTTTTCCCTCCGTAATGTCCGGGGTAACGTACGAATGGCGAGGAGGCGGAATTGCCGGGAAGTTCGGGAGGAGATAAGCGATTTTTCGACGCGGGCGTCGGATAGAAGCATATGCGGAAAAATCACACACATGAAACACGGACGACCGTGCGTTCATCGCGAGACGCTGAAGAATCGCCTGGAAATAATGTTTTTTTCTGTGTACACGGAAAAAAAAAATCAGTCCTAAATCGAGAATAAATATTCTTATATGTAAGCAAGAATATTATCATTTTCTTAGAAGATCTTTGGTCTTGAATTGAGCTGAAGTAATACTCGCGTCAATACAATGTCAATAAAATCAAGACCAACAATCTCCTGAGAAGATTATAATATTCACGCTTATACATGAGAATATATCTGTCCTCGATTTGAGACTTAATTCTTTTTCTTTCCGTGTACCTACGCGGATTTCCAACCTGTTAACCGCGAACGCGCGCGGGAATCTCCCGCAAACTGCGGTCTTTTATGCTTGGATACTTGAGTGGAACTTAAGCGAATTCGAGGGGACCGATAGAGAGAGAGAGAGAGAGAGAGAGAGAGATGAGAAGCTTGTAGGCGGCGTCGCGCGGAAGCGGTGAATGGAAAGCCGAACTGAAAGTTCAATTCGCGGTAATTGACTCTGCTCGTGCCATACAAGTGCGTCTGCAGTGCTATCCCTCGCTTTGAGCGTTTTAAAGCTTATGTGAGCGGAGCAACAAGAAGAAAACGAAAGACGTCGTCGTCTCCTCCGTCGGGCTGTGACGCGTCTCTCTGCGGAGATCGAGGACTCCGCGTGCTTTTCCGAAACGTGATGATGAACACGCGCGAGAGAGAGAGAGAGAGAGAAAGTGGTATAGAGAGGATCGTCGTCCTTTTCTCTTTCTCTTTCAGTCTTGCTGTCGGCCGGCAGAGAGGGAAAGAGAGAATTACGGTGCATTACGGAGCGTCGTTCCTAAACGCGGCGAGCGAGCCGAAGAGCGGAAAAAGGGCTCGCTCCGGCGGTCCCGTAGCGGAGCACTTCGACCGCATAATAACGCGGTTGCGAGACGAAAGAGCGCCGTTATACGACGTATAAAATTATTATACGGTCCAGGCTTAAAGAGCGGCAAACGCGCGCGGCCCGTCCTGGCGGAACGAGCCGCTCTCGTGAACAATTACGCAGGGTCCGGCGATTTACAATCACCGCCGGCCCGCCGGGACGTAAATCCGCTCTACGACGTAAGGTCGAAAGTTTTATCGCCCCGCGTGCGAGAGAACGTCGTGCGTCCCGCGTCGTCGTTGTTCTTCATTAATAATTACGCCGTGAGAGAGAGAGAGAGAGAGAGAGAGTGAGTACACCGCGGCCGGCCGGCGCAGAGACCGCCATACGGCTGTTAACCGCGGATGGATCACATCGCGTCGCCCCATTATACACCCTCACCCGTCCCCCTCTCAGGGTTTTTCTCTCTCTCTCTCTCTCTCTCTCTCTCTCTCTCTCTCTCTCTCTCGACGAGGAGAACGCGCATGGAAAATACTGCGGCAGGCGAGAGAACGTGCGGGAGAAAGCGGGAGAGAGAGAAGAAAAAGAAAAAAATACCACCGTCCGGCCCCATTCCCGCCTCGACCACAATGTACACGGCAAAAACATCCCCTAAATATCGGCGTTTACGGCCCTCGACGCGGAAAGGGTGCGCGAGTAAGCCTCCATGGTCATTTGGCCATTTATCCGCGTTCGCTCTCTTTTTGTCCTCCGCGTCCTCTCTCTCTCTCCCCCTCTCTTCCCTCTTCCCCCTTTTGCTTCCCATTTCCCCTTTCTCTACCCTCTTTCCTCGGTCGGAGCGGAGAACGCATACTCACGCATTTCGAAAGAGGAAAAGAGAGAACGAAGGGGGGAGGGGGAGTATCCTCCGATTTTCCGGCTTCCTCTGCCTCCCCCTCTCCCTTCCCCTCCGGGCGCGGGTGTGTTCGGCTCTCAGCCACCACCTTCGTCGGTGGGAGCACGCGGCGATAAAAGGCACCGTGCCGGCAAAAGTGTTGTCCGTCGCGGAAACGCCACGGCAATTTTAATGCAAGCGCCCGCTATCAGCCGCCTTCGCTTTTCCCAGCGACGAGCCGCTCCAAGTACTGGCTGGCGGTACATTCGCGCCGGCGATACCACGGTTCCTCTCGAATCTTCTCACGTACTTCGCCCTCTCCGCCGCCCTCTGTGCGCCCTTTTTGCATCCCCTCTCCGCGGTACTTTGCCCGACGTCTCCCCCGCGTTTCTATCTTCCTCTCTATCTCCCTCTATAGTTCTCTGGCGCGCAGTTAACAAAGCTCCGAAACGCTCTCGTGGAGCCTTCACCGCTAAGCCTTGACCGCGAGAGACCGCATCGCAGTATGATGCGCCGCTTAAGCGGAGCAGTAGGTCAAAAATCCACGGCCGAGAGCTCTTTGTAATAAGAGAGAGAGAGAGAGAGAGGGACCTTCTCGTCGTGAGAACGAGCGGGGAAAGAGCGAGCCCGTGAGTGTTTCTTCCGGCGCTTTCGGTGGAGAGAGATAGAGAGAAGCACCTTCGCGTGGAGGCAAAAAAGCCCGCTCTCTTCGGAGGTGAGGTCGAAGCGAGAAAATAGGAGAAACGTGGTAGCCCACGAAGTGAAAAGAGACAGAGGGAGAGACGGAGATCGTGGGGAATACAGCGCGATGTTTTTACAGCCGATTCCCCCTGTCCGGGTCGAAATTTTGAATTTCCTACCATTAAGTCTTCGAGTGGAAAAAACGGAAGTGAGTTCCCATTTGTATCATGAAAAGAGCACAATAAATACTCTTTTAACCCTGCGAATGTGAATCGAGACTTTCCAGGACTAAATTTGAATTCCACCATTAAGTCATCGAGCGGAGAACGCGGCAATAACTTCCCATTTGTAGCGCGACAGAAGACCTTCGGAGACTCAATGTAGACCTGAACTAGACTCAATGTAGAGCCCAGCATTTCAGACGACGGTTCTCGAGATCTCGGCTTTATTCCCGCGCCGCTAATGTCCCGTCATACGGGGCCGCCCGACGCGCGCATTTGGGTGAACGAGATACGCCTAAATCGCGGATAGATCTCGGCAGATCGTCCCGCTCTCTCGCGAGATAAGAAAGGGGTGGTATCCCCGCGCGAATCCCCGAAGGGAAGCCCCCGTAATCCGCGTATCCCTAGACGCGCTCACGCGGCCGCATTACTCTTGGTTTATACAGACGCGCCCCGCTCGTTTCTATTATTTTCTTGTTACTTCGCGCAAGAGGAGGACGAGCGAGCGGCTAGAGAGGATGGCAGCTCCTCTTCCGTAGCCGCGATATTACGCTTACGACCGCCGTTTCCACCCTCTCCATCTCTCTCGCTATGTATATGTGTGTGCGTGTCCGTTTCTATCTCCTCCATCTCACTCGCGGGTCCCTCGTCTCTCCAGCTTGGCGCGGTGTGCAGGACGCTTCTGAAAAATTGCACGTCCAAGCCACTATGACCCTTCTCTCTCGGCGGCTTCCTTCCACCGCTTACGGTAACGTCGTCGCGGCTTCCGCAGGGACCGTGATTTTTCCGCCGACTTTTTGGCAGCGCGCGTCGCGTTTGGCGACGCTTTCGCGCCGCTCGAGGAGCGCGCGCTCTTCTCTCTCTCTCTTCCTCATCGTCGTTCCACCGTCGTTCTCCTCCTCGTGAAAATTTCAGGCCGCTCACGTGGACCCGGCTTTTCCACGTGTTTGTTCCCGTGCCTGAGGTCGCGCTAACGGGTCCTGTATACTTAATCGAATAGCTTCAAAGCGAAACGGAATTCGGAACGAGATTCTTTGCCGGCGCCGGCGACGGTGCGTTGCGCCGAAGATCGATAAGGTCCGCCGTGAAATTTCAATTATTCGCGAGCCCCCTCGCCCTCTTGTCGCTTTTTGCAGCTCCTCCGTGCGCGTTCTTCGCCTTCGGGCCGAGTCGGTCGACGAGAGAGAGAGAGAGAGCGAGCTGAGTCGCGCGGTCGAGGTTTTTCACGCGCTGCGGCAAAAAGACGCGCGCGGCGAATACGTTCTTACGCGAAGATTCTAAATCGTCCGCCGCTCTAAATAGAAAATGTACATTCGCGCCACGCCGGCGAAAGAAGCCGGCGGCTCGTAATATCGCGGCTTGTTTTGCGTAGCCGCCGGGAATACGAAAGCAGCGGCGGCGGCGATATTCGCATTTCGCAAATTAATTAAGCGGGAAGACAAACAACCTAACGAGAGATGGCGAGCGTCAAATAAATAAAATCCGCCGCGGTATTCGTGAGACGCGGTGCGACGATGCCGACGAGCCGAAAATTTAAATTCCACATTAAGTCCTCGAGGGGAGGAAAAACGGAAATAAGTGCCTCTTTAATGTTGCAAATGGAAGTTGAGATCTCCGGAGTCGAAATTTTAGTTCTATATTAAGTCCCCGAGTGGGGAAAACGGCGGTAACTTTCCCATTTGTAGCATCAAAAGAGCACGGTGGAAGATCTTTGAGGACTTAATGTAGAAGACTAAATTAGATTCAAGGTAGGACAATTTCGACTCGGGAACGCGCGCGAAAAGGAAAAGGAAAAATCAAATCTTTAATCCTGAGAATAACATCCGTGATCTTGACACTGAGGAAACATCATAGGTCCCTCAGGTCTACATCATGGAATGACGCCCCATAGACCTGACGTGTTACTGTTATTGCATAATTGTTACATCTTACGAGAGTTTAGTGTCTTTCGGACAAAGAACAACGATGGTGTGTCCTTTTCGCGGGCCGCGAGATAAAATTCAAGAGCTCGCGAGAGCCACCTCTTCATATGGGAACTAATCTCGCCTTTTACTACTTTGATATATATTTCGCGTCCCTCACTGTCATCTGCATTTTTGCATAAACCGCCGCGCGAGACGGTGGCGTCGTTTTGCATCGTAAAATAAATTCGATGAATATGCATGTCATAGCCTTATCATCATCCCCGGGCGAACCCGTGGCGACGGGCACCGCTAAACTTTTACGTACTTTTGCAATATCAATGCTCGCACCGTAAACATTTTCCGCAAACGCGCCGTAACCGTATTCCCGGGCATTTCGCGGAGAAAGCACATTACGAATTTAAGCATCGGCTTGGGAACTATTATCAAATACTGTTACCCCAACTTGCGTAACCGGCAGCGTGCGCCGGCTTTAACTTGATATTGGTAAAACAACATGAATAATAAATCCGCTAATGTAAGTGAGATTTTGCGTTGTGCGTATGAATTATGTTTACGCGGGGCAACGACGCCCGGAGGAGGGAGAGGAGGAGCCCGGGGGAGGTCGTAATAGGAAAGCGCGAAAGGCGGAATTGCAGCCGCTGGGTGTCCTTTTTTACGGATACAGACAAGAGAGAGGGGGGGGGGGCTCGATGAGGATAATATATCAATGGCGAAAGTGGAACGGTCGATACGAGGAACGACGGGAATATTTTCCTACCTGTATCCAAATATATTGGACTATTCTAACTGTGGGTAAACAATGTCCTGCGCACCTTTCTCTCCTTTCTCCCTTTTCTGCTCTCTCCCTCTCTCTCTCTCTCTCTCATTTCTCTCTTTTTTTCGATCCCTTTTAGCGGAAACCGCAGCGATGCATTTCACCTGTGTATGTCGCACGGACATTTGGTAATGATCGCGCACACCGTGTTTCATCCATTCTCTCTCTCTCTCTCTCTCCCCCCCTCTCTTTCGCTCTTTTCTCTCTTCTCTTTTCCTACGCAAAAAATACCCCGTTCTCACGATTTTCTCATAATTCCCAGTTATATTGTTACCCATTACTATATCGGGCAGCTTTGGCTTTCGCCATGAGAGAGAAAGCGAGAAAGAGTGAGATATGTTCGATCTCACGCAAAAAGTTCATGTTCCAAATTCGCGATGCCCTCATAACGTGGAGTTTGTTTTTGGAAGAATAAAAGGCTGAGTTTCCGGCGACCGAGCGGATATCAGAGTTGAGAGATATCGGGGGGAGAGAGAGAGAGAGAGAGAGAGAATGTTAGATTATAAAATATAATCTCTTAAAGTCCCCCGAACGCCCCCGAAGTTTTCTTTATGCGCGAAAGTTGGAATCGGATCTTCCGCGGGGGAGGGGCAGAGGTGGAGGAGAGAGGAGCTTCGCGGACTTTATTGAGCTATCGGCGGGGGTAACTACTTCCGAACGAAGAAACGTAAAACTCCCGTATCCTCCCGGCTAAAACGCCCGACCCAAAAATCAAACGTCTTTAATTTAGAGGGGAAGGAAACGGGCCGTTGGCTCGGCGGTATCGACGGGAAAAAAAGGCCCGGGAACCAGCTGTCCCAGCGAACATCGTTACCGTGAAACTTCCCGGTCGCAACCGCGCGTGCCGCTCCACCACCGTAAATTGTGGCAGCTCGCCGCTTCCGTTACAAAGAGGAAGAGAGAGTGAGAGAGATAGAAAGAGAGAGAGAGAAAGACGGGGAGAGAGGAGACGTCAAGCGACGAAGGACACTCGATATTCAAAAGTTTCGAGTGACTAACGGATATACGCGGAGAGATACGCCTGTCATTATAACTTTCGAGGGAATACTTTCCTCCCTCTCTCGCTCTCTTTCTGCCTATATGCACCCTTTTTTTCCTAGCACGCACCTCACGGCGAATACCTTTTTGCCAGTTTCTCCCCCGTGCGAACGGTATCCGGCGGAATTTGCCTCGCATCCCCGGGACATTCGTTCGCGCGTTCGTATCGTTAAACGCATTTTCCGCGGATTTATGCATGCCGCTATGCATGCAAATAGTTGGAGTGGTCTCGGCGCATATCGAGAGAAAACACGAGCGGAGCTTACGCGGTTTCGCGGCCGCGTAACGATTGCACGCCGGTCCTGCCGTCGTCCTTTCGGAGCCTGCGCGCGTTTTACCGTACCGGCAAAATGCACGGAGCGAGGAAGCAACGTGGAAACACCCTTTCGTAGTCGCGGACACCGTCGGAGGGTGGTCCCGATGGAACGTCGAGCACGATCGCGAAGTGCTCGATGGGGGTCCGCGTTATTCGAGGGCATAAGCACGCGGAGACACGGCCGTTTCTCCATCGGAGGTAAGACGCGAACGCATCAAGTCCAGGGAGAGAGAGTAACGCGCGACTTTGGATTCTCGCTCGCGAGAGCGATTCTATAAAATTCGCATTCGCGGATCAGCCGGTCTCAAAAGTAGATTAAACAAAAATCCTCACTAGTGCTGTTTTAATTATATTTTTCGGGCGACTCAAAAGCCTCTCAGCGTAGAATACACCGTACTGAAATGAAACATCTTTAACGTCTGACCTGTCGTTGACTTGTGCCACTGAAACGAGGAATTTTCGATTACTGGCCTCTTGACTTGCACTACTGAAGGGAGAATTCTTAATTAGCGACTTATTGACATAGCGAAGATTTTTAAGTGGTATAACTCAACGACGTATCAGACGGGCCTTTACAGAGTAAGATTGAAGGAAATATGGCAGGCAATGGGCCGGCAGTGGATGGAACGAAAAGTTGCGGGAGAGATATTAGGGAGGAGAGATCCCGGCGCGATTTATCGTTATCCGGCTTTAAGGCGCGATAATTGAAATGCGCAACTTTTGGCGAGCCCTGCTGCGGTCGCAACGAAAGGAACACATTTACCTTGCCGAGCTAAATGATAGATCGTACGACGAGCCGTGTATTTTGCGAACGTACGAATATGATCGATGTTTATTGCCGAGCGCGGGGCCAAACCAGAATAACAGACGATAATTGATATCGTGAAGTTATGCACATACTTGCCGTGCTGATACGTGACTAACTATCGATGTTCTTCCTTCTCTTTATCCCTTTTGACCGAAGAGGACTCCGTGATCGAGACCGAATTAGCGGCCGCCGATTAGGGAGCCGCACGGCGACGGGAGGAGGACGAGGGAGCAGACTTTGCGCGTGAATGTGACGTAATTGTATTAATGGTTCGCGTTCATAATCAGTTCGGAACTGGGCCGTCAATCAAACGGCCAATTAGACGGCTCGTGTAAATTCGCCGATTCCTCCGCGCGCGGGCTGATGTTTCGACCTGGTTTTTCTCCGATTCGTCTTTCCGTCGCGGCGGTCGTCTCGAAAACTCTGGCCGCGCTGATTCCCCGACGGGCAATTTCATACGACGGCGGGCTTAATTAGGTGGGACGACCGACCGCCTTTGTTTCGCGGAAGAAGAAAGAGTGCCGCCTTCGTTAAGCAAGATAACGAGATGAAATGGGAGAATGAGAATTTAAGGGGACAGATAATCAGAGATATCCGCGCACGCCGCGGGAAGTCTCCGACAAATGGTAGGGGGAAAGAAGACTTCTCGATTCGCGCGTTCCAGATTAAGTATCGACCGTATGAATATGCCGTTGCGGTCTGATAAGTTATTCACCGAGGATTGGAAAGCTTGAATAGAGAGAAAGTCTCATGTATATCCGTCCTCCTTCCTCCCTCTCTCAGCAACCTCTTTAATCCGAATTTTCTTTTCCTGCGCTATCAGCATCCGAATCCTTTTGACCTCACGCTAAAGAGAGAGTAAGAGATTGGGGTAGAGGGAGAAATAGAGAGAGAGAGAGAGAGAGCACGCTCGAAACGGCACAGCCTCGAGATGAAAGATATGTAGATGGAGAATAACGTGGAGCCGTGCGCGAACAGCAGCAGGTATTGTAGGTCGGATTCTAAAAGATGTAAATAAGGGCAATAACAGCTCCGAGGTGGTGGGGAATACTTTCGCGGTGAAAATCTCGGAAAATCGCGAGGCATTGGTGAGAATGGGGAAGTAAAGTAAAAAGAGAGGAAGGGGGGAGGGAAGAGAGAGAGAGAGAGAGAGAGGTCCCTCGGAAACCACTGTCTCGCTGTAATATTCCCCCTTTCAACGCGCGAAACGTTTATCGATGAAGCCGCGCGCCCGCCTCGAGACGTACGAAAAGTCACCGTGAGACTCTCGCGTTCGATGCAAAGTAAAAAAAAATAACGCGTTGAAAGCAATGTTTCATGAACAAACATCGGAGGCTCTCGTCATCGAAGAAGCTTCGGGAAGGGCCGGAATATCTCGTGTACATCTAACAGCGCCTGCTTTCGGTGTTGTGTGTAAAAACGTTGCCTTCGACGCGTTATTTTTTCACTCCGCATTCCCGAGTCGAAATTTTGGTCTCATGTTGAACCTTTCATTCTATAACATGATAGGAACTAAGGTGGTAAAATAAATTCATAACTTCAATTTCTAACAATGTAACTCCTATTTCGACCCCGATGACGCCTTGAATTCCCGCTGTTTTAGCGTGAAAGTGTTGGAGGTAGCATTAAAATTCAATCTGTAGAATTAGAGGTTCAAGAGAGAAGCTAAAGAGTGTCAGTACTGTCAAAGTGGATTTTTACTAATCTATAGACCGTGTAAATTAAGCGCAAGCTGTCCTCAAGAGCGTCAGGGTAGCGTCGAAACTTCGACTCGGATACGTCTTGGGCGTTGAAAGGGAGAGTATTGCGATTCAGCGAGGCGAGGCAGTGGTTTCCGAGGAAGGGTGAGAGGGGTCCTTTGCGCGCGTTCCTCCCGAGACGATCCTTTTCACCGGGGAACGTTATAATCCACTAATAAGGGACACCGCGAACTCCCGGAAACTTCGACGAGTCCCCGTCGTTACGTCGCCACCGCGAAGGCGCCGCATCGATCTCGAGTTTAATCGACGCCTTCCCGCCTCGACGACCGCTTAATAATGACGAACGTTCGGATTTTCGTCGCGCGACTCCTCCCCCGCCCCTCGCTGGCGCGATTTTTTAGAACTCGGCCGCCCTCCCGCGAGAGGGTCGATCTTATTTACGCAGTCGCGGCGGCAAATAATTAGCGAGACAAACGGGCGAAATTACCGTCAGCCGCCGACAGGAAATAAATCAACCGTTCNCCCCCCCCCCCCCGGTGAAAATGCACGACGGCTCGAAGCGGCGGGAAAGCGAGGGGGAGCAGGTAGAGTTAAGGAAGTGTAAAAGGAGAAGAGACGAGGAGGGTGGTAGCGGGAACGGTACTGCTGCTGGTAGTGCTCTCTCTCCGCCATGGCGGTCGGATAGATACCAGGTGGGGAGGGGAGCCTAATGAAATAAGGGTTGTTAATGAGAGGCCGAGGGAATACGTACCGTCTGCGCCAGCCCTTCGAGATTCCGCCGATGCACATTCATCCGCGGTCGTTGATCCGCTTCCGCGGCAGCGTCGTTTCTCGCTCGCTCCCTCGCTCACGCGCGAGATATCAATCAGCGAGATAACAAGGTAACGGATAAACGACGCACACTCCGCGATTCGATCGTGCGTATTTCAGTGACGTCGTAGACGATCGGTTATCGTTTTGCCACAAATGTACGAAAACTTTAATTTAAATAAATTTATCCAATGTATCTGAATTTTAAATAAATGCGTAGAAACGTAAATTTTTCTTGATAAGCGCTGAATTTATAAGCGATGCTCTTGATGCGCCGCTAAAAATACGGCATCAATGAATAATACATCTTTAATCGCTTGATTCCGCCGGAAAACGAAGGAGAGAAAGAGGAAAAAAGTGGAGAGAGAGAGAGAGAGAGAGAAAGATCGGCGAATCGCGTGTCGCAATACTCCGCCGACCTGAAAAATACGAACGGATTACCGAGCGACGTTGCGTTAATATATATCGTGGTGCGCCGAACCGGCGGGGGCGGCTTGTCACACCGCGAAACAAAATCTCATTATACGACGGCGAAAGCGGTGTAATAAGACCGCACTTCATTAGCGAGCGTAAAGCGCTTTATATTCAAAGTGCAATGTTCGTGCGAGTTATCGGGCCTACGGTCAAAGAGGAAAACCGGGCGCATGCCGAGTACTGTTTACTTTTTACAGAGTGAAAGCAGCAGACAGGAGGAGGAGAGAAAGAGAGAGAGGAGGTGTGTGTGGCAGATAGAGAGCGAAAGGCAAGAGAAAGAGCAAGAGAAGTAGATAGATAGATAGATAGAGAGAGGAAGAGAGAGAGAGAGAGAGAAGGGAGGAGAGCATTGTATCACGGGAAATATCATGATTTATGGAACTTGGAGCAACCTTCAGCGGGCTTTATCGAAAACCCATTACACCCCCGTGGATTTATGTAGTTCCCTTAGATACCCGGCAATGTTTATTGGACATCCGCCGCCAGATGTTGTTGACCTAACGCTAATATTAACAAAGTGTTATCCGTAACTGCGGATCTCACCCTCGTTGCAAAAGTTAACGCGGTTAGCGGGAGACAGTGTCGCGTGACGCGCATCCAGCCGCCATATGGACACGTAACACATCCGAGCGTTCTGCGCGCGTGTTAAATATTTACGATCAATTGGAAGAGGGTAGGGATGCACGCGATTTGTTACAATCCAAGATAGACGCCCGACGCCTCGGATTGTTTGCGCGGTGACACGCGATCTGCAATTTTACACAGCGTAGCCGCGTGCCGCGCGATCGCCACGCTTGTCAATTCAAATTCCCACCCGAACATGCGCTTCCACGCGTCTTCCTCGCTCGTCTTCTCTTTGCTCACACGGGGAACGGGTGCTGGTATCAAGTAAACGTGATTACCTGCTTCTCAGTCTCTTAAAGCAAGTTATGTTTTTTAAGTATCTTTTAATAGCTTGTAGCGGATATTTCAACGCACGAACGTGTTGATTTGTAAATGAATTACCGAGTGTCAATATAAAATGATTTTAGATCTAAGAGAGTATTTATTAGAATTGTGAATATTTACTCGGATGAAGTTAAGTATTACTTGAACGGTACTCCTTTTTTCAATGTAACTCACGAGCGACGATTGGGAATTCGTCATGTTTAGAACGTCGCACCGTGTCAGCTTCGCGATATTAATTCCGCATTAATTGCGGCGGGACGATGGTTTATCCGAGTGAGATCCGAGTAAAAGGCAGGAAAGATTTCACCACCCGTCCCCCCTCTCGCGTTCCCGACGGAGCTGAACGATAATCGACGATTACTTCGATTAACATTTCGCCCCGCGTCCGCTTGTCAACTTTCCCGCGCGTCTAATCCGCTGCGTCGAGCTCTCGACGTGTCCCCCGTCCTCCGCAGCCGATTCGCGTTCTGTGCATTGTACGTCCGAGGGAGAATGGCGAGATAGAGCGCACCGGGGGTGGTATACTCCGACGTAGTGCAATAAAGAAGGATTCTGTTAATTAAAAGCGAGTACAATCTTCGCGTTTGTCCGTCTTCTCGAGACTAAGTTAATACGTTTCTCCGCCGTTGTCCCTCGACACCCCCCCCTTCCCCCTTTCTCACTCGTTTCTTCTGCTGCACTCTCCGCCATCCCGTTCGCGGGAAGTTTCGTAAAACTTGGCCGGGCAATGAAGCCGGTACCATTTCTGAAAACCCTTTGGCCCGCCATTGGCTCCGGCTACGAGTTCGCGCTCGCGAGTCGTTTACGTCGCTGCGGAACGATTGTTGCCATCACCGCCGCCCCCGTCGACGACTGCGACCGTGTGCGAGGAGAAGGGGTGTCATTGAAAATAACGAGTCCTTAAGCAGTTCCGCGGCTCGCACGTGCCCGGCATCTCCCCCGGAGTTTGCTTTTCCGCGAGTCCGGAGCCAATTATTAAAATCGAGAACGGCCATGCTTCTCTGAAAAGTGGCCGATGCACGCGAGTCGGGTTTATCGGCTCGAAAAGTTGCCGCCCCGCTTCAACGTCGTCGGACGACGAGGAGGAGGCGAGACGCGAAATTGCGAGGCCGAAACTTCGCCGAGAGTATCGACAATGATTTTCGCGATCTCCCCTTCCCCCTCTCTCTCTCTCATAGGCGCGGAGAGAATCGACGTAGCGAAGTGACAAAAGTTACACATCGCTGGATCGAGTTCCAGCCGGTGGTAGCGAGTCGCATTCGTAGCGGGGAACGTGTGCGCGAGCAACTTTTGGCACGTCTCCATAATTGATCTCTTCTCACTTGGGATCGGCCGCGTGAGAGGCTCATTACCGTTCGCTTTTATCTTCGGCGAGCCGCCAGAACTTCTCTCTCTCTCTCTCTCTGTTACTTTCCGCGAAGTACCGAACGCGACGCGGCCGAGTCACGAGAGGATTGAAACGCGCGTCTCGCTCGTTCCCTGGGGAGGTTGAGGGGAGCGCCAAGTTTACGCGAGAACGTACTTTCGCGGGCGCCTTCGTTTCCCGAGTGCATTCGCGTCGGCCGGGCGATGAGGCGAGCCATTCGTTGCGATCAGGTCGACGAGTGGAATAATACGGCGGCGACTCTCTTCCTCCCTCCCGTCTTTACATAGGGAGGAAGAGGAGCTTCCTCTCTCTCTCTCTCTATCTCTCTCTTTCTCTCTCACGATCGCCGACTTGTTTTCACCGGCTTTCTCGCCGGATCCCGCGCTAATTTTCCCGCGGCGGGCGGTTTCGAGACGGTGATTTTTGCGGCTCGATGTTCCAGCGGCCGGCGCAAATTTCCCCGACTTCGTTCCGATTTATCCCTCTCTTCACCTTCGCCATTATTCCCGGGTATTTAATCGGCCGGGGATTAGGACGCTTAATGAAGCGCCAAACGAACGGGCCCGCCCGGCGATTCGCGCGCCCTCGAATCCAGTTTGAAAGTAGTTCCGAAATAGCCCCGGGGGGGGATAAACTATTTTTTGGCTCGTCATCCGCCCCTATCGAGTTTAGCGTGCGAGAGCGTGGTTCGGCAACTTTTCTATTGAATTTCCACGGTGCGCTGTCAGTTCCGAAGCTATTATTACCATCTCTCCGCGGCTATTTCGGCGGTCGTCCGGAATAAAATCGGCGCGCTTATGAACTTTCCGTGACGCGATGAGTTTAGCGGCGGAACGCCGCCGGCCTCGTCGGTTAGCCGGTCTCGCGCGAGCGGCTCCGCTGTTTTCCACCCCGGACGACGGGAAATCAAAGAGCACGACGATCGCAGGCAAATCGTCACGAGAGATCGAAAGATGAGAGAGAAACGTCTGATATATCCAGCACTGCCGGATGAAACTTTGACGATCCGGCCGGTTTCCCCGTCCTCTTGGAGGTTCCATAAAGCCTGGAGAGGGTCTGGAGAGAAACTGCGTTCTGAGCGAGCCAGGAGCGGCTTGTGGATTGCGGGCTGGAACGAGAAAGAGAGAGAAAGAGACGGAGAGAGACGGGAGAGGGGAGAGAAAGATTGTCCGAGAGAGGATAAAGGCGGACGAGCGGGCGGGCGCGCGAGCGCTGAGAGAAAACACGTGGGATTTCTTGAGGCATGTCGGTCGGCGAATCGAGCAAGTTTCCCCCGAGTTGGCTTTCCCGAGCAGCGTCGAAAGATGGCAGCCTTCGGTGACCCCGGTGAGGAAAGTTCGGGGAGAATTTCTCGCGTTCTCGCTCTCCTTCCCGCGGCCTCTATCCTTCCCTTCCTCCACGTATTCCGCTTTCCGCTTGTCTTTGCTCCTCGAAGGGAGCGCGAGGAGAATTCGCTGAACCGCGTGTCGACGGATTCGCGTACCGTAGCCTCTCTCTCTTTCTCTCTCCTCCTCCGCGCTGGATTTCCCTCGCGACGTGAACGGTTATCGCCGTCATGCGGGGGGTGTAGGCGCCGCCGGAGTATCTCCGATCAATCGCTGGTCGCTGGTTTTTTTCTTCCTCTTTTCCGTTTTCTCTCTCTCTCTTTCTCTCTCTTCAACCTTATTTTCCCCCCGCAGCGAGACTGAAAGCGCGTCGGAAAATAGTTCGAAAAATAGTTTTCGCATGGGTGCGGGATACACGCCGGCGGCGTAGGGGGCAGGAGGGAAGGTTTACCGTGCGCTCCGCGCTACGGATAACACCGTTTTTCGAATGGAAAAGCGCACGGAGAACGTGATGTTGCCGGGTTGTCACTACGATTGTTCCGACATCGCCGCTACGAAATGGCGGAAAGTAACAATGTTCTTAGCGCGTGTTCCTCGAGGGTGACAGGAGGGTGGATGGGGGAGGGGGAATGGAGGAAACACCAAGTGGTTCGCGAGGGTGAACCTCCTTTCGTCGCGAAATGACACAAATCTTCGTTTCCGCGATACACGACTTCATCGTGCGCGGCACGACGCGGCATCCGAAAGATACGAGATACACGGGACGCGACGTATCGCCGGGTGAAACCGGAAGCCCCCTCGCTCCTTTTCTTTCTCTTCCCTGAACTGCGCGGGTCTACCTGATCTAAGACCCACGTAATAAACCCGCGGAAGAGGAGCTATGCGCCCCCTCCCATCTCTTGGAAACCACGCGCGCCCCGACGGCAATATTGCGCGCCGGGAAACGTATTCCGCGCGAGTCAGACGTATAATACCCTGCGTAGGAATCGTATACATTCCGCCAGTAGGGGATACTGGGCTGGTGCCGGGAAGCGAACGTGTGTCACGTTTCGGTACTGGCCCAGTATGGCTTGCAGCACGCAATATTGATGAAATATAAAAAAAAATGTAGACGTTAAATATATTTCGTAACGCTGAAATCTCCGAGGAATTCAGGTGTGAGGAAGATTATGATAAATACTGAACACTGGCGCAGTACTGTATGCCACAAATCGAGTACCGAGGCAGTACCTCGGCGGTAGCGAGGAATAACCTTGCGCGGCGAGCTCTTGATACCTCAGCGCCGCGGAACCGTCGTCGCCGTCGTCGCCGAGGAACAGGGGACAGGCGGCAAATTGCGAGGGCTTCACCCGAGATGCCCCCCCCCTCCTTCGTTCCCGAGCTTTCCCCGGGCCGCCGGTGAAATCCGTCGTAATTAACGCGAGATTCATACGGAGGCGTATCGTCGCGCGAGGGCGTAAAAGCCCTCGTTATCTCCGCCGACGACGATTCTCGTCACGTTCAACTTCGTCACGCGCGCGCTCAGCCCGCCAGCCAGCCGGCGTTAAGACAGTGGTGGCCGCGTTTTCTCGCTGATTCCGCGCCGGGCGCGCGCGAATTTTCCACGGATTCCAGATTCCGCGAGGCGCCGTACCCTTCCGTTCCGTTTCCCCTTTACGGTGGCGCACGCGTTAAAATTCACTCTCGGGTAGCGAAGAAGAGGAAGAGGAGGAGCAGGACGACGGTAGCGGCAACCTTACCTTACCGCCGCCCCGGGGCGCCGCTTCCTTCCATTATGCATTCCTTACTATTGTTGTTACTACGCGGCACCGCGCGCCGCCGTCGTTGCAGCACCGCCCGCCCGCCTCTCTAGAGTGCTTCTGAAACAGGTAATTCCAATGAATTACTGCGCGCTTTGGTGCGCCGGTAGCATCGGTATACACTTCCGCATAGAGAGAGAGAGAGCGACCCGTGCGCGCACTGTACGCGTCTCACAGGTGGTGGAACGAACGTCCCGGGGCGTTAGACAGAGGACGGGAAGGAGGCAGGGTGTGAGGGTGTGTCACGACGCCCCTTAGATATTACGTGGATCTACTTGTCAAGCATTAACGTGTTTCGCGACTACTGAAGTTTTGCCGGCTGAGGATTCGGCGGAAACGCCGCGAGGCGTTACTTTGCGTCGCCGTCATGCAGCTGCAACGGAGGTGCCGCAGGGAGAGAGAGTCTCTCGCAAATTGGCCGATTTTTACGCGACATGAGAGCGCCGCAATCTCGCTCGCGATGATCCCCTCAACCCCCCACCCGTCTCTGTTCTCTGAAGGGTCGATTCATCACAGATGGTACAATTATGAATTTTCTGCTTGCTTCATCGGTTTTGAAAAGACTCATTCTTCGCCATTTATTATTCACCCTATACCGGGATTAGGACTGCAATTATTATACGCGTTGTAATCTTTGATGATGTGCATAATAAAGTATATCGTTAGAGATTACAACACACTTCATAATTTTAGTTATAATTCCGGTACGGTGCAACGTTGCAAAATTTTGCTGCTAATCTTTACTGCGATATTTCCTCGGCGTGTGAAACAGAGGAGCTGAGTCGAAGTCTTTTCATTAAAAAATTAATGAATATCGAAACAATATTGTTTCACCGATTCAGCCAGTGACGTTTTCACTGACACGACTTCAGAGAGTCGGGTCAAACAATTCCTGGTGGTTAGAAAAATTATTCGCTCGGGATTAAAAGAATCTCGGTGGATTTATCGGAAGGAGAGAACGGGGCCTCGGTGATCGGACGATTTCGAGCGACGTTTCTCGCGGATGGGGCCCGTCCAAGGGGACAATCGCGTGTCCCCCGGCGCATTCTCCGCAGGGAGAATCAAGACCGCCATGCGTGAAACTGCAAACGTCCGACCGACAAAAGAAACAAGCGCGCGTGGGAGAGATGAAATTTTTATCCGCGCGATTCCACGCTGACGGACGCGCGCTCACGCGCGCGCAAATGTACACGAACACTTACGTAACACCGGTGTCATCGTGCTCTCCAGCCACGAAAGATTTTAATTATGAGAATTAATTTACGGTATCATATATGCGAACGCGAGAGCAATTCCGGGGGGCTCGCTTGGAATATCGCAACGAGTCTCTTCTCTCTATCTCTCTCTCTCTCTCTCTCACTCTCTTCTCTGCTTCACGCGCTTTACCGCTATTTAAGTATAATCACCGTCACTGAACATCGCGCGCGCATTAAGGAGAATCCTTTGAACGTCTCTATAAACACCTACGCGCGATATTATTCGAGAACTATGCGGCACATTATTATTCCGCGCCATCGAGTACAAAGTAATTGGAGCGCGATTACGTAGCCCATTTTTCAAAACGCGCTCGTCGCGCTTATCGATCGACACAAATGTGGAAATACGATTACCTCGCCCTCTCTCTCTCTCTCTCTCCTGGCGAGGGAAGGTATCGTCGACATTGTTCGTCGTTCGTCGCTGTCGCTATCTTTATTAGCCGAACCGCGCCACGTACGGATCATTCTTTTTTATTTTCATACCGAGTCCGATACACGAGACCTCGATATATCGGATTGATGTCCCGCCTTCTCTCTCTTTCTCTTTCTCTCTCGATTTTTTTATCTGTTTTACATAGCAGATGCATGCGGACGATATTGCTTTCCAAAGATTGAAATTAGCCCCCTGAATGACACAGATGTCGGAGAATGCATCATCGATGCATACGTGTCGTTGAATAAAGGTCGCTACGAGCCCGGGCTCCACGTGATAAAAGGGAAAAAAGAGCGTGTTTCGCATTCATCGAATCAGCATAGAGCAGCGCAACGGTAAAACGTTGAAAAGCTAAACTCCCCCCCCCCCCCCTGTATTTATGTGCATACCGAATTCTATTATTCCGAAAGCGAGCGAGCGAGCGAGCGTACGTGAGCGAGCGAATGAACCGGAGAGAGAGAGAGAGAGAGAGAGAACGAACGTGCACGTTCGCCAAATATTACGGGAGCTCGCGGATCGCGGAACCAAGAGAATAAATTACTTCGATGTAATTAATTAACGTCAACCAGTTTGGTCGCGTACTTCCCGGCGGGTTGCTGCCGACAAGCGCGCGAGCGTGAGCGTTCTCGACGCCGCCGCGTTCGCCGTGCGATGCAGTTACTCTCCGAAATATCATGCGCTAATTCGCCGACACACCGGCGCCGCTCCCGCGGCATTTTTAATCCGCGTAACTTTACACACAACGGCATACACGCGCTCGAGATTGTTGCGCGGCAGAAAACGACGAGGAGCGCCCGAGAGAGAGAGAGAGAGAGAGAGAGAGCGACGCGCGTCGTTTCCTTCTTCTCGCGGCGAAGCAGCGAATCGGAATGACTTGCCATTGTATGCGACGAGGGCAAAGAGTATCGAGGAACTCACGAGGGGAATTTATCATTGCTCCGGCGCAGAAGGGAGAGCGAGAGGGAAGAGTTCGCGAGACAGATTGCGCGTTAATGAAATACGAGGCAAGCCCGCGGCGATGAAGAAGCGAAGAACTACGTGCGCCAAATTTAGCGTCTCAGCTGAATGTCTGACTTGTAATTTGGAGGCAACGTTTTATGCCCCTAAGTCTTTGTCTAAATTATCATTTGTTTACTCTTTCTCCATAATTGAAAAATTTCGGAAAACAATCGCTTTCTCTCCCCATTTCCCCGCGGACTTCCCTCGGTTTCTGTTCTAAGAGTACAAAAGTTTCTTTCGAAAAACTCACGTGCGTTCAGTGAAAACCTGCCACACTTCTTTCTTCTGTAAAGAAAAATTTTTTTCCGTAAAAGAATCGAAAAAGTCCGCGGAGAATTTGGGAAAAATTGATTTTGCCCGAAACTCCAAAATGATATTTCTTTCATCATACGACGGTTTGCCATCAATCACAAACAGAACTGCTTTTTAACTTAAGATTCACGACACAAAACAAAGACTCAGGGCGCAAAACATTATCTTAAACCGATAAGCCATTCTACTAAGGCCCTTATGATCAATTAGAAACTTACCGGATATCTTCAGCGCGTTTGCGCACGCTCCGTTTGCTCACTCGAACCCCTCGTGAAAGAATATCATTGTTTTAACGAAGTTTTAATCGCCTTATATCGATGGGCTCTCGCGAAGCTTGTACTTTGCAACCTATTAGCGTTGTTTAATCGTAATCACCACGTTGGATTTTTAACCGACGCGAGAAATAAGCGCCGCCAACTTCCGGGTGTCACGCGCATCAAACTTTCAAGGGAATGGTACGTAATCTTCGAAGCTCTCGGAGAGAAAGGGAGAGAGAGAGAGAGAGAGAATGCGGAGCAAATAGGAGAGAAGAAACAGCGGGGAGAGGGGAAGAGCGAATCTTCTTTCGTTCTTTTTTCCCCTCGCCGCTGTCATTAAAACTTTAAGGCCTGCCGAGATCGGCCGGCGTAATTAAAGCACACTTGCCCGGGATGTTCATTAAAAGCGAGGAGTTAAAGTGCATTTCATCAAAAGTTGGTGAATGTCTCGCGGTGACCCCTTTGTGTGTATCCGGTCTTTCACCGGCGAGTTATCGCGTAAATAAGAGAGTCGCCTCTGTGTACACGCGGCTGTACGTGTCCCACGGTATCGCAATTCCTCGGGCATTCGATCGAATTACCACGCCGATCGGGTCGATAATCGCCGCGGGTGATCCGACCGCGTGCACGCGCCGGGAAATATTTATTAACCCTGTCGTTCTTTCTGCACCCGCTCTATTTTCAGTCGGCGTTCAATTTTTCAAACGCAACCTTCGCCGAGGATACCGCTCCTTCCTCGTGGATCCCACTTGTTCGCGACTTGGTGACATTTCCGGGGGGGAGCGAATATATACTTTCGATCGAAATTGTATTAAAAGTTCGCTCAAATCTGATCGTATTCTAAGTATAATTCGGGACACGAGCGAAGTGGCACACACCTAAGGAGAGCACGTTGACAAAAAAGTTGCGGGGAGTCTACTTTTACCGTCAACAAATGATGCATCCGCTCGCGAGGTTACGTTCGAAAGTGTGCACTGCGAATTATCGCGACGCCAAGCGGTGTCCCCTATTTTCGATCACGTAGAAAAGAGAGGGAGAAAGGCGGGAAAGGAGGAGAGCGAAACGGGAAAAGATTCACCCCACATACAGAGGGGTGTATCTGAACTCTACCGACAAACTTACAGGACAGATTCTATTTTGAAAGATAAGTAAAACAAGTTTTGGCGAACATGTGTCCGCGAAGGCTTGGTTTTCCAGATGCAGAATTCAGAAGATGACAACGACGAAAGAAAATGCGTCGCGATAAGCGGGTTAAGAATGCTATCGCAACACTTTTTCACTGATTTCTCAAGACAATGGCGGCAGTTATATCTCAGAAACTAAGTCTTTAAGGACATATATTTACCAAGACCTTCTTATCTATCTTCCTTTATGTCTTAGAATCTATCCTGTGAGTTTATCGGCGGAGTTTGCATACACTTGTACAGGATCGTCTACGTTAAGTGCGCGAGAGCTCTTTATTCGCCTATCGTAATTATAAGCAAAGCAGCGCGAGTAAAGAACTCGCGGNCCCCCCCCCCCCTCATCCTGCCCACTCACACCTCCGTTTTATTTCCCTTCTTATTACGGATCTTGCATTCGCAAGAATTAATTCCGTTCAGCGGAATTTCATACATTCGAGTCGTTCCAACACCGGGCACGGGACCGCGTTCGTTTTATACACGGCGCTTTCTCTCTCCCTGACTTAGAGAGATAACGCGAAGTGTGCACCACTTAGTATTTGAATATTTCCGTCGTCGCCCGATGCAATGAAGATTTAATCCGCATGCAAATGCGTGTCCAGACTCAAACGCGAACATATACATTTGCATCGCGCGCGAATTTAGAGAGAAAGAGAGGGGGAGAGATAGAGAGAGAGAGAGAGAGAGATCGAGAGAGTTCCGCTTAATGATCTTTAATTTACATTTCTCCGTTTCTCACGTCGTATAAAATCTGCTTACTCATATCGCGCGTAATTATAACGGCAAAAAGAAGACGGAAACATAGATTATCCCTCGCGTAAACGTGGCAGTGCGCATTCAAAATGTATTTTTCGCCGACCGCGGCATCGTCCACCGCGCCGCGGTGTTCTTGCTTTAAAACCCGTATTAATTTTACCAAATTGCAACAATACCGCGCGTGTGCGCGCGGGGGGAGGGGGGAAATCTCGGCGCGCAGAAATCACACGTCAAACACGCGTATACATGTATGAAATCGCGATAACCAATAACACGGCATCGGGAAAATCTCGCGAGCCGTAAATTTTACGCGATGATTCCGTGGATATCAAGCGCTCGGAATGTTACAACGATAATAACCTCGGTGGATTAATCAGCGCTCCGCGTCATGCCGCGTATAACGCAAATAAAAACGCGAATGAAGCGGCCAATAAAGGCCGTTCCACCGGCGCGGAAAATAATCGCGTCTGATAGCTTGAAATAAGGCGACTCTTCTGTCCTCCTTCCTCTGCTTTCTTTGGCCACATTTTAAGTACGATGAATCCCCGGTCTTTTTCCATCGCGGGCTCCGAATCCAAATGAAGTATCGGACGCGACTAATTCGACCATGGCTCGTACGCTGTGATTGAACATTTCGAGTATCTATGATAAGAGTGTGGCCAATGTGTGTCTGATTTCTGATTGGCTCCGCCATCTGAGTCAGCTTCCAGTTTAGGACGTGTCAATAGTTTCCATAGTTTCCATCAAGAGACAAAAATCGACACAAATGTAATTATATTATCCCCTTTTTTCTACCAAATGCGAAAAAAGCATATGATGATATAATTAGATTGATATCGATTTGTTTCTCTGATTGAAAAACAAACCAAGTCAGCTGAATGACAACACAAGCGAAGATTTGTCACCTGCGAAGTCTACAAAATGTGTGAGAAGTGAATTTGTGTGCTTTATATTGCGATTAATTATTAATTCACTTATTTTCGTAGCATTGGAACATTACGGCTGCGAACTTCCGGTTTTAACCCGAATATAATGATCGCAGCGACAGTAACCATACGTAGAAAAAAAAGTCTTAAATTGACGATAGATATTCTCATATATAAATCAGAATATTATAATATTCTTAGAAGATTTTTAGTCTTGAATTTAATGCGAGTAATAATTGCGTCATTAAAAATTCGATCAAATCAAGACTAATTTGTTTTCCGTGTGGGTACTTTATTAACGTTCAACCCGTTCTCGCCATTTCCAGAAATCGCTGCGGCCCGTGTGTGTGTTGGCTTTTCCGTCTTGGCCCAGTGCGCGTGGTAACGACCAATTATGTTTCGGATTTATCTGTGCGATAATTACGAGTGCGCAGCGACGGCGACGGCGCCGGCGGCTGTCCACCGTGTACGAACTCGCTCGTTCGCTCCTGACCCCGGAATATATTCGCGGCATTTCCGGCACGTGCGCTACGTACGCGATTTATGCGCGCCGTCCATTTGCCTGCCAGATTTAAGTTCTGACTCGCGTGTCCCGGGATCAGACGCCCGGGCTGGATATCACCGGTAAAGAACGGCGGCCGGATGCTGAGAGCCAAATCGCGCCGGGAAATTACGCGATCCGTCGTAGTCGTCGTTCTCTTACTCCTCGTCCTCTTCCTCCGGCTCTTCGTTCTCTCTCTCTCTCTCTCTCTCTCTCTCTCTCCCTCTCTCTCTGTCTTTCTTTCTCTTTCTACCGGCCGCAGCGCGGGAAATAGTTGTTGGAACCGGCCATTTCCTGCGTGTTGCGGGGAGAAAAATTAAGCGATTTCGAGAGTGGAATCTGCCGGGCGGGCGCCGTCTCGCCGGCACGGTTAAAATTCCCGGCACGGTCTAACGCTCGATTTATTTCAATGCCCTCTCGCCACTGTCGGAAGCTTAATAGAAAGCTCGCCTCGCGATCTTAATGGGTTTTCTTTGTGCGTCCGATTACGTTCTCGCTGGCTCGCGCGATTCGCGAGCTCCCGGCGCGAATAATTCCGCGTGAGCACCGTCCACGGCCCGACTACGCGACACGATGACGTGAGACGAACGAACGAACGAACGCTTCGCCGGCAAATACTTGAAGAAGAAGCTGCACGGCTCTCCGAACGAAATTGTCGTAAAACGGAGTGACTCTTTCTCTCTCTCTCTCTCTCTTTCTCTCTGTCTCCTGTCTTTCTCTTTCTCACTTCGGGGATCGGTGACTCGGGGGAAAAGTACATATTTACCATGCCTCAGCTTCGTACAACTGGAAATTATTAATCCGTCGCTTGCGTGTTTCGCTTGCGTCCGACCGGCCGACGTGTAGTGTCATGACATGCGCGAAATCTAATTAGCGACAACGAGCGAATAATTGACGATTTTCTTTTCCGACCTTTCATCGCCGTCGTCGATGTACAAGCAATTAACGAGAGCGCTCACATTCCGAGTTCCAAAGCAATTACGTAATGCTTCGTGTAGCGACGCTGAAGTAGAACCAAAAGTAGATACTTACGCAGGAAAAAATAAAAAAAAAACTATTGAATTTCACATTTTCTTTACACGTCCCGGAAAATCCACTCTGAATTTTAGGCCGAATTCACTCATTCGTCGTGTGTTGCTTGTTTAAAAATTGGAAATGTTAATTAATGAATTGACGGTAACACGTTTTCTCCCAACATATAATAATTAATTAATTTGACTTAAATTTTATTCGTAATAATAATATTCGATGTTAATTAAATTGACATAAATTATAATGCCAAATGTAAAGCAGAAATATATTTTTACGCTACAAAGATTTATATATCACTTTTGTTTTAATCGCGTTCTTAAAATGTCATTGTTGACTATATCTAAAATCTTCTTGATTACGTGCCATTTAGTTGATTTAATTAATGTTGTATATTTGAAAAATGTGCTTACCACTGATGAGACTCGAGAACTCGGAAACTTTGGGTCTCGAGTCATCTATCTTGCGTATTACATCGCTGCTATGCTCTAGCTGCATGTGTAATTCATATTGCCTAAGTTTTGAGATGATAACTATTACTGCAGGTAAGATTAACACAACTTGTCTGTAAATTTTAACGTGCAAAATGTCACTAATAATATCCAGTAAAATTAACATCCTCGTCAATCAATGGTGAAGTATAAAATATGTTATTCTAATATTTATGCATATTGAATATTGATTTAACGCGAAATGTTGAGATAATAAACACAATATGTTAAATTAACTAAGCAATTCTATTAAAAGAACTCGAAATAATATTTCATTTTTAAGCGATACGCAAAAATGTGCAAATTATTCAATTGACGGAAATATGACATATAAAAACGTTACGAAAATTATATATACCAGCTATATATTAATTTTACATTGAAATAGTAATCAAAAGTCGGTAACACAAGACAATTTTAACATTTGAACACAAGATTTTTTTTTTATGTAGACAGATAAATTTATTTAATTTAAATAGCGAGAAAAAGAGAGAGAGAGAGAGAGAGAGAGAGAGAGAGAGAGAGAGAGAGAGAGTGTGTGTGTGTGAATATCGCGTGTGATAAAATAATAATGACACGACGAGACAGAAAGTTTCAGCGTTCACGAGGTCCATCGTAAAAAAAAAAAAAAAAAACCCCCGCGAATTCGCGAGGTGTTCTTTCCCCGAATAACAAAGGCTGCATTCTTTTTTTATTTCTTTTCTTTTTCATTTTGATAACGCGTGCGCAACGTTCTTTTCGCGCGCGACTCTTCGCAATCTGCGCGCGGATTGGCAATGACGCGTTGCGCCGCGCAACGCCGAAGGGGAGCGTAAAATACGTCGCGGCATTAAACATGTAGCGCGAGCGATGACGCTAAATCTTTCTCAGACGTTATACGACTTAAACCACCGCCATCTACGGCCCCCCCTGCGACCCCTGGTTCCGCTTCCCGCTTTGCCCGAACCCCCGGACGTCGATTTCTCGGTTTAGCCGCAACGTGCCGCACTTACCGTGGCATTCCACCCCATCTCGTCGTCTCGTCTTGGCAACCGCTCTCACCCCCTCCCCTCCCTCCACCTTCCCGACACTCTTTTCTCGCGGCGTTCGACGATCCTCTCGAGATTTACTGCCTACCATCGTCCATCCCTTGTTCTCTTTCTCGCGTTCGACCGAGTTTCTCTCTCTCTCTCTCTCTCTCTCTCTCTTTCTACCCCTCTGTCTACCTTTCTCGCGCGAGGTGTCGCAATTCCGAAGCTGTCAATTTTGATTTACACCCGATCGCGATCGCATATACGTACCGGTTACGACCTATACGTCGCCGTTAGACGGATCGCGACGCTTCCGGGACGCGCCTCGAGCGTCCATCTTTCTTAATATGTCGCGCTGTGCAGCGTGTATCCGAGGCGTATCTCCCCGATACGCTTCGTGCTCGATGGTGCGCGACGCCGATTCGCGCGTCCCATGAAATTCCGAGGAGTCTGGAGGATCGCCGGGTATTAACCCCCGGCGCGCTGGAATGGGGGCGAGCGAACGGACGATCGGAGGGCACCGGGGGCACCGCGTTCGGCCCCTCTGGCCATCGAGCGAAATTACGAACGAACGTTCTCCGCTCGTCCTGATTTATCGTTTTTCTTTTAGTGCCGCGGCGGAACGCATCGGTTTATGTATCGGCCGCGGGAATCCAAGTTTATGCGCGAGATTTATGTGGTATTACCCGGAAAACCGTGCGCGAAAGCGCTTTTTGTGTATTCGCCTCGGCTTTTTTTTGCGTGCACGATGTGCGCCACTGAAGAGAAAAAGAGAGAGAGAGAGAGAGAGAGAGAGAGAGAGAGAGAGAGAGAGAGAGAGAGAGAGACTATACACTGCTACCGCGCGCCGTCGGTCCGGTCGGACGATAATGTTGAGTTTCGACAACGAGCGCGCGTAAAACGGCGCATTCGGCGAAATAACGCAGCGTGAATACACGAATTAAAGGAGGAAAAAAAGGGGGGGGGGGAAAGATCGAAATAAAATAATGCGGAAATTACGGGCCGCGCGCGCCACGCATAATACACATCGCGAATAATACCCGCGAGTTCTGTGCGCGAGTTATGCGACATGTTGCAGCGACATTATTGTTATTGCGTCCTTCTCCTCATTTCTCCCTCCCCTCCGCCTTCCCCTGGCCTTCGTATACGGGCGATACATTACGTCTCGCCGCTTTTAACGTCGTAAAACGCAAATTACGCGTACATACGCGACGCTCCGCCGCTGGGAAAGTCGTGTCGAACGTTGAAAAATATGCGAGAGACAGAGAGAGAGAAAGAGAGAGGCAGGCAAACAGACAGAGTTTATTAAGATCCCTGTGTTTGTAACTCAGGTTATCAGAAAATTTGAATCACAACTTAATGGCGGAGACATCACGCACGCAATAATCTGATAATGTACAAGCAATATGATAACAGATATATTTTTAGAAATAATTAGATACAGACATCTAATTAGATATGAAGTAAATAATTACATATCATAAATGGAATAGCGTCAAAAAAAGGACAAAAATTGCACATCAATACACCCCCTTCATTCGTAATGGCGCAAAAGTGCGCAGAACATACACAGTATCAGCTGAAAGTAACAAGACATTATCACAGTAGAGAAGGAGAGAGGGGGAGAGAAAGACATATTATTAATTCGTATCTCCGCCTCCACACGTCGCGGCATTAACGTTATTATCTTCGCTCGCGCGAGTTCCTTCCGCCAAGACGACGGCTGGGTGTCGGAAGAAGTTTACGGCGAAGGGGGAGCTAATTCGCAGCAATAATTCCGCCCGCCTTAACCGCCGGCGCCTGAATGCGGTTTAACAGGATGTATAAGCGTCTCTTACCCCTGTTTGCGCCGCGGAAGGATTAAGACTAAAGACGGAGGGGCCGTAGCTCGCGCGCGCGCCGCGACGTCGACCGAGAAAAGACGTTTAACAGATAGGACGTCCCTCCGCCCTCGTTTGCCTCCGCAGGCGGGCGGAGATGCATTCTCTCTCCCGAGATAGCGATCTCCGCGAGCGCGAATTTCACCGCGGATATACGTCCCGGAATTAGCGGGTCCGTTCCCTGCGCGAACGTCCGGAAATCGATCTCGATTAGCGAAAATATATTCGGGAACGCGCGAATTTCAGGGGGATTCGCGAACACGTCAATTTAAACATCTTAAAGCTCAACATACTTTATATGAATATCAAAATTCACTTAGATAAAGAACCTACCCTTCGGGTAATCGAGTATGGAATGCCTCCTTGAATTCTGCTTTAGTGCGTGTATTTCTCACTTTAGATGAAATATTGTTCCATAAAACCGCGGCAGAGCTCCTAGAGAGAGAGAGAGAGAGAGAGTGTGTGTGTGTGTGTACAGGAGCGCAGGAACGCGGGCGAGAGCATCGTACTTAGACAGGCCGGCGGTTTTTACGGGGAGGAATAAATGTCGGTCAATATGGACGACGGTCGGAGCCATCCACTCGATCATACGCGTACAATCTAATTTTCGTAACGAATGTCCCGGGGTAATAAGTTCCCGCGCAGCCGGGCGATGTAGGTTCTTGCGGATTCGGCCAGCCGTGCTCCGAGAAAGAGAGAGAGAGAGAGAGAGAGATCTCCTTCTCCTTCGTTCGTGCTGCTCCTGCCTCCTACGATCGATGATCAATAACCTCCAGTAGGTACCCGGCGTCCGACCTCACGTGTACATCCACCGTATCACGCGGCCATAACTCGCGCTCGGTAATTGCTTTGCGAGAGACGATTGTCGTCGTTATGGTAATATTCCCGTCGGACGGACATGTGCTCCAATCATCCCGCGCACTTAACTCCTCCAAACGTATAATCGCTCGTACTAATAGCAATCGGCGAGGCTGCCAATTACCAAAGCGAGTGCTCTCTCTCTCTCTCTCTCTCTCTATCTATCTATCTCTATCTCCCTCTTTCGCTTTCTCTCTTCCGTTCTCCCGCCCTCTCTCCCTCTTCCTTTTTCCCTCAGTCTTTTCGCGCTATCCCTTCGGAGGAGCTCGGATCTCGACGCCTCGGGGCACTCTTTTCGCCGTCCTCGGCGAAAAGAGATGTTTCGGCCGATATTGAGCTGCTTCTCTCGTGATTCCCTCACGCGAACTCGCCGATATCGATCGTAAACACAGTTTTTCTCACGGAGGATAACCGGATACCGCCCCCGTCTAGGACGTATCATCGCTCGTAATGGTATGTGGTTACGAGGCGCGTAATCGTTACCTGCAGAAACTCCAGCGAAAAAAATCGTCTTGCCCTCTTCTTCATTCCCCCTCCCCCTCTCTCTCTTTCTTTCTCTCTTTCTCTATTGTACCGGACACCTCATTCGGGTGGCAGCTAATCGATCGCGCGGCGCCGCTAAAAACGAACCGACGGATCGCGAAGAAATTTCATTTGAGCGCGACTGACCTCCGATCTTTTTTAGCGAGAACGGTGGCACTTCGACGAGCTCGAAGATAGAAACGCGCCGAGGTACGAAGGCGAAACGTAACGCGGCTTCTTCGCAGATTTCCTCCTTTCCCTCTTCCCTCGGCGACGCGAAGCGACGTCTTCGCGAGCGGAATCGGTTTACGCGCGGGGCATATACTGTACCATAATTCTAGTATGGATGATCCAGCCGGGGGACTGGGACGGGTTAACAAGTTGATTCCACCGGGGCTGACATTATCAGTCACAAATTATAGCACGTGGCTGAAACCGAACTTGTCACCCCTCGCGGATTCGGAGGCCTCTCCGCGCTTATACTCCCGGCCTGAGCACTTAACTGACGTTGACGTACGCGCGACTAAGTGCGCTTGATCGTACGTGAGCGTGTGAGATCGCAATTTATAATTTGGCTCGCGAGAGAACGATATATTTATGCCGATATCGCGCGCGAAATAGCGCTAACGCGCGGCCGACAACGTTCCCGTTTCTATTTTCCATCTATCTATTTCTCTCTCTCTCTCTCTCTCAAAATAAACACTCGCTTTAGTGCGAGTCCGCGCCAATTAACGCACGGAAAAGAGAACCACTGCAATTAAATTAGCGTTCTCTTTCTCTCTCGCTCTCGCTCGGCTATTCATACCGTGGAGTTATTTAACGTTCCTAAATTTAGGATTAACGTTAAAACTGACGTTCGCGCTGTCTCTCCCTCTCTCTCTCTTTCTCTCTCTCTCCCTCTCCGACTCGTTTTAATATTCGTATAAATACAAAATTTTGTAGGAAAGCGAAAAGGTAACCGCTCCCTCGCGAGGGGAAAGAAGAAATTAATTTCCGCCAGAAAATACGAGGCCGTGCGACACTTATCGATTCGCCTCGCGCCCGCGCGATAGTGTCATTAAATTAGTACAAAAACGGACGCTCGCGGTTACACGTAAGTCAACAAACTTCCGCCCGCTTATCGCCTTTATACAATCTTCGTGGAGTGTCAAACCGCGCGCGCGGGGGCGCGCTCTTATCGCTCGGGCATAATTCATGCTGCGAGAGAGGTTAAACGAAATCTACATATCGAACGCGCCATAGTCAGTTAAGGCCAATTGGGGAAATTTACATACCATCGCCGGGCGAAGATTTAACCTCGTTGCGAGAATCACCGTACGCGAACGACTTTAATTTTTCCCGTTATATCGCTCGGCGCGCTCTCGGAGTGGCGGTTTCCCGAAAAAATCCTCGCTCTCTCTTCTCGCAGGGGAAAATTAGGAAAAAGATCGGACCAACCCCGATTCAACGCGAAATCTCCCACCATATCTCTCTCCCTTTCTCTCACGCACAATTTACGTGCCCCGAGTTGCGAAGAGAGACCGGGAAAAGAACCACGGGAAGCGGGAACAAAAGGAGCGCGAAAGTAAATGAGAACATATGCGTGTATCGGAGCGAGCTTTCCTCTCGCGGCGGAAGAAGGCAGGAATCAAGAAAAATGGAGCGCCCTTCGCGCGCTGCCTCGATTCCTTCATCGGTCACGACGGCCACCGCTGAAAAATTAATATTTACGCAATATTGTAGTAAACTCCCACCGCGACGATATTTCGCCCGGCATATCCCCAGTCGTCTCCATTTTTACGCGACGACGCGCGGCGGCGAGCCGGTGCGGGGATAAATTTGTTCAAGCGGCTATCGCGGCGAGATAATGAAAGCATCGTTAAGAGAACTCGCGGGGAGCTTCCGGCGGGCTATCTCGCGCGCGTATCTCACGGAGACGCAGGACGCGCGCGCAGGAGGCTGAATGAACGGGAAAAGGCGAGAGAGTACGATGTAAAAAGGGGGAGCGTCGTCAAAAGAAAGAGCGGCGGAAATGGAACACGCCTACCGTGGGCCATTATAATGTCGAATCCAGGAGCCGGCAGGTTATCGCAGGTATCTGTCTGAAAAAGGAGAGGACGCTCGGCCCGTCTAGGCGGATAGAACTAAAGGGGAGGCGAGAGAACGCGCCGGCGGAGTTTTAAAGCCGGCGTTCTATCCAGTTGGCGCCACCGCGTTGATGTATCTTTACAGAGAATGTTTCTTAGCGGCTTTTTCGCCGATATTATCGAGTTTCCCCCAATCCCTTCTTCTCTCGCTCCGTTCTCCGCATCGCGAGATATCGGAGGAGAGATACGATTGCGAAAGTTCGACACGACGTGTGCGATTCTCGGCCGCGCTGTTCTCTTCGCAATAGCGCCGCCGAAAGACGCGTGTTCGTTTGCGCGCGCGAGAGAGAGAGAGAGAGAGAAAGAAGGGGAAAGGCGCACGTATACACGCGAGATGTACGGGCGAAATGAAACGATTAAGCTGGCAACCGACCATCACGGACGATAGTCAGGGTTACGCTGTAGGTTCGAGGATTACGTCTACATGGATGTTTTGCGTATTGTCGTACGTGATGTTTACATGGATTTTTCTCGTGTACACAATGTAAACGATGTGAAATATAATGAAATGCGTACACTATGAAAAATTTGGCATTGGAAAACGGTTCAGTGAAATTTTATATCGCTTCAACACGGAAAATGTGTTAAAAATTCCATACAAATATAATGTTAAATTAATATATTCACCTTGTCAATATATATTAATTAAACGTTACATTTGTGTACTTTTTCACACATTCTCCATGTTAAAATAACACGGAATTTCAGCGGACCGTTTTTAACACAAACTTCTTCATTGTGTAGCACAATGTAAAGAGAAGGGATAAATTATTAGTCTATATTAGTTTAAGATTTAAGATAGCTCATACGCGTTCAATTTTGATGTTAATTACGGCGATATTTAACGTTAAAAATTGAAGAGTCGCGATAAATGGCCGGACCTTCATTACATTACACGGCATTTAAATAAGATTTAAATAAGAACGTCAATATAATCTACTTGACAAATTATTCAGAAGGTCTAGCGATATAAGATACACATGCGCGCGTGCAGATAACACTGGAAAATTTTATTATTTTACCATTTAAATTCACTCGTGTGCTTTTAGACAGGGGAAGACTGCGTTCTTTAGTTCACGTTCGCAACAACTACAATACGCGTAATACTTGTTTTCCTGTTTAATCAATTTAAACTTGTAACAAAACACTATGTCTCCTTAAACGAACGTCTTGTATCTATTTTAGCAGGTGGCCGCATTACCACCCACATTTTTATAAACAACGTCCTGAGCAATAAATATTCCATCAACTTCGAGTCTAGAATCGATTGGCCAACACTTTGGCGAATGTAATCGTTAAATCTCCAACTTAAGATATTGATTATTAACAAAGTTATCGTTACAAAGTGTAAATGGAGGATCATAATACCATCTTCTTACCATCTCCTCTTCTATGGTTTACGCGTAGACAACTCTGGACGATGCGAAGCGCGCGGGCGTAAGCCTCGCTGATCGATACTCGCTCGCTCGCGCTGACTACTCGTCACTCGGCCGCAACGGTTATCGCCGGCGCCGATAATCGGTAACCCGTGTTCCCTATTAACCTTCGCCGCTCAAAAGGGATTATACATGAACTAGCGTATTAACGGGGGCGAGCCCACGGCGACGGCCTGCGCTAAGAGCGGTTCCTGCGAGCTGTCTCCGTCTATTTGCTTTTCATCTCGCGCGCGCCCACGTTCTCGACTCGGCGTTCTCCGGGAGAAGGATTCGTTCACCGGCTCGTTCGCGCGGAAGGGAATAACCGGCACGCTCGCGCGCGAATTACCGTCCGAGGCAACTTTTCCTCGCGAGTGCCGAAGAGTATGATGGAGTGTGATCGATTGATCCGCGAATCGCCGACGCGCGGATTCAACGTGGGCCCGTCCGCTTTGAACTTCCTCTCCGTTTCTTTCCCCCCTCTCCCTTCCTTCTCTCCTGTCTTCCCCCCTTTATTCTCGACACGCCGACCTCGCGTTGCTTATTTACTCGCACTCGACCGCACCCCGGCTAGACACGCGCGCCGAATTACTCCACGCGTCTATCTTCGCGAGGATTCCTCAAGAATATCCGCGGGCGATTCGAGCTTGAGAGAAACAGGCGAGGGTGGAAGCAAGCTCTCGCGATGTATCGCCGGATATAATGGCCGTTGGTGCCTGCCAAGCCCTCTTTCGAGCGCTGAAAGACGCCTTCTTTGTGTCACCCCGCTGAAGAGAACGGTGTACTTCTTCGCCCTCCGTGATCTCCCCTGCCCCTTCTCTCTCTCTCTCTCTCACTTTCTCCCGCGTTCTCGCCCTTCGAGCTCTTTTTCTCCTTCGTCTTGAGACCTGGAGGCAAATTTGCGAGCTTAACTCGCATGGAAGCCCGCCCTTCGGATCATTTCAACGCGTTCCTATGTTTTCGCTCCGCTTGATGTACAGCCGAAAAGCTCGTCCTTCTATCGCCTTGATACGCGCAACCCTCGGCGTGCGTATCTGTCTCTTTCCCCTTTGCGGTTTGGGCGCGATGTGACTCGCGAGTCCGACGCAACCACTCCGATTTTATCTCTCGTCAACGTCCCCCGGCGACGAGAGGGCTTCTGCTGGAATTTCCGGCTGAGCTTCTTCGCTCCCGCGTTTCCTTCGTTTTGTCGCGGTGAATAACGGTGAACGTGCGAGCACGTCGTCCCGATGAACGCTCAGATCGCGAGCGACGAGCTGATTAACCCTTTAAGGCCCACACATCGATCCCATTGATGTAGAATGTTGGAATTCCTAAGGTCGTCTCAAAGGATGTTCCGGATGGAAATTTTCCGTCCGGATAAAATTGGCTATGCATTGGGCGTTATGAAAACGAGAAAATTGATAAAAACTGCGTTATTTAAGGTATGTTTCTTTTCCGCTTGTTTATAACATAGCCCGTTGACGAACACCGGGCGAAATTGGGAAAATATAAAGGATTGAGGCTCCTCCGGTCGTCCTTGCGTTACGACGACGCGGAGCTGAGCGTTCGCACTTACGGACGGCACGTGGAGAGAGCGACGTCGCGCGCGACGGCGATACCGCGACAACCGTGACTCGTGTCGCCGCACGGTCGTAAAGTACATTAGAGGATAACGATAACGCCGCCGGCGAGGATTTATGGATCGCCGTGTAACTGATCGCTCGGCGAATTACGGTAATCGGCGACGCCGATGAACGACGCCGATGAACGACGCTGGAGCGGCGGCCCGTCGTTAAAGAGCGAGAATTTCCACTGCGGACGCGAACAGACGAAATCTGTACTTTCGCCGTGTAATTTGGGATTTACGAGCCTTGGCCGACGGCCAGCTCGAGCAAGGCATCCGGTTACACCGCGCTGCGACCGGGCTTCCCCACTGTCTAAGGTGTGTGGGTGGGCGCGCGTGTGGGGTTCCGCAACATTGTTCCACCGCGTCGTTTCCTCTCCCTTTTTCCCGGCCGGGACCCGCGGAATTATCGGAGCATCACAGACGAGTCGCTCCCTTTAATTCCGTCCCGTCGGCCGCGCTTTTTGCACGTCTCAGCGCTCCTTGTTCGTTGCAGTCGTCGCGCCACCGAGCACCGCCGTTTCGGTACTCGTCTCTCGCTCTCCTTGTTTACTCGCCCGCTAGATCAAAACAACGCTGCGGCCGGGAAGAAACGGGGGCAAACGGGCTTCGTTACCGAGACTGACCTCCGACCGACCTACCTACTCCCTCCCTCCAACCCTTCCCCGCCTGCTGCTGGCGCAGCGCGTATTTCGCTCGATATCGTAATAATTCCGCGGGAAAAGCGGAGGAACGCCCGGCGGCAACGGTGGCCGACGATCGCGGGAACGTTTCAGTTGTAGCGCGGAGGATACGATTAAGCCGATGGAAGAAGACTTATGACTTCTCCTCTTGTCAGAGTATCTCTCGCCGAGGATGCGCGAGCGCACCCGTGATAAATGAGCCGTCCGCGTATGAAAACGCCGCCTTCCTCGATGATCGATTCAACGTTTATGCCGCGCGGTGGTCTCGCTCACGACGAAGCGGAAGGTCGTCGTCGGACTTGGCCGCGTCGCTCGTTGATTTCGCCCGGGCGCTCCGTACGTTACGTTCTCGAGAACGCGTGCTCGCGTCGTCTTACAAGCGAACGAGAAGAGAAGACGAGAGACTCTCGGATCCGTGTCTCGCGCGGATATCGGATGATCGGCGGGAAGGGAGGGAAACAGACACAGGCGGAGTGAGAAGGAGCCCTACTCGAAGGATCGAGACATCACGGGAAACAATGGGCGCGGATCTCTCTCTCGCGCGCGCGCGCGGCGCAGCAATGCATACCTCGCGGGAGAAACTGCGTACTTGGCGTGAAGCATCGTGCACCCTCGGCGATGCACGGTGATCTTCCACGAGCGTCTTCGGAAAGTCAACCGCGGGAGGAATCGATCAACGTTCCCACCCACTCTCTGTCTTTGCGCGCGCCAGAGAGAGGGTCTATTCCATGGGTTCGTTGTTTCAAGAACGCGCCTCTTCCTCTTCCACCGCGGAGCCTTCTCTCTCGTTCTCTCCCCCTCTCGTCTTGCTCCTCACCCTCGCTCGTTCCCCAGCTGCTCAGCCACCCCTTTGGGCGCTCTACCTTCGACGTCGCCTCAATGGATGAGCAGACACGAGTCTCTCTTTCTCGAGGAACGTTGTACGACGCGGGGATCTTGTTCTCCAGACCCATCGAGGATCCATCCCCGCCGACGTTCTCAGATTGCGCGGCCGAGGAGCTGCGCGAATCCCGCGGCTGACGGGAAAGCCGGTCCCTCGTGCCTCCCGGGGTAAGTAATTAAATCGAACGAGGACACGCGCCGACGACGGAGGGGGAGACCGGCAAACTACTCCTCCGCGATCAAATTCCGCCCGCTCGGGAATATCGATAAATAGCTCGTCGGCTCTCATCGACGCCACGTCCAGGGGACGATCGAGAGTCGCGCATGGCTCGCGATAATTAAGCGATCTCTGCGTTGAATGTATTAATAAGATTTCCCGCGAACGGCGAGAGAGGGGAAGCGAGGAAAAGCGAGGGGGAAAAGAAGACACGCTCTCTCGATGAACGGGAGAGTAAGACGGAGCGGTAAATTCCTCTATCTGCAGCGGCCTCCTCGATGAAAGTGTACGCGCGCGAGAGAAAGAGAGCGAATCCCGGCGTCTCTTATTTTTCATCCGGAGCGACCTTTTTCCACCTACGGACCCTTGACGGACCGGCGAAGGCACTTCAACTCCAATTTCGCCCTATTCCTCGGCCGTGGATGAACGCGCGAATACCTCCCGCTCAGCTTCCCTTCCTTCCTCCTCCGGCCACTCAGCGGCAAGCCGACAGGAGGTCTGACAGGATCCCAGAACGAATCCAGCCATCCGTTAGAAACTTAATCAAAACTACCAGACTTTGGATGCAGTTTGAGCATGCCCGATGTGATGAACGTCGCGGTAGTTTTCACGTCGTTCTCGTAATTAGCAATCTGTTATTCCGCTATACGCCATTATAACTCTCGCCCCCTTCCCCGCCCGTTCGTTCACTCGTTCGCGCGCTCTCGCGTTACGCGGCGAACTTTCGTGAATTACGAGGAGGGCCGCGCGACATTCTTACGCGGCCGACGCGTCGCGATAATCGCCGCCGGTGCGCCGAGCAAGCTGCGAACTTTCGCGCACCGACCGACCGACCGGCACTTTTAGATGGTGCTGTTTAATATTCTATCGCCACGTTCTCCATCGCTACGCGCTGCTTCTAATTCCGCGCATCGGGCGATCGTTATTTCCGGCCGCCCGCTCGAGATCGCCGGACAGTTGCCAACTCGGAGTTGCGGTCACCCGGTTCTCCCGAAAACATGAAGGGGACCTTCGGGATATAACTTGCAGAGGTCATTTAACGACCGCCACCGGCTCCCGTGCGTAGCTTTGCGCGCGAGCTTTGATCATCGCTCGCGAGAAGGTTATTGCGGCGACTCGGCACGTTCTCCACTATCTATCGGGAGCGCATCATGTATTCGCGATGCCTCCTACCTGTTTCGTTACGCCACAAAGGTACGGATCGAACCCCTGGGAAGGTAACGCGCATCCCGCTCTCTCTCTCTTTCTCTTTCCCTCTGCGGGTAAACACGACGCCCCGGTGCTATTTGTATTTCGCGCCAGAGAGGATAACGGTAAACGGTTCTGAGAAAAGAGCCGAAATTACACCGAAATGTCGAAGCTTCGAATATGTCGAACAGTATTACTCCCCCTGCTCTTTGAAATTGATCGGGATTGCGCGATCAGGATTGTTCTCTGAGGAAAAGCGTTCGCGCGTCTTTTCGTCGTGAAGACGAGCGGGCCGGCTAAAGGGAGCGCTCTTTCAAAAGCGGCGGCAAGGTCGACGGGTCGGCAGGTCGCGGGTAAGAGGAAGATGCAGAGTAAACACACAGGGGGAATACGTTCGCCAGATAGTAATTCCATTCGCAAGCGGGGGGCGGCAGCGATAACGTAGCGCGGCAAGTTGCGCGGGCTCTCTGTTTGTTTGCCGGGATCATCGCCCCGAGCTGCTCGCGCGGGCCTTTCCGCGGTCGTCTTTCGCCGTCCCATCGCCGACGGTTTCAACGGTGGCCGCAGCTCGCCGTCGCCTCCTCTTAATAATCCCGTTATGCAAGAACAGGCCGAGAAATTCAGTCGCGCTACCTCCGGTCAGAGTTTAATAAGAGTCTGGACATCGTCGCTGTGACCGCCGTGTTTGGGTTAAAACATGGCGAGTTCACCGCTCTAACGCGCAAAATACTATTCATTTTGACTAATTTCGAATACAACAAGACGTAATGATTTTTGAAGACGACACCACCCTCGAGGCAATCTCAACGCATCCTTGCGCGCAAAGTTAAGCGACTATGAGGTGTATTAATTTTGTCTAGATCGAAAGACGTTCATATTTATTACCCGCCTGTCTGTCTGCCTCTTGGGGGGAAAACTTTCGGCACAATCGGGGTCCAGCTATTTCCGATTTTCCATGAAAATCTCTTGCATAATAGCACGTTCCCTTCATACACGCATATGCACATACGGACGTGCGAGGGATGTGATGGTTATAATAAAGGAATTCCGGGCACGCGAATGGAAGACCGATGCCCGGCTTCTTTACGGTGGAGAAATTTGCATCGCCGCCGGGACAGTTTGCGGCAGCGAGAAGAATAACAAAGATGCTCCCTCCTTCTCTCTCCCTCCTCCTCTCTCTCTTTCTCTCTCGTTCCGATTTCTTCCCGAGACACCACCGCCGGCCGGAAACTCGACGCGTTCTCTCTCTCTCTCTCTCTCTCTCCGATCGATTTATTCAGCTGTCATTTCCGCTGTATACGTACGACAGCCATCGACAATCGAGGGAATTTAAAACATCGCCATGCGAAAGTAACGTTGCGTTACATTACGTTACGTTGCATTACGTTCATATGTCCGCGAGAGCGTTTCCTCTTCCTCTTCCTGAAAAATCCTCTTTCTCTCTCTCTCTCTTGGAGCCAAATAACCAGATAATATGTCTAACGCAGAGCTTTGCGACCTGCTCGGCGCAAAGAGAGACCGACGGCCCCCGAAGGGATACGACGATAAGTGTTCTAAGTGAACGAAAAGAAGAAGTGGAAATAGTGGAAGTGGAGGAAGGAAACGCGATAAAACGGTACGCCGCAGAGAACAGCGCGTGAACGAGACGGTACATGAAAATGATATTATTCCCGGGAATCCTCGAAGCGGTCCGCCCACGAAACCGCGGAGGAAGAATCATTTCTCCTGGGCGGTGGTGAGTGGCTCTTCTTAGTTTCATCTCGCTTCCGCCACGCGGGAGAAAAACGAAACAACGACACGCAGGCACGAGAAAAAGAGAGAGGGAGAAGGCGGTGAGAAACGACGGGGCGACGGTACGACGAAAGTATTTATTATATAACCAAACTACTCCCCTCTCTCTCTCTTTCTCTCTCTCTCTCTTGAAAAAGGGACATCACGTAGGAGGAACGTTATTGTTTCCGGCGGGTCCGGCCTTTATCGCGTGACGAGAATTCTTGGCCATAGAAGACGAGAGACGCGTTTCCTTCCTTTCTCTTTCTCTCTCTCTCTCTCGCGATCAGAATTCGACCGATGGACCATCGCCGAGGCCACGTATGCCCTAAATATCTCTGAACTACGTAAAATCGATCGGTCGGTTAAGGTGGCGTTCGTGCGACTCGCCGAAATCTAATTTCACATCTCCGACGCGAATATAATGGAGCAGTAAACGTCATTTTCTTCTGCGACACAGATGTACCACATTTAAATTATAACTATTTTTCTTGCGCGATAACCTTACAAAAGTCGATCCTCATGAAAAAACTCCGCTTATTCTGCCCTCCTTTCCTCGTATTGGTCCACGATAGCGTGCGAATCGACTTGAGCTGCATCCGAAATAATTTTAATTGTCCTCCTGACGATAATAACGCGCGTAAAGGAGAAAAGCGAATTATAGCGTTGAATTATAGCGTTTCCGAAGGAGGAAAAGAATAAGAAGAAACTGAGAAGCATTTATCGCGTTAAGGCGTATTAAGAAATCGAGACGGAGCCGAGAGAGACTTTCCAGAAATAGTGATGCGAAAATGATCAAGCGGATCGTGATTGCGCGCGCGCACGCTTTAGCTTGATCGCTCGGGGCCTCAGGAAGTGGCTGATATAATTATTTCACTTGTTTTGACAACGTGTTGTTACAGAGCTCTATTTTCGCTGCTGCGCCCCGGCATTATTCAGGAAAGCTTCCCGTTACGCGCGCGCATTGAAATCCGGTTGGCAGCTATTTCCAACGAGGCGAGCCGCGCGGCTAAGAGGACACGACAACGTTGGTGGAAATATCAAAGAAACACGACGCGCGTGAGCGAGAGAGACAAAGATGACTCGCGTAGAAAATTGCCCGGGATCTAATTAGGAGCGCAGAATCCGATTTCTTATGATAATTATGATTCTAGTTTGGAAATCTACACACACACACACACACACACACACTACAGACACATTAGATACATATTAGGTATAACGTTAAAAATATAACTTCGTTTAATAACTTCCTAATCTGATATCCAAACTATCATTCGACTAATCTATGCTACATTTGGGAAAATCGTAAGAAATTTCTACGCGGGGGATAGATAGACAGAAAGAGAGAGAGAGAGAGAGAGAGAGAAAGTTAATTTCGCCCTCGTCGTAATGAGTCCCGGCCCCCTCGAAGATCGATCCGGCAAAGTTCGGGACTTTCGAGGTGCGCGAAAGCGATCGGTGTCCCGCGCGCGATCATTGCAACACTCGGTCGCGGAACTTGGTACCCCGTAGAAGCGCGGTTTCCCACTTTGAGGCTTCCTCAGCCAGTCGCGCTGCAGTCACGCGAATTCGAGCGCGTGGGCGCATTAACGTACACATCGGTCGGGACGGTGTAATTACGCGCGGATAATTACTCGAAGAACGCGAAACGCGCCAAGTACGTGGAAATTGTGGAATGCCGCCGTGCCGTATAGAATTTCCCGCCCGGTTTTCCCCGCCGGGGGAAACTACTCTGATTTCTGCCGAGCGCCGTGTTGTAGGGAGGGGTGGCTCCGTTTCTCCTTTTTTTCTTTCTTTCCCTCTCCTTTCTCTCGCTTCGCCGGCTTCCTTCCTTCCTTCCTTCCGTCCTTCCTACGTTCCCGCCGATTCTTGTCACCCGGCACATACAACTTCCCGGCGCCGACGTCGGGTTTCGTGCACCGGTGGCGGTGAAAGGGTGGGAACGGGCCGAGACACGAACGGGGTGAAAGAGAATGAAAAGCGATCGACGAGGGTAATTAATTTTCACGAAGGCAGCGTCGCTGAGAGCGGTCTTCGTCCCTCGAGAGAATTATCGTCTAAGTGCTGATAGTTCGGAAAGTTCGACGTGCTTCAAACTTCCTATGGCCGCGTACGTCGCCCCCTCCCCTCCCGTGCATAAGGGCCAATCATCTCCCGGAATGCATTCACCCGATAAAAGCGCCCCGTTGCCGCTCGTAAACCAGCCTGCCGATATTTTAATCGCCTTGTTGCGTCCGCTCTCGACCCCGTCGTCGTCCCTCCCNCCCCCCCTCCCGTTGTCCTCGTCATCGCGTAAATCGTACGTCAGATGCCGCGTCTGGTATATCCAAGTTATCGATCGCGGATCGCTGGAATTAGCTGCGCCGGATGGACGAATGTGGAAAGTAACATTCATCTGCTTTACGCAATAAAAGAAAGAGAGACGCGACTCGAGAACCTGAGATACCTCGCGGAAACGCCGGCTGTAATTATCCCGCTGAATTCGCGCGTCGTCTGTCACAAAACTCTAATCGCTCTCGGAAATACCGTTTTTACTTTGAGGTCTCGACCATGATCTCTCTCTCTCTCTCTCTCTCTTGCTCTCTACCCCTCATACCCACGTTCTTCGGTAAACTTTTTGAGTGCTCCGTGAGCCTCGTCGTGAATATCACGTTCTCTATCTCTCTCTCTCTCTTTCTCTCTNGCCCTCCCACCACGGGAAAGTGCACGTCGCTCTTATTGAGAGTTTCCACGGCGATCTAATGCGTCGCAGCAGCTATATGACACGACGTCTAAAGGAGAGCGGGCGAATGCAGCTGCGGCTGATGCTGAGCGGTGCCGTGGAGCGCGCTCTCTCGCGCGGCTTCCGTTGTCTTCCTGCGCGCGTCTTTATTTTCCCCGTCGAAAATACAAACGGATCGCGTGTGTCCGTCGCAGCTCGAAACGCGACGCTACGGACGACAGCGGCGTCTCATTACCGACCTCGATCCTAAGTTACTGTTATCATTGACCGTGGAAGTATCGAGTGCTCGCGAACCCCATTTACTTCATTCGTCGCTGTGCTGAAAAATGTGCCCAACATCGTCGGTACTCGTCAAGATTCGTGCCCCGTCCCATCGACCAAAGACCGGGAAACATATTTTAATTGTTAATCTTAAACAGTTTACATGAAAGAAATATATGGAATATAAGTATATTTCAAGATATCCCGGGGAGAAATGTATAATTATACGTAATTATACATGAGACATTCTCTACCGTCTACAAACATTCGACGAATGACGGAAATTTCATTCTCGCATTCCTCGATCGGTCAATCCGACGGTGGCGCGACACATACATCTTGGGCTACCAGTCTGAAGTTAGCCACTGACAGTCCATACTTTCACAGTCAAAAATCATTATGATCACCGTGTTTGATTCGGCTCGGCGCGAAACAAAAGCCGCGGAATCAGAGCGCGCTCGTGCAGCGGGCACTCTCGCGAACGAATTAACGCGCGCGCGCCTTAATTAAATCTAGCGCGCCCGGGGCCGTACATACGCATGTATGTACGTACGTCCTCGCGGAGTCGGTCGCGATCGAATGCCAGCTGTAATTAGTAAATTAACGAAATTGAAATACAGCGTGTCCCTGTCTCGTCCCCTTCTCCCACTTCCTCCTGCTTGTCCTGTCGTGTCCGCGCGTTGGATGTTGAATTTTATGACAGCCAGCGGTGAATACATACATGCGGTGCGCGCGATGTGTGCCTCGAATGACCCGAAAAGCTGCCAAATTAAACATTAAACTTCTGCGTAACAACGCGATGGAATATTTTCAATGTGAATCATTAAAACGCGCGCGCGCGCAGATAGAGAGAGAGAGAAAGATAAAGAGGGAAACAATTCGACTATCATTACAATTAAACCAGTATACGCGCGGTGTAACCGCGCATTAATTTGCGCATTAGCGTGATAATGCGCTCTCTCGGATACATATAATATATCTTTCATCAGCATTTTTGTCTCTAATTACCCATTAACGCGCAATACGGGATTACACTCGTTTACGTTCCAATTAAGCAATTTCGCGTTACGCGCGCGCTCCTATATCCGCGCGTATGTTAAGAAAATAATTGACCGGCCCGGCGCGCGCTCTCGCCAAGTAGAGAAACGATTCGTAACGGGCGAACGAGCGGGATTGCTCTTGCTTATCTTCCATTTGAAAATAATAATAATCCGACTATCGCGCGGCCGCATCGATTTTAAATAATTACGCGCTGCCCTCCGCTCCTCGGCCCTTTAATTATGCCGCGGGCGACGCAAACAGTCCAATTTAATATTCAATCGACGCGCAATTAATCCACTTAATTTAATTGAGAAATCAAAAATTAAACGCCAGGGATCCAATCGAGATTCGTATCCGATAACCGAAGGTAAAATCTGATTTATCGTCCGTTATCCCGGCGCGGAGGGTCTATTCTCGGCAATAAACTGCATGAAACTATTACAACCGCCCTCCACCGTAAACAATCTGCCCTCTCTCTCTCTCTCTCTCACTCTCATAGCCAGCCCTATGGCTGCCCTGCTTCGCTCCGCGTTGCTGCTGCGCTCTACAGCGCAGGAATTCGTTTTTATTGCCGAGATACGTACACCTCGGCGACAGCGTCTGTGTGCTCGCTCTTGCCCGACAGAGCCCCGTGCGATATACCCGTCGAATGAACGCCGACGGCGACGCGGAGTAGACGCCGGGAGACGCGCGCGCCGACGTTGTACATCATTCGCAAACGGCCTTTAAAATTGGCGAGCCAACGCTCTTCCGCTCCGCGGTAACCCTGATGGCCCCCGGTGAACGGCTATAGGAAAGGCATTTGTATGCAGAGGACATACGGCGCAGGACGTTCCCTCGGGCGAGATCGTTCCACGGTTACGACCCCTGCCACCTTCTCCGCCCCCTGCCCTCCTCCTGCGCGCTCTCCCTTTTATTCATCATCCTTGCGCCACCGTCGCCTCCGCGGCATTTCTCCTCCGCCCGCTGCTGTCGAGAGTGAACTCTCTGAGACTACTCCGCACCGGGGGAGGGAGGGCTCGTAAGTAACCCCTGAGCGAGAAATCGCGCCGAAGCGAGCGCGGATGTCGCTGATCACCCGGGCGTCATTTGTAGGCGGTCGGGGATGTTCGGCGTTTCTCTCGGATCGGTGAGATTTTCGGCGAGAAATATCGCCGAGTGATACCCGTACATTTTTCCTGAACTCACCAACGAATCCGTTCTCGTCGTTTTGCACTGATAGAAAATTACTATTCTCGTCTCGGCGCCAAATATATTTTACAGCACATTGAGGAAAAGAAAATTACATGAAAATTTATTTGTGAGATGTAAAGTTTCATCGAGTGAAATACAAGATTTCGCAGAGCGTTCGTTTAAATACGGCGGAATAAAATTTCATTTCTGGCGAATAAAGCAATTAGTAAGAGAACTTAGGTTTATTTCACAAAAATATATATCCCGTCATCACAGTGAAATTTTCTTCTAACCGACAAGTGTCGAAGGAAATGTCACAAGGAACATTCACTTCGCAAAATTTCCATTCCTTTTTCTCAATGTAGCGGCGACATGCGTGTAAGATTATTATCATTGACACTACAGCAACACGTACGAGAAAAATAGTTCTCCTGACTATTTTTGTGGTTAAAGGGTATGTTTGGCGCTGAAACTAATTATAATCTTCTCTCAGCGTGAACGGTATCGACCGAGGATGAAGGAACGCGCGAGCCTCTTCACGCTTTCCGACGATATCAGCGCAGATATGGCGTAATCGCGTTACGTTTCTCGTGTCTTCGATATTAACTTAACACTATTAAGCGGGATCTTAAATAACGAGGAAATAAGCAGCGCATTGCTTGCCGCCGTCGCTGATGCCGCGCTCCGGAAAGAAGAAAAAGAAAGAAAGAGAGAGAGACGAGCCGATTTTGCAAGAAGTTGATCAAATTTTAATTACTCCGTCGTTATCCGCCCCTCGCGAGAACGTTAATGAGACCTTTAACGACCCCATTAACGGCATTTTCGCCCTTCGCCCTTAACGGCCCGAGGAAAATTCTCCCCCGGAACCTAAGAGAGAATACTCTCCTCCGTGGACAAGGGGCCGAGAACGGGAAAAAGTGCGAGCACGTGCAACAGCCGGCACTTGGGACCAGACAAAGGACCCGAATGTACACTGGTGAAAGTAGCGCGAAGAGGGAAAGAGGAAGAGAGAAGGTGAGAGAGAGGGAGAGAAAGAGAGAGAGGAAGGAAAGAGGCAGAGAGGAAAGAGAGCAAGCGGCAAGTAGATTTTCACACCGACGATATAGAAGGGAGCGCGTCGTGAGCGATAAAGAACTTCGTTACTCATTAGACGGCGAGCTTTTGCGCCTTCGACAAAGTCCGCCATGCAAATAACGTGAGGGACGGCGGGGACTAGCGGAAGCTGGAGCAGAAGAGGCGGCGAACTTGGAGACACATTTTGATATCGAGACTTTTTTACCGGCAACATCATTACGAAGTATCGGATAGGCTAATCTTTAACCTCCTCAAACACAGTTTTCCAACGTTTGATGAAAAATCAAGCAGCTTTCCGGTGCAAGACTTATAGAAGAACCGATCTTCTTCCATTTTCTGAGATTTTTTTCTCCTTTCGCGAAAAGATTGAGAAAAAAAGTCAATTTTTTCCGAGCCTGTAAAATGACTTGTTTTTACGGAAAAGTGCCGCTTTCTTAAGAAAGAAGAAAAGTGGGGTCACAGTCGCACGATCGAATGTACACTTTCACTATCCAAACCAACGGTTTTCACGGGCTGAAAACAGTGAAATATTTTTGTAAGGCCGTCTGCAAACAATTCCATCCCTCTACATATAGTAAACATCGAACAATGGCGTTGGAGATTGTGTCTTACCAGACCCCTGGGGCGAAAATTGTGAAGAAGGAGAAGACACCGAGACGAAGAGCCGTTTGCCGCCGCGAGTCCCAAAGAAGCAATGTAGCGAGCGAACTTTATTATCACTGTTCTCGCGGAAGCGCTTTTAGCCATTTTGGCTTTTTGACTCATCGTCTTCTACAATCGTGACGCACGCGATTTCTATTGTTGCCGCGTTTTTCGCCCCCTTCGCGACCCGTTCGTCTTCGTCTTCCACTTCTTAGCGCTTATATCGCCTTTCCACTCGGCGATTATTAATGTCTTAAGGGCCGAGTATATCTGAGTATATCTGGATAGACATATATTTCCGACGCGCGCAGAGCGATGAAAAACAGGACGCTTTATTAAGTTCCGTTCCCTTTTTGCCCGCGCTGAAACAAAAGCCCCACGCTGCGAAATCGTATCGCCTTGTCTATCCTGAAAGCGCGCCGGCGAAGTCCCTCGGGTATTCCCCAGTATCTCCGCCTTTATCTTTACGGGTGAGCTTATCGGCGGACTGAATCGAGTATGAATCTCCCGTAAACTCACTCGGAAAACCGCTCGATCCATTATCCACCTCGGGAAATACGAACAGAAAGCAGATCGACACTCTCTCTCTCTTTCTCTCGAAGGCGAGCACGCGCGCGCTCGATTTTTGCGTACGTTTCCGCGCGGAAGATTCTCATCGGCTATTACCGCTCGTACTTTATTCACGACGTTCGTGAACACCTTCCGCGAACGGTCTTCAAGGCTCGCGATAAAAGCGGAACACGTCGGCGGTTTTATCACAGCGCGACGTGCTATAGCGGGGTAATAATATATCTTTATCGGGTCTTCAAAAATTCACGTTACCGTCCAATTGAATCTTGTCCTAACATAAATTTAATATAAATTTGTGATCTTGCCGAACTAAAAGCTCAATTTACGTCGAGTCCGAATGTATGACTTAGAGAGCCTTATAAAAAGAAGGCGAACTCTCGTCACGTGACCCCGTTTTTTTTAAAACGTCTGCAGCTTCAAGTAGGTCGTGTACTCGCGCAGGAATAGGTTAAAGCAAAAATTAGAAGTTGAGATTAAGGTTAATTCGTCGCGTTACCGTCGGATCTTCACAAGTGATTCGCCTCTCCGATTTTATACGCAGGCATGAGGTAAAACTGTGGTTGTACTACGAACGATGTTCCGTTAAAAATAAACATATTTACTCAAAACAAACATTAGAAGGAACAACAATAAATATAACCATGAATTTTTCATGTAAATACTAAACAAATGATTCCACAAGTAATCGCTAGAATTTGTCACGTAATAAGACAGATATTAAGGGAGCCCAGAATACTACCTTCTACTATTTTCAGATATCCATGTTTCACGTATACGTTATAAAATATCCAGCGAGAGCTTCGATACCTGCGACCAGAGGAGGTGGATCGAGCGAGTCCGGCATTCTCTTTTCCTATGAAGCTCTCTAACATTATCGATACCACCGGGACGGTTCGGCGCGACGATTTCGCGTCGTTTTTCTTTTATTAACGAAACCAGTAGTCGTGGGGAATCGTGTCTTTTGTTTGCCGAGGAACTAATTCGCGCGAATCACAGAGGTCAGAGTCTGCGGCTCGGAAATTGTGCGACGCCACGAATTCGCAGGCAGGCAGGTCGCGTCGGTGGATCAACGGACGAGAGACGGTTAACGCGTGCATTCCGTGCGCTTCGCGAGCGCTTTCTCCATTTCGCATTTCCCTCGAGTAAACTCGACGCGTAAACGACAAGGTCGACCGAAATTGCCCGAGCCACGGGGCTTTGATGTTGAGTAGCAGAGCGGGCGAACGAGCCAGCCGAAGCAAATAAAGAAACCAAAATATACCGACGGTGTGCGCGGCGCACAATGATGTTCCATCTCTCGTCCGAAACGACGTGCGGTCCATCGCGGTTCGATCGGAGTAATGACGGCCTCCCGTGCTCGAAATACACCGCGCGCGTGATAGATATCGGGAGAGGATGTTTGCTGATTTTCTAAAAGCTCCGGGGGTACACAGCCAGTGAGAGAGATTGGCCAGTAAGAGCCGGTCGTTAAATGTTGAGCGATATAAATTAATCTAACGCAGCGGGCGGCCGAAATTGTTCGACAGTGTAGTAACGAACACGCCGGCGTTTCCCCAGGATTTCACGCGCGACACCCTCAGCAAACTGGCTGACTTGTGTAGCTTGTAAGACAATATTTTACGTCGTCATTTCTCCGCGCGTCATCGATACAACTTCAACATTCAATATCACTCCCTTTACACGTTTCGAAGATGATCTTTTTTCTTCTCCCTTTCTCCCGGTCTCACCGTCGATTCAACGGCGCGTCGCGATCGAAACCGCTTTGTATCTTTCCGAGCGGTGGCGAGGATTTAGGGGACGCGCTGCGGCGACACGCGTCCCCTCGAGCCGCGCGCTTCTCCTTCGTTTCTCGAAACCAGGTGTGGTTCGGCGCGATGCCAGGTGTGCGCTCGACCGTCCGTCGATTTATGCGAGACACCGGCGCGACCGCCTTCCTTTGTCCTCCTTTCCTCTCTGGTCTCACATTTTCCTTCGGCAGATCGGAGCCGCAGCAGCCCGAGCCACGGTCAAGAGCGCGGCTAAACGGTTACACTTTGAAGTGGCGCGTCGAGCGAGAGGAAATCAGATTGCAAAAAGCACGATACGCGCCGGACACACGGGAAACGCGCGACCTCCGTGGCAGAACTTCCGCGTCTTCCTCGATTTTCAAGCGATTTCGCGCGCGCCAGAACGAAGATGTAATCGCACGGCCGCTGCGAATTTTTCATCCCCATCTGCCGAGCCCGCCGATTGTCGTTGGGAGGTCGCGACCGGACGCGATCTCCTCGCGAAAATCATCTCCTCGCCGATATCGTCTCCTTTCTTTTACCGTGACGCGCAGGATATTGCGGTGTCCGATGCCGGTGCGGCAATACGGGCCGGTATAATGTGCCGTGAAATGATTTCGGCCGGCCGGCGCATTACGGTCAAGCAAAAAGCTCGATCCCACGCGTCCCTCCGGAGAGAAGCAAGGACGACAACGGGGGACACGCAGGGCTGTGCCGCGCGGAAGCTGCCGGGCCACACGGCACGGATGGAAAAAACTTCCCAATGGAATCGTGGAATTATGGTTATGGTGATATTGGCGAGAGTTTCGGGGAAAATCTCGTGGCACCGCCTTGCGGGCAGCCGTTACCACAGCTGCGAAAACCCTAAAACTCGACGATATTGCGCGCGCTCCCGAGCTACCGTATATATCTCTTCGCCGCGCCCATGTGTGTGCACACACGCGAGAGAAAGAGAGAGAGAGAGCGCGCTTACGGGGGTCTATCGATGTTTCGGATTTTATTATTGAAGCGTTTTGACCTGAACGCGATCCCTACTGAGACCGCGAGGTCCGATCGGCAAAGGAGCCGGTTTGCAGCGTCCTTCCTCCTTTCGCACGTCGACGCAACACGACGGGGCCGGGGTTCTCGCCGGACAGCCGACGAGGGTCGGTAATCGCGGCGATTAGTCTCGGACGAGGGATGTCGTCGTTCCGAAGACGAAGGAAGAAGGAGAGCCACGATCGGCGGAGACGACACACACATTCTCGGATTATTAAAGAGCCCGGAGCGAAGTCCTGCCGCATTTATTCCCGCTAATCCCCCTCCCCCCGTCGTCCTTCCTTCCTTCCTTCTTTCCTCCCTCCTTTCTCCATTCGTCCGTTCGACGCGCGCTGTGATCTTCACCCCTCGCTGATCTCGCCGCAGAGTCACCGGAGTAAATTGATTTCTGCTAGGCGGTGGCCAAAGCGTAGAAACGATAGCTGCCAGCTAACCGCGGGTTTCCGTGGACGACCGTAGGATACGGATAGCCAGCCGGCGAGCATCGGTGGCCGGCACGGGGGCGTAAGGGTAGACGGGAGGGGTTAGGCAAAGTTGCACGGCTTCTCGACACTGTCTGACCCGCGGATTATCGGCTTAGCCGGATACCCGTTTAGGTTATTTCCGTGCGTGGAAAGGGCTCGACCAGACGAGGGTAGCCGTAACACTGATTTCCGGCTGCTGTCTCTCTCTCTCTCCCCCTTTCTCTCTTGCTCTTTCCCTGCCTTTGGTAACGCGGTCGTCCTTGTATTCCCGTATTCCTTATCGCCGAGAGAGCCATTTTCGCGTATCCCGCTGGCCGTTGCGACGATCGCGAAATTCACCGTCGCGCCAACAGCGGACCGATGTAGTTTGGCGTCTCGCGAAACGACGTTGAAAATTGCGAAGGGGAGAAAATCGATCGGAAATTGGAAGAGTTTTCTCCCCCCTTCTCTTTACCTGTAATTGCACGCCCGCGCGCCGTTTCCTATGCTACTTATGATTATTGCAACTCGCAAATGAGCGAGAGAGAGAGAGAGACTCTCCTTCTGTTGCTCGTTAACTCTCTCACACAGAGAGAGAGAGAGGACGCTCTCAATTTGCGCTGTTAACGCGTTGCTCGTTAAGTGCCGTGCAAATTTAGGCCCTCGTGAGTTGACGCTCCTGAAGATGTTACAATGGTATACACCGTCGTTCTCCGTACGACGGCGAGGGGGAGGGCGCGATTCCGCGGAGATTTATGCAGGGGGTCGAGCTGTTTCGCGCGAGCGAGCAAGGCCGCCGTCTCTCGATCGCGATATCTCGATCAGGCCCGTCGGTCCCGACTTAGGATTTTCGCTGACAACCTGTACTTGTTACCGAGAGAGAGAGAGGGAGAGAGGGGAGAGACGTTCCTTTCCATGGAGCATACGAAACCTGTGTAAACCCGTGGGGCGCCGTCGGCCAGGTATATGGAAACCGCCGGCGTCGATTCAGCAACGTTTTATAAAGAGTGGCTTTTCCGCTGCGTCGACGATATCACTTTCCTCTTGGCGGGGCACGTTACACGGTAAATATCCGTGCTGGCGAAGCACAGCCGCGCGTATCGCTCGCACTCGCTCGCGGAAAAATCGTCATCGCGACGCTCGATAACACGCCGGGGTGTCTCTCTTTCTCTTTTCTCCTCTCTCTCTCTCTTTTTCTCTCTCTAATTCGATCTATCGCTATCGATCTATTCGTGATCGGCCAACATTTCGCGAAATCACGTTTCGCAAAGCGCGCGCAAAGTATCATCTTCCTCATCGCCCGCCGAATTAAATTCTCAAAGGCGCGCTTGTACATTGAATTTTGCATTTTGCACCGCGCGGCACATTCGCACGCGCGTCTGAAATCCAGCAGCTTCCGCGGGAATTTTCCCATCCGAGCCTGTTATTTGTACTCTTGTTATACAGCGAATTACCAGACGCGCGTTTTCACGCGCATTAGGCGAAGGGGGCGCCCGACTTTCGAAGATTAATCATCAGGGAGTGTGATTTTCCAAATTCTCACGAGCTGCACACACGCGTTACCGCTCTCTCTTTCTCTCTCTCTCTCTTTCTCGCTCGCTCGTTCGCTCTCGCGCTGTATTAAATTTCCGAAATTGGATCCCCGGGAGGATGAAAAAGGAAGAGGCTATCTCTTTGCACGAGGCGGGTGGTATCACGTACGCAGTGTTATTCTTTCCCGCGGAGGCGGAAATTCACTCCGACGCGAAGCCAGGCCACTACGTATACATGTAATACGAAAATTCTGTTTTCATCGGGGTAAAATCGGCTCGGGCGCGTCGATTCGCGGCCGCGGCAAGCGAGATGTTTCAATATACTGTGCCGATAAAACGCCCCGGCGGGAACTGATTACACAACGGCAGAGAAAGATAGATAGATAGATAGATAGAGAGAGAGAGAGAGACGGTTAAATTCGCGACGCGCAAAATAAAATATTCGCTTCCGCCATTCCGATGTAACGCGCGCGGATCTTTACGAGAGAGAGCTCGAACGCAACGTACGAACGAACGAACGAACGGGTGGGCAGACGACGAGGAGCACGTAACTACCGCGATATTTTCATCACGATAACGGTGCGACGACTCTCACAAAGTAGTAAGCCCGGCTACTACCACGGCACAACAACGATGACGACGACGACATCCTCTCGCGCTCGCACGTGACAGTGGAAAAAATCCTCAATGAAACGTGACACGCACGGAGGATTCCCCGTTCGCGTTACTACCGGTGGAAAGGATTGCACCGGCTCTCTCCCTGTGTTCCCTCTCTTTCTCTCTCTCTCTCTCTTTCTCTTCCCTCTCTCGTTGTCCCCTTTTCCAAGAGAACGTCACACAGGCGACCGGTGGCTGCGCGTCAGAGGAGCTCTCGTTTTTTTCGAAACGCTTTTCCGCGCGTTACCGCGGCTGTCGCGCCTGCCCGTCGCCGCGGGTCGACGAAGGAAGGAAGATCACGCGAAGCCGCGGGAACAAGGCGCGCGTACGCTGCGACACGACAGGAACGATCCGCTCCTGTTGCCACCCTTCAGGACTCATAATGCACCGCGGGCAGCCCAGGGGAAATTTAGCGGACGCCGTGAAAACCGTTGTTTTATACGCTTATACCGGCGTACACGCGAGACCGGATCCCTACGTACGTAACGTAACGTACCGTACGGCCGGGGTACGGCAGGTAGATAGCCGGCGCGTATAGCAGCGGCGGCTGAGGTAAAAGCATCCGTGTTGCCGGGGAAGGGGGGATAACGGCGTTAACGTGAACTCTATGAGGTACGGGCGCGAGAAAAATGGAAGAGCTCGCGGTAAAGATCGCGCGAGACTGCGAGACGGATCCCGTATCCGGTGTTGTAAATGTATAATGCGCGCGGAAAAAGGAGAGCGGGCGGGCGCCTCGCGAGCGCGGAGTACCACTTGGGTCGCCTGCAAATTTAATTAACGTCTCTGTCCGGACGCATTGACCTCGACGCAACGGGATTACCCTCGTCTAATCATCCTGAGAGATAGAGGAGGGGGACGAGCGCGGGTTTCTCGCTGTACAACGCGGATATTAGCGACGCTCGTCGTCGACCCCGCGAGAAATCGGCCGACGGATCGGAATTCGGCTTGGAGTAATTTCATCGGGAGGATCGACGCGCTCCCCACGTCGCGAAACTTGCGAGCGAGGAAGGACGCGGGAGTCGGATCTCCGGAAGGCGCGTATCGCGCCAAAGGGATCAATGTTCGTCGATGCGCAGGGCTTGCAAAAATCCGCACGGAATTTCAGGTATACTTTCGCCAACTGCGCGCCGTCCCGGACGGAAGAACGCCGTCGTGGCGAAAATTCACCGAGAATCGGGAAACTCGCGGAACTTCGGGGCTCGTGGAATCGATTAAGAGCCGGCGAGCTGCGCGAGAAGCACGTACCCGAGTCGAAATTTTGGTTCTGCATCAATCCTGCAAATATACCCGGCCAACTTGAAAGATCAAAGCGGAATCCGGAGATAACGCTATACAGGCTGTTGTTCTACTTTGCTTGTATTTTGAAGCTCGAAGAAGCACTTAGTCGGGGATTATTTGTTCGATTATTTCCACATTCTGTTTATTTGTATTTAATTCTTATTCTTAGTTTCAATAAGTGATATTATTAATTATGTAATTTACGTCATTACGTCACATATATCATGCGTGAAATAATCAAATATTAAAGCTATTAAGGATCAAGATGTATGTGGAAAAAGTAATAAAAAGTAAAAAGTAATACATTTTTATTCTTATAATGTTTCGTTTCTGGGGGTTTTCTTTGAAGTTCTGTTTGAAATTCTGAAAAAAGCTGATAAAGAAAAAAGCATAAAGGCAAAAATAACGAATAATAAATTACGAATAGGAATTTAAATTTGAATTCTGTACAATAACGGAGTTAAATGGAAGCGGAAAAAGCGCTGGTAAATTTAAACAAAATCATATTCGCGCTCGAAGCAGCATTGTTATAAACGTCAACACTTGTTGCGAGATCTACATTACATTCTAAAACTGGTATTCACAGTTGTGAATTATTTCGGATCTTTGATCGAGCATAATTAATCACAGATTTATATTCACGGGCCGTTATTCGGCCGTACGGATCAATATTTCTTGTATGAAATAATGTAATAAGTATAGATACAAGTTGATGAGAATATAATCGGAGATTCGTGTAATTTTAATTCTACTTGCCAAATGATGATTCGCGGTGAACTCGTCAGAGGTCTAAAATTTTCTGCGCAATCAATAATTTCACACGTCTGGAAATATTTTATCGCTCGCATTCCCTCGACGTCTTGCATCCTGCGCTCTGATTTCCCGATTCGGCGTCCGTTCTTGGCTCCTCCGTGGCACACATTACACTGAAACATACTGACGGTACGATTCGATTGGAAAAACATGTATCAATTAACCCGATGAAATATTTCGAAAATCTTCGACGTTTATTAAATCACCGGATACACGTGTTCCACGTCACAATGTGTGCGTCGTTTATCGGATCGAGACGTTATGATTCACCAGCGGACAAGAATACGACGCGTGAAACACAAACATCTTCAAAAATCCCTTCCCACCAATCGCCAACCGTCGATCAATGAGTACATGAGCGAATTTGGCCGACAAATCGCGATAATCAACGTTCTCGAAATACGCTAGGCCCTCGAAGTACCTCAATTATGAGACGATCGATAACCCCAAAATAAAAATAGCGCGAGTTGATAATTGGATATTCAATAATCCCTAAATAAGGATATTTTATCTGAAATTTCTCAATAAAATAGTGAAGCATCAAAAAGCAATAGTCTGAGACACTCGGAGATTTTTTTTGTTGGTTAATGCAGAAGAAAAATTCCCCGACTCGAGTAGCGATCGCGAGTTGCACGATGAAATTCAGAGGAGTCGTCCGCGGAAGAGACTAGGAAGGAAGACACTCGGCCGAGAGAACGGTGAAACCGGCACCGCTCTTCCATTTGTTCCTTCGCGTAAACTCATCCCGCCGTATGCGCGACTGAAGCGACTGAAGAGCCGGGACGCTAAATTAGGGACTGCATAATATATTCCGCCGCCGTGACGGCAGCACAGAGTGAAAATTCTGCTTAAAAATTCAAAACTTGGAACGAGAGACCTAATATGCGCGCCGTGTGAACTATCGCTCACGAGGCCGGGAGAATGTAAGGAAGAGAAATGGCTTTCACGACGGAGACTCGGAAATTGGACGTGGGAGGCGCGAGGATGAAGGTTTCGCCAAATTTGATAATAGAATATCCCCCCCCTGCCGTTTCGGTCGGCCACGCAGCCGTGTGTGCACCCTTTTTAATAGGTGAGAACGGCGGCGGTAGCGCTTCGTGTTACTCGAATGATCGTATTATTGAATGATGAAAAATCACGACGGAGAATGAATGACCAATTTCATATTCTTTTTCGTTCCATTTTTTCGTTGTCTTTGAGACGACACCCTCACAAGGTCGAGGGACGCGATAAACGGAGCAAACGCGGCAAAATTACCGACAATCGCGGAGTCGTGCGAGCGTTCCTCGCCAAGCGCTCCCGATTAAAACGCATCATTACTAAAATTTGCCGCGCCAAGTTCGCGAAACTGCCGTCGACAAACATTCCCGTCGCTCCCGGCGGACACTCGCAGGCGAGACCGGACCCGGCGGTTTGTTTTACCAAATCGATAGCTCCCGTGCGAGCAATCGAGGAAAAACGAAAAGCGTGCGAGCTAGAGAGAGAGAGATAGAGAGAGAAAAGGAGAGAAAAAAAGAGGATGAATTAGTAATAGCCGATCGGACCCGCCGCTTTATTCGGTCTCATTTTACACAAACGCCTTTTATCTCACTCCGAAATAAGTTTGATCGGTCATAACCTCTCGCGGAAAGCGAGCGAGCGTGCGGTGCGAACGCCCGGCTCGTCCGCTCGCTCCGGACGAGCCGAGGAGGAAGGAAAAATTTGGAAAACTTCCGCGTGGAGGAGCGAGAGAACGGTGTCGCGCGATGCGCTTCCTCTACGGGCTCGACAGACTGGAAGGAAATCCTCCTATTCGCGACGCTCAGTTTTAATACGGTCGGACTGCCGGCCGGCCAGTATATACATCCGTTTCCGCTTTCCGGCGCGCCGCGTTGCGCCCATCCGCCATCCCGGCCGCGGTCGTTTCTCTTTCTCTCTCGCCCTCTCTGTCCCTCTCTTTCTGTCCATCTCGCAGCCTCTCCTCCGCAAATATTCCTCGCCGATCCTTCAATACCCGGACGGACGGACGGAGCGGCGATGTCGGGGGTGAACTGCCCGCTGGAAACGCCGCTTTCTGGAGCGCGAAATTGTGACCCCTCGTTCCGCGCACGCCGACGTCTTCGTCCAGGTTTTTTCTCTCTCTCTCTCTCTCTCTCTCTTTCTCTCTTTCTCTCACTCTTCTCATTTCACCTCGAAAATGTCCAATCGTCCGCGTCTCCGAGCGAGAGTCGAAGCGTTGACCGCGCGGAGGGTCCGCGTCGCGCGCGGATATTGAAATATTATTGCTCGGCGTCGACGATGCGGCAGCCCACCGCGGTATTTCGGCGGGACTGGCCGACGTCGTTTTTCCCCTTTTCCTCTTTTCATTTCATCGAAGCCGGTCGCACGCGATCGGAACGGTGGACACATCGGCGGGTTCGCAACGATCGCGAGCCGGAAATTAATTGGAATTCCAGTTCGCGATGGGAAATTATCGCGTTACCTCTCAGAGGGCGAAGGTGTTCGTCGCCTTGGTGATCTTCGTCCCGCATCCGCTGCCGTAATATGCGGACAGGAGCGCGTTTCAGAAAATGATCGAAGTTGGAGGCGAATGCAGGTGTATGGCGCTGTGCGGTTACGCTAATATGCGGTCCGTGTATACGTTTCCCGGTAAAGGACGAGGAGGTTGTCTGGCACTCTCTCTCTCTCTCTCTCTCTCTTTCTATGAAACGCAATCACCTTTCGTGTCACACCTGCGTCAGTCAACCCCCGTTATTTGTGAGGAAAACGGATTTCCCTACGTTAGAAATAACCGCTCGGAATGATTGGGGGGTAACGCGGTATATATAAGATGGTTGGCGGATCTTGTTGAACGCAAGGTGAGCTGATATACGCGCGAATCTCAGATTCGCAAGTGCGATACCGGTAACAGCGACGAGATTGCATACGACGACTCTTCCGTCTGCATGACGGAAGGTGCTGGTGGCAAGTATCCGATCGGTATTTTCGTGTTGCAGGACCGCCGTTGCCCACGAGAGCGGTCCTTGAAGGGACGGCCGAGTTGCCGTGCGACATTCGTCCGCCGCGGCATAACGACTCCGCTATCTTGGTCGTTTGGTACAAGAGTGACATCACGCCGATCTACAGGTAAGCCGTTGACTCTTGCTTTTTACGGTTATCGGGCGGAGCCCCGGCGAAATTAACGTCGCATGCGGGAAGATCCGTTGAATGAGCGTTGCAATACGAGCTTGCGACGTATTCGCATCCGGCGTATTTGTGCTTCGTTATTTCAACACTCGCTAGGAACCCACTCGGTTCTCAACAGAGTTCCGAAAATATTTGGAATATCAACGGTATTTCGGGAGTGATCGGCTGAAAAATATCCAATTAAAATCCGACTAAACGCGCATTTTCGGAGTATGGATTCTACACGTATCGATTGCGATATTTCCAGTCAGCTCTTCGAAGAAGGGCGACGTTTATTTCGCGACATTTGCAATGAGAAATTCAAACATGCGGAATTTCTAGTCCAGTAATTCAAACCGTTCTCGATATTACCATCAAATTCGCGGTATGATATGCACTGAAATATCGCGCGTTTAATTTAGGAGATTCGGCGAATTGCGCAGAAATCTCCGTGGGAAATTTTTCGAGTTTACTAAATACATTCCGGTGCCTACGCAGACAACAATATGCCGCGTATACCAGGTGTCGCGTCATTGTGGAGGTGAACACGTCTCATAACAAGAGCACCCACGACAAGTGCACGTACGTTACGCGCGAGCTGCCGAAAAGAAGGGCGTTTGTTTCACGTTCGTACGTGGATTTTTGCCGAGATACGAGCGTGTGAAGTTTTTAAAGGGCGCGCGGCAGCGCTTTGTCGGCGAGCGACGGGCCTTCGGTCCCCCTTTGAAATTCACCGCTCGTCGATATCTCGGCACGGGAAAGTCGTAGCGACGTGAAACAAGTTGTATTCGAAAGCGGCGAACGTCCCGCTTCCGGTGAGGGATTATTCCTCTCGAGCTTACGGATAAACCTTACGGATAAAGTTTACGGATTAAAATCGCGTTTTCGAGCCGGCGACAAGCGAAACGGAATTTTATCATCGCCGGGCTGCCTTTGAAAACTCTATTCCACGTAGTGGCGTGGCATTCGATTAACCAATCATGATGAAGAAATCTTTGCTCTTTTTCTCCCGATTGGATATCCTCAATTAAGTGCTATTCCACTCGTCGAGTAAGGTTTCCGAACGCCGCAGCCCCGAGGGTGCAATCTCCATTTGTCGCAACATAAAAGCGAATTACAATGAAATTAGTTTGCGAGCCATTTCACGGAATCAAATGGACGCGTCAAAGGCAGGAAGAGCGAAAGAGAGCCACTGGCTTTTACGCTGCGTGGTATAATGGATAATTATTTCTTCCCGCCGGCTCGTTCGCTCACCTTTATCACTTATCTCCCGGTCCCGCATCGGGGTTAAGTTACCACTGCGGCGGCACGGTCGTATAAAAAAGCGTACACTCTGGATATACAACGTGACCCGCGCTCGTTAAACGTCACGATAAGGGCGACGATAGGAAGAAGTCTCGCTCGCTCGGTCCACATAAGCGATATTCACGCGTGCGGCGGCTTACGCTCGCGTGTGGCCGGCCGACGAAGCGCGGCCGTGCTTTCGTGTGCGCGGACCACGTCGATTTTTAGATGGCAGAGCCCGATATACAACCGTCGGCTCCCCCGCGTTCCGCCTGTGCGAAAATGCGAGCTCGCCCGAGCACGAATCCGGCCGGGCAAAAAATCTACAAACTAAGAGGGGCCCTCTCGCCCGGCCGATTTTCATATTTACGAGCGCCCCGCCAACATTCCGGCCGGCCGAATAATCGTGCGGGACGTATCAGTCTTTAACTACCCGTGTAGAAATCTCCCCATCTTTTCCCCACTTGTTGTCGGCGCCCGATAAGATTTCCCCCGTGTGAGAAAAACCGAAAGGATTCCGTTTCCCCAACGCAAAACCTGACTTCGATAAGAAGCGAGACGTCGGCGCTGCGTTTCGATATTCACTGCCAGTACTGACAATTTATCGTTCACGCTACGTGCACGTATAGATTTTCAGTACCGGCAGTGAATATCGAAACGCATCGTCATCGTCACGTTTCCTTTTATTACAGAACAGCTACGTTCCTGCAGAAGTGAACGCCCTGTTATGCGCTCAGTGATTATTAGTTCTATTGAAGATGTAAGAGATTATTCCAGTCAGAGACAATAATCACCAGGTGTTCGCTAATCCGTTTATCGGCTTTTCAAACGTCCAGCCTGATCTTTAACGGTAACAGTTAAGCGCTGATATTGGTCTGATATAATGTCTGTTTTCTCGACTGAAACGAGCGCGAGCGAGGATCAACGCGCGCGGAGTCGCTCGTGAAAAGCGCGTCCGGCGAACGCTCGATTCGAAATACGACCTTTTTCTCCATTATCATATTTATTCGTCGCGCGATAACGGCCAAACTCGAGGCCCCGTGAGGGACGATTAAGCTCGTTACCGCCCCCCCCCNCCCCCCCCCCCCCCCCCCAACCGGTGTGTATCGGGAGGTAAATTCGCCGCGATCGCATGAAAATGCAGCTGTGAACGCGGCTCCGTGAAATATAATCAAGCACCTCAAACACCAACCTCGGCAGTGGTGTGTGATTAACTCCGCGTCAGCGCAAAACAAATAGCAACTGAGTCACCGGTCGTTTATACCAACAGCAATTCCCCGAGACTTTCCCGCGGATCGATTGGGGCTTCGAGTCTGAACGTCCTCGTCGCGCGTTTTGACGAAATCAACGAATTCTCTCGGGCCTCGATAAGTAGCGCAGCGAAAGAAATATAAATTCGAGCGCGAGCTCTGTTTTCGCCGTTCGCGTCGACTCGAACGACGCATCCCGACGGGAAGACGTTGCAAATATTATTCTTCGATCGCTGGTGAAGCCCGGAGAAGAGCGCAGGTCGACGGGCGAAAGCCAGCTGCTAAAGGACCGCCTCTCGTTGGCGCACCGGTGAGCCAGATAAAATCGCCGGATCACGAGCCACAATTCACAACGTCGAATTGAAAGTCCGAATGAAAAAGCGATGGGCCGTTTGTTACGGTTTCCTCGATACGCCGACCGCAATCAAATCGGCAGGCGTAGTCACTCGTCGGATAAATTTCTCTATTCCGTCGTCCATATGCGATTCGCGCGATCTCGCCGTCGGAGCTCGTAGAGTCGCGCGAGCGAACGTATCGCGCGCTTTCGTCGTGCTTTCTCACATCGAAAGAGACCGAGAGACGAAGGAAGATTTTCGGTAATTCGCACGGAGAAAAATTATTTTGCCGTCGCAGCGAAATCATCGTTGCTGTTCGTTGCGTTGAAATTTAATTCGCACGGCCAAATTAACGGATTATTCGTAATTACAGCAGAAACAGTTTCGCCGCCACGCGAGAGAAAAGTATTCGCCGTATCGGTAAAATTATATCTTCCCGTGCGGGATAGAAAATATTTTACAGAGGGAATTTGAATCCCGAGGACACGTTAATTTGCTGTTAGAACAAAGCCGTATTTTCCTACATTCGTTAATTTGTTCTCACAGAAAGAAATCCGCGGATCCGGCAAAATAATCCAGCGAACGGCATTCTGAACGAATCGTATTGCCGTCCGCGCAACAACTGAAGAGATTTTGCTGCGTCGGCAAATGATTTCTTCTCCGCGTATAGCTAATTATTTCTTCGAACGGGCCTGCGATCGGCTCCTGTAGTGCTTCACCTTACGAAGAGAGAACTCGGACAAACAAATCGACTATCCTCGCCGTCGCGGCAGGGACGAGAGGTGGAAATTCGAATTAGCCGTCGGGGCTGGTATTTCAACTGGCTGCGAATTTGGCATACGTAATCCTCGCGGCGCGTCTGCGTGCACCGAGGGAGTAAGGAGAGCCTCAATTGCGGAGTTTATCTCGACTTGAAACAATCGTCACGAGAGAAACCGCGAGAGTGGCGCTGTAAATATTAGATGGATCCCGCGCGTACACATATCCACGGATTAGTCGGTGGCGTGTGCACCTCTCTTTCTCTCTCTCTCTCTCTGTAGCAGATTGGATCCCTGCGGCTCTAACGTTACACCGAGTTCTCGCCGAGAGTCGACACCAAGAGACCGTCGCCGAGTAGTGGCCGTCCTCGCTCCCCGCCGATTGTTTCCGAACCGACAATTAGAGTCGGGAGAACTCCTGTTCGTTTCTCTCACTCGCTCGCTAATTCGCCCGTAATTTTCGCCCTTTATCGCATCGACATCGGAATCGAGCGAATTACGACTACATCGTACGAGCGAGCCCTACACTTCTCCACCTAACTGCGCACGGCCACTTATTAATTCATCGGGAGGCCCCGCGATCTTAATGAAATTAATCGCGTTTCGACGTGGCGGCCCGCGTCGCCACATACTCATCGCTCTTTTCATTACGGTAATGCGGAGGCGGTCGCATCAACTAATGGATATACGAGGAGGAGGGGATGACGGCCGAATGAGCGAGAGAGAGGGGAGAGAGAGCGTTCTTCGGGGGTAGCTGTGGGAATTACAATGCGCATGAAGCGTAAGTAAACATCGATGTACTTCCGCCGTGAACTCCGGCGACAATCGTGAGGCGTTCTCAGGCTACCGCGCGTCGCGCGGTGATGTGCTTGATGAATTTCGTCGGGTGAGCCACTTGCCTACTCGGCTACGTCATCCCTTCCGGCGTTACCCCGGCTAAAGGCGTGAGATAATGGAGTCACACGCCACGGAAGCCAAAAGACGACGCCGACGAGCACGGGGTGGAAAACCGGGGGGCATCTCGCGCGAGGAAAAGCCGGTGGAAGGCGGTGTGAGACGGGCCGCAAGATAATGGCGCGTCGCCGGCGGCTGCGTGATTTAAGGGAAGCTGCTTTGTCAAACGCCGGTCATTTTTCACGGCCGCGGCCTCTGTGTGTGTGTGTGTGTGTACGTAACTCGTCACGTAACCGATTCTACCCCCTAACGGCCTCTGACGGCATTGAAAATGTCGCGAGCCGCCGTCGTAAATCACGTTAGATTGCGAAATTGACGCGGACCCGATAAATGTATATCCGGCCGTTGTATGCCGCGCGCGCGCGCGCACGGTGACATTGTACGTCTTCGTATGTCGGTATCGATCCGTGATAAGACGACGTTCAGACGCCGAAGAGAGGATCGCGGATCGCGCCGAAGGCACCCGTAAATTCTTGACTCCTATCGCGCGCCTCCGCGCGTCGGGATGTCTCGAGGAATGAGAAGCGCGTCCTGTGTTTCCAAGCCGCTCCGAGAAGAGCAGAGAAGAGGGAGGAAAGGTAGTTCGCGGATTTTTTCCACGAGCCAGTGACGGGGTCGTGGGGGATGCGAGGACCGAAGTCGATTCCACCCGGAATAAGTCGAGAATATGTCGGGAAATGTGCGATATTTTCCGGTTGCGGGGGTGGACGTATTTCAGTCTTCGACGAGAAGCGTCCCGTATTAGCTATCATTGGCTTCATTATTAGACGCGTGATTTGCCAGTCACTTTGTCTCGGAGATGTAGCGCGGAGAAACGATACTCCGATAAAGGCCGGATAAGTTTAGTTGAAACGGAGAATATCCGAAAGTCGCGCGATCACGGAACGGCCGCAGCCACGCATTAAATATAAATATCTGCGCGCGATGTTGTTTAATGGATATTAAATGGACGCTGGGGCTAAACGGAGACGTTGCGTAATCGGGTAATGAAATTAGAAACGCGATGAAACTATACGACGCGCTCTGCCGCTGCTCGCTATCGCGCGTGTGTTTAAATTATATCGTTAATTCCGCGGCATTCGCCCCTCCCCTCCCCGCTCCCTCTTGTCCGTCCCCCGTCTGACCCCGCTGTGCTACAACAGCGTCCATATAATGATGACGGAAGGCTCGAAATCCGTTCGCCATAAAGTCGGCTTACAACCCCCCTGCCTCCGTCCCCCCGCGGCTTGTACGCCGGCATTACGCGATTTGCATCGCGCGAGAGCGTGCGATTCTGTTCCACCGGCCGCGAACTTTTAAGCGCCTTATTAGAGTGCGAGAGTCGCCTCGATGCGCGAGCCGATGCGCTCGCGTGTCGACGCGGAGATTTTGGAAATATCGCCGCAAGGCAGTCATCGAGGAATCGACAGAGAGGGAGAGAGAGAGAGAGAAGGGGGAAAAAGATTTATGCAACCCTGAAGCGAGGCCCCTTAAGGTACACTATGTAAGTTTCCAAAGAAATATATACACACGGAGAAAAAGAATCAATTTAAATCGCGAGATCAGCGTTACGCTGATTTCATCGCTCGGCAGTTTTTCACATAATCGGGCGTCGACGAGAAACATAAGGAGGAGAAGGAGCGGAAAGCGGAGCTTACTTTGTTCCGCGAGTTCCCGCGGATATCCCGCTTCCGTGACATAATTGTAACGCGATGTACATAGATGTGCGCATGTTGTGCTCCAATTTCGGATATTGCAACCTCATTTCACGACTATTCTCGTCCCGCGACTGGCCGGCCCAGCCGGCTGGTTGGCCAGCTAGCTAGCTAACTGGCCTAGCTCTTTGTTATATTTTCGTTGTCGTGTCGTTTCCCTGTGAAGTCACGAGATGTCATAAACGAATTCAATTTGAAGTTGAATTGCCGTACGCGAGCGTTTTCATTAACGTCAAAACCACCCATATATGCGCGCGTGCTCGCTCGCGGCACTCGCGTACATGAGTGGCGATCGTTGCATTTTGCGTTACTGCCCGAGAGCGAGAGGAAGAGTCGCGATGCGGGGCGGGGGGAGGAGACGTGCTTCGTTATGTATCTCGTAATCACAGGTGGGCCATCGCGCAACTCCGCCTGCTTTAGAAGCGTCGCGATGACGTCCGATGTAACGCGAACGCATTACACTTTCATCTTTATAATTATGTCCGCGCGCCCGACGGAGAGCGAGATTATATATTTTTAACGCGGGGATTTCTATTCATGAGGCGAAATCTCTAAATATTTCCCCCTTCTATATTTCTTTCACGATCGCGCGGAAATGATTTATGAGAAACTTAGCGCGGACGCGCACCCTCGGCAATTTTTACGACGCGTTCGTCCATATTCAACGGTTCATTTGCGAAGAGCCAGCGAATGAAAAGATGTGCCGGTAACCTTTTTAAAGGACGATATGCGTGACGAGACTGATAGAAATAACGACACGGCGAGACAAGGGATCGAAGTGCGCGCGGATACGCCCTCGTAAACGTTTTATTCCGCCTCCCCCCTCGCCCCCTTCATTCTTATTTCGCCTTCCTCCTCTTTCTCTTTTTTCGAAAAATCCGCACGCGATGCTCTCGTGACGCGCGGCGGGTTGAAAACAGAAATTTCTAAGGCTATCGCTTCCCACCTCCCTCACTCTGTCCTCTCTCTGCTTCTCCTCTCCCTCTTGCTCCATCCTTCTCTCTCGCACCGACGTCCGTTATAAATATCGGAAAGCCATTATACACGGTATCGTACGGGAAAGAAGCGTCAGGCATCGTCCAGCCGCCTGTACGGCCAACATGCTAATTTATCCCGCATTTGCATTACTATTTCACCGACAATTATCGACGATCTCGCTCCTCGGCCCGTTATTCCCGCGATCGCATGCGGCTGGACGTGCTCGAAAATAGAAACACAAAGGCACACACAACGTATACCACGGCGGGTGAAAGGGGGAGGATTGACGCTTACGAAGCGACGGAGGAAGCCACGTTGCGGCTCTTCCGCGGTATAAATATTGCATAAGAACGCCGTGCGCGGCCGGCCGCCCATCTGGGAAGCGGCTTGCCGACGTTATTTTGTTAACGTGTCCGTTAGAACGAGGTGTTCGAAGCTGACGGCTCGCGATCGAACCGAAATCTCGAGATCTCTCTTCCGCGGGCGAGCACGCGCTACGATCGACGCGAAGAGAACCGAGTCCTTCGCGTGCGCCCGCAAAGTGGAAATGCATAATGAAACGCGGCCGGAAGCCAGCACGGCGACGCTCTAAATTCGCGAATCGCCACTCGTCGCGCCCGAACGAGACCTATCGGCGTTCTCGATCGCGATGAGATAATCCTGAGTTTATCCGCCGCTTCGAGGGATTCCCGAAAGGAGGATTTGGTATCGCCGCTCCCCCCGGCGCGACACGTGGGTTTGCGCAATACAGGATGTTCTGGAATAACCGCATGCGAAGCGCACCGGGAAGATTCTCGGTACAGAACGAAGAGATTTTTCGCTTGTGATTACAATTTTAGAAAAAAAGAATTAGCCTCCACCTAAAAACCAGATGTGGTAACTAAATTTCAGTCGTGTTATGTGGGCTGTGGAAGCTAATTCTTTTTTTGTCATGTACCAAGTATCCCTCGGTGCATGCGGCTATTCTGCTGAGACACCCTGTATAAGTGCACGTACTTCGGGTGTGTACGTGTTGTGTGCTTTGGTGAAGGTCTGAGTTTTGGCAGGATAGGTAGCGCAGCGTTGGTGGTAGTAAGGCCGAATTTGCAGTCGGGCAAACACAGCGGCGCCGGAGCGGGTTGCCGACTTTGGACGGAGTTAAGTCTACCAGTCAATGCAAAACGTAAGACTTAAGTCTTTAAGCGTATTGATCGACCGCGAGAGGGAGAGAACGGTGTTTGCTTCCTCGTTCTGATGTAAGACCGAAGTATAGCCGAGTATAATTGCGGTGCTCGACTTAGCTCGCCGGACCTGCGTTATCGTGTACAACGCGAGTTTCAAATCCCGATTCCGAATAAGCTCGCGCACAACGCGAACGATGGAACGGACGGTGATCTTTCGGACGTCAAGATGATGAGGAAAAGTCATATTTCTTGGCCTGTCGAACTTTCAGCAATTACGGCGCAGTTCAAACCGACCGATGAGATTTACCCGCCATACCGAGTCATTTCTCCGCGTGCTGCACGTGGTGACGCGTGTCACACCGTGGGATTACATTAAAGGAATAATCTACTCCACCGACCCTCAGGAGGAGATAAGCAAATGGTACCTTTATTTTCGGGATGACCTTTCGAAAACGAATTAAAGTCGCGGAATATCAGCGCCCGGTACGTACATGCTGGAACATGTCCCCTTTCCCTTTCAGGAAAGGAACTCGGGGAAATAAATTGGATCCGATAAATTCTGACTGGTGTACAGCGCGGGTCAAATTTCCATTTGAACGTCCGGCGGATTGATCGAGAGCGGCGAGAGGACGAGCTTATTTTTACGACGTCCGAACGGCGCGTTTCAAATCGTCACGCGGAATAGCTCGCGAGCGCGCCTCCTCCGTGTATCCCCTTCCGATTTCGTGCGTGTGTCGTGGCGTGGCTGACAAAATTGTTTAATTAATGCCGCGGAACTCCCTCTGAATCGCGCGGCCGACGACCGCGCGCTGTCGATATTTCCAAACGCAGCTCCGAATCCGGGAGCTCCTCCTCTAATGTCATTTGGTAGTCTCATCACGTTTTTTCAGTCGCGTTGCGACCGGCAACTGCTCACTCTCTCTTTCTCTCTCTGCCTATCGCAACTGCTATTAGCTCGGCGCTACGCGCTCGTCCGTCTGCAGACTGCCAGCCGCCGCCGCCTGTCCGTCTAGCCGGACACGGAAGCCGTCGCTCCGCTTCGACGGGTTTTGATTGAATTCGCCATCAAGAGAGAGAAAGAAAGAGAGAGAGAGAGAGAGTGACCTTTTGATAAAATGCAACGAGCGTAATGGATAAAAAATCCCCGCTTAGGAGAATTCCTCGCGCCGTCGACGTCGAGTTTCGCGGATCCGCGGACTCGGAAGGGAGAACCACGGTGGTGCGACGCGAGGAAGGAGCGCGTCAGCGGGAAAAATCATTAGAGAACGGGCTGACTCTATAGCGTGCTCGGGGGTTCTCGCGTTCCGGATAATTACGTAGCCGTAGAAGCCGCTATCTCGCGGCGGGGCCGAGGGGGTGTCCGGCCGGGCGCAATTACGGTATTCGCCGGGCGACGTGTACACTGCGGCGAAATATGTAATCGCCGCGGAACGACTCGCGAGATAAAACCCCAGGGCGGCGGTCACCCCCGGCATATCGTGGGAATTACGACGTCGGCTCGGCGTAATCGTTACGACCGCGCGGGAGAGCTCGCGCACGGCGTAATCGTCGAGACGATTCAGAACATGAGCCCCAGCGAGAGAGCTCGGCGACCGGAGGTCGCAGGACCAGCGGGAATCGGATCGAAGGAGGTCCTTCCCTCTCGGCGGAAGCGCGAAAAATAATATCCACCATCGCCGAGCCGGCCTTCCGGAATAATCCGCGGGACAAACAATATTAGCAACGTTCATCGTCCGCCTTCTAGCCCGCGTTTCCGGCTAATGTGCCGGTCGTCGACGACGAGACTCTCCCGCTTGCTCGCGCGTTACGTCGACATGCATATTTATAAAGACCTCTCTCGCGCGTTGCTCTAGCCGGGAAATCGGAGCTTGTCTCGTGCGTTCGCGCGGTGGCGGACGGAAAAGGGGAAAAAACAATGAAAATATCGCTCAGACCGAGCGCGCCACTGGCTGCCTCGTCACGGCGGACCGACGTCGCGCATTTTCACGCCCGGTTAACGAGCGCGCCGGAACGCCCTGTTGAGGAGAGAGTGTAACGACGCGCGATGCGATGCTGTCGACGGGCTCGACGCTAAGCCCGATTCACGATCGGCACGCCGCCGTGACGCGAAGGGCGACAGTGATGCATACTCGCCCTCTGTGAGAGTGCGAGAGTCGCTTATGTTCAACGCGAACTTCATTCACCGGCAGCGTCTCGCGCGGAATTTTAAAATCCCAGCCGGAGAACGTTCCCTTCGGGATGTATCGCCCGGAAGGCGAAATAATGGAAAAATTCGGAGAGAAATTACAAATCGCATTCTGCGTAGCATTTCAATGCGACGCCGAAAGTTGTTACGCTTTGAAGGAGGTTGTGAGGTAAAATCAGTTCGATAAGAATGGGATTTCTTAGATGGGAGAGAAGAGCGAATGAGAAAGGAGGGATAAGAACGCGTCGAGAGATTATCGTTCCGGGATATTGTAAATATTTACGAATCTGCCAACGGGATTTTCTCCCCCGGCTGATAACTACCCTCACGTAAAGGCAAAAAAAGAAGGGACGCACATACATATGCGCGCATTACACTTGCACCTTCGCATTTACGCGATACGCGCGAACGTAAATCCAGCTCGCTTTCATCCTTTCGTAATCATCTCCAGGTTGACTACGAACACCACCATCTCCACCAGCACTACCTTCAGCAGCAGTACCATCCACCCCTCTCGTTGCCCCGAAGGCGGCTTGAATGCCAAAGGGGTACGCCCGAGCGAAACAACCGAGCATCCACGTCGCAATCTAGTTTTCTTGCGTCCTCGACCCCGTCGGCCCCGCCGGGAGTCACGAAACAATAAAAGTTCCGCGACCGCGCGTCGAGCGTTGTTAAATAAATTATCCGGCTTCTAATTACGTGAAAAACAGTGGAAACTGCAGAGTCGGTCCCAGCGGTGAGCTTGTAAGCGACGAGTTCGCCGACAAGGACGAGACGACGGACGGGGGTGGGTGCTGGCAGGGCTGGGGTGGAGGACCAGAGGAGGCAGCAACGAGCATCTCTCTTTTCCTCTNCCCCCCCCCCCCCCCCTCTCTCTCTACTCTATTCCGCTCTACTCTCTCATTCTCTCGAACGAGCGAGGAGTGAGAGAGACGGACGACAGAACGGGAGAATGTAGCGGAGAGAAAGGAGCAAGTGAAGGAGGGACGCTCGCTGGAGCTGCGATGTTTCACATTCTACCTACAATCATCTCCTCCCCTCTCTCTCTCTCTTTCACTCTCTATCTTACTCTGTCGCTTTCTCTCCGAACCGCTCGTTTCCCGCGTTTCTTCCTCAACTTCTTCCGCTAGCTGCCATTTGAATAAGACAAATGTCTTTCGCTATAGCGCGGCATCTCTCTCTCTCTCTCTATTTCGACGTTTCCTCTCCCTTCTCCTCCTCGCGTCCTCACTCTACACACTGTTGGCTCTTAAAGGCCCGTTTTTGCTCCCTTAATAAATCGCTCGCTCTCCCGCGGGGCGCGACGTTACACGGACGCCCCCGCGAGTTCATGTTTGACGAACGATAATCCCGCCTGCACGGTCGCGACGGACGCAAAGACCCTGGAGGGAGGATGGGAGGGAGGGAGGATTGGTTGGTTGCTGATATCGACGGCGGCAAGAAACTCGCGAGCACCGAATTCTCGCTCGCTCGCTCGTTCGCGCGACACGCCGGTGGGAAGAAGGGGCGCTGCAACGCGAAGGCGGCGCCGGATGTTACTGACAGCTCGCGGTTTTGTCGCGACCCGCACCACCCCCCGTACACGCTTCTTGGATCGCTACACGCCGCCGGTGGCGAGGAGTCGCGGTGCGCCGCTGTCGTTATCTCCCGACTTTTATCGCGTGTCGCCTCGCACCGTCGGATTGTTCTAATTTGCGCGAGCGAGCCGTGAATTCACGCACCCGTCGAGCATCAGCTCGGACGGCTGCCGCGATATCGACGTCTAACCGGGAGACACGGGCTGTTGTTGAAGAATCGCGCGGGGGAATTACTAGGGTAGTTTGTGTATCTACCGGCTAGCTCATTCCTAGAGATAATCGTAGGTAAAGGCTGAAGAGGACGAGAGAGAGAGACGGTCTGCTGCGGTGTCAGCCGTGGCGATGGCGGCGGCGCCAGCGGTGGCAGCGCGGTGGCGGCGGTGGTGCCAGCCGTATACTAGGTAGCTCATAATGAAAGCAATGTGTCTTCATTTAGTCGGTTGTTTCGCGACGCTACCCGGTATAGGAACCGGTATAATAGAAGGTAACGGCGGCTGGATCTGTAGTAGGGTTGCGGGCCAAGGCGGTGGGTACACACCGTACCTTCGCGCGCGCGACGCCAAGGAGGGTGGCAGAAGCCAGGGGGGGAGGGAGAGTACATTATACCGCGGGTTAGTTGCATATAGCCGAGGGACAATGCTCCTGTCTCTACGGTACGCCTTGTTTGTTACAACTGGCTTCTCCCTCCCTCCCTCGCTCTCACACTCCTCTCCGCCTGCTGCTCTCTCTCTCTCTCTCTCTCTCGCCTCCTCACCGCACACACCCTCGCTCTCCATCGCCATCCATTGCCTGCACCTGCACCACCGTCACCGCAACCGACATTATCCGCGACGTCGGTCGTCCTCTTTAAGCCGAAATTGTACGTGGCTTGAAATAGCGCCGCGCGTGGAACTACGAGGGGGTAGGGATCGAGGAGGATCGATGCATTGTACGTAATCGAGCGCGAATTCTCCCCCGGGGCGGCCCGATCGGACGTCTCGCGAAATTCGCGGCGCGATAAGGATTTAATCGCGCGATTCGGCGTCGCCGAGTCGGCCGCGCGCGCGATTGACTCGGGAAACGCGAAGGCATATTTCACGGTGCGAGCGCTTACCTTCCGGCTCGCTTGGCCCCCGAGGGCGCTTTCTTCCGCGGACGAGCTCGCACGATGACGACGGAACGGCTTTCCGAAGTGTGACGTCCTGACGACGAGAAATTTGGAGGAAACGCCGAACAGGAAAACCCATCCCGAGCGCTAAGACGAGCTTTCCGCGGCGGCGAGCGACAAAGCGAGCGGAAAGGTGTCTCAACGGTCCGCGTTATCGCGCGTCATCGCCTCCTCCTCGGCGGAAAACCCCGAATAATTCGAGCGAGGCTCTCTCTTCCTATCCCACGTGTCATTTGTTCTCCTCTCGCGAACGCTAATTCCTGCCCTGACCAATCGCGATGCGGAAGGGATCTCCGCGTCGCGGCTTCTCCCAATTTCGCCCCGATCCAATGTTCGATTCCGCGTGTGCACCTGCGAGAGCCTCTGAAGCGATCCCTCACAGTCTCCCGCGTGCTGTTCTCCCCCGCCTCCCCTCGCCGGCAGTAGTTATAAACCCGGGCGGCCCTTCAGTCGACTTGGGACCGCGAAAGTTCCAGCGCCACGGTCTCGTAATTCGCGAGTTAATTACCAACCATCGTATTAGAGAAGCGGATGGGGGCGGTCGAGTGAAGGGTGAGAGAGGGTGTGTGTGTGTGTGTGTGAGAGAGAGAGTTGTAGGGTTATCTGTTCTTCAATCCTTTGCATTTAAAATTAAAGGCTTGGCATACTGGAAGCAATGAAAAGAGTCACTATCTCGTGCCGCCGCGCGTTCGTTCGTTCCTTTCATCCTTTCTACGCGTCTCCTCTCGTCGAAGTAATCGCGAACTCCCGAGGTTGGGAACGCCCGGGGTATCATAGCACGTTGGTCACAGCGACGACGCGGAGTAATCGCGCGCTTTTATGCCTCGTTCCCGGCAGCTGTTGCTCCGGATAATTCCGACTAATTTTCGCGGCGATTTCTAACCGAACGCGCGCGCCGCTCTCTCGCCGGCAACAGGTATCGCCGCGAGCGAGCGAGCGAGTCGTTGCCGTCGTCATCGTCGTCGTCGTGGTAACCGTGACGGTAGTGGCGGTCGCTTTTGACGAGGCGCCGGAAAATTCGGTGTGACGATGCGCGTATAACGAGTCCGCGAGCTAGCGAGCGAGACGGGCAGGTGTATTCGCTATTAATACAAATTAAAGTCGCGCAAACCGATTATTTTAAACACGTCGTCCCGCATCCTCTCCTCGGCGGAACGAATTGCTCCGAGGGACGAAAGAGAGAGAGAGAGAGAGGGAGAGAGTGGGCGGATTTCGCCTCTCGGTGAAAATGTATCGCTTGCTCGGCCGCGCGGATACAAACTACCTCGATTTCCCGAGCTCCCACCGGATCAAACGCTAACTCATTTTTTTTTTATATCAAGCGAATCAAAAACTAAAATCAATCAACAAGAGAGAGAGAAAAAGAGATAGCTCTTGTTTTTTCGAGCTGCGCATCGAGTGCCCGCTATTTTTACGTACATCGCTTAGCAACACGCCAGCACGATGGATCAACGACGCGCTAATATAATTAAGGATTATTCGTTCGAACGGTCGAACGCGTCACTCGAACGAACAATAGAGAAAGAGAGATAACATTGTTTATTCAGCACTCTCTGAGAAGATTTCCCTCAAGCGCTATACGACGAAATTAAACTGCGAGGTTTTTTCAATTAAGCGTAGGTGACATATATGCACCAGAATTCTGGCCCTTACGGCCGGAAATTCTGTTTCTTTCAACCAAAACGCATTTCGTTGTCTATTAACTGGTTAATTCAACTAAACCTTTTTTTTCGCATGATACAGACGTAACGATTTGAATTACATTATGAATATCTTAAGAACTGATGAAACGCAAGAGAGAAAGAGAGAGAGAGAGATATGGGAAGAGAAATTCTTCGAGGTAGCGTTGAGGATCTGAGGCTCACATACACATACACACGCACACACACACACACACACAAGGTCCGAGGGTGAATATTTATCGACGACGCGAGAGCGGAAATCCGTTTCATCCGACCGATAATATCTGTACAAGCAATCCTAGCCTCGGCATCGCGCCATTGTTTCCCGATCCGCGAGATACCAACGCTTCGCATTATCAGTTAACACGGTTAATGCGCCGCCCCAATTTCCAGATTACTAATATCTAATGCGCGGTAGGAAGGAAGATAGAGGGAAAGGAAATGGGACGGGCGACCGATTCAGCGAGACAGCGGCGGAAATCAAATTACACGCCTGCGATGTTTAGCCGTGATGCGTGTGTACGTGCGCGCGCGGATAGGTGAGATTATTAAATAAAAATGGAGAGACCGAGGAAAAGAGAGAGTGAGAGATACACGCACAGAGAGCGAGAGAGAAATACAGAGAAAGAAAGAAAGAAAGTGAGAGAGGGTGGAGCGACGAGACAGTTTGCGGCGGCGGCTCGAATCCACGGCTCGGTCCGCGAACAGCGATGAAGGGTTAATCACGGTTCCGGCGCTCGTTGTCGAGGATTACGAGTGTTCTCAGGAGGGCGAGGACTCGTATCAACTCGCCGTAGATCCGCGGCTTGATGGGCGGCAAGGCCAAAGTCGACGTGTTAATGTGGCCGGAGAGTGGCGGCTTAACGATCGTCCTCGAGGACAACATGGGGCAGCCGAGCGGGGGAATGACGTTCTAGGTGGAAATCCACCGGTCTCTCGCCCGTTCTCGTAGCACTCGTCGTCGTCGCGTAGAGGCATACGAGCGCATACACGCGACGAGTCCCGAAAGCCCCGAAGAAACACGTACGCGCGCGGTATGTACGCGGTAATTCGAAAGTTTCCGGTCGTTTAGGACGCGCGAAGAGCAACGGCAGCAGCATCCCGCCCCTGCGGTTTTCACGGTGGAGGAGGAGTGCGCGCGCCCCACGGAAGGTCCGTCTCGGCATGGAAAACGTGACTGACGGCCCAAACTACTCGTGAAAGTTCAACCTCCCGCGACGTAACCTCCCCGGCACATCATCTTCCGCGTTTGCCGGAGAAATCCCGCCGGTGAGAGAGAGATTTCCTTCCCTTTTCCCTCTTTTCTCTACTTTCTTTCTTTCTTTCTTTTTCTTTTTTCGAAGAAAGAGAGGGAGAATGAGAGAGAGGGAATTTCTCCGTCTATGTGTGTACGTGCGCGCAGCGCGGGAACGCGACGATCTGTGTTTGACGCCGGGGAAAGGATAGACCCCGGTGGCCGGTGAGGGGGAGGGAGGAAAAAAATACAGCGATTCAACCGCCAATAATTTACGCCGCGTCTGCGACTGCGAATTTCCGCGAATTAGTAAACAGCGCCGGAATTTAACCGATTGTCGTCGGGGGTGTATTTTTGTGGGAAATATGGGCCACGTTTGGATTATATTATACGGTCATTTATTAGCGGAACTGAACGGAGGGAGGGGGGGACGGGGGTGAGAGAGAGAGAGACACAAAGAGAGAGAAAAAGAGATATATTCCGGCGTGTTTTGCGGAACCAGCGGCGCGTATTGAACGCGACGTGGCGCATTAAAAAAAAAAAAAGAACGATGTAAAAAAGAGAGAGGAAAAAAACAAAATATTTAGCGCGACCTATGACCCAGAAAAAGAATCACGCTTCTAACATTATAACTCAGCGCGACTGAGGGCGCGACGGTGGAGCTGAATAATGAAAAATAAAGGGTAAACGGTCGATATAAAGTATCCGCGAGAGTCGTCCACGTATGGCGCATTAATTACGCGTAAATAAATATACGCGACGCGCGAAACAAATCGTTTGTCATACGCGCAACTCGAGCGAAACGAGGACTCTCTTTTACGTCACGGTAACGTAATAACGTCGCCCACTCGTGGAGAGAACATAGATGTAATAATGCCTGTCCGAAAGCACAATACAACAAACCGCGCAAACGCGCCATTATTATTATGCAGCGTATGGCAGCGGCACTAACTACAAACACCAATTTTACCATAAAGTCTGTTTCTCACGAGCGCGCGCGTACATGCCGTCTCTCTCTCTTTCTTCCTCTCGCGCACAGCTGCTCTAAAAACACACGGTCGAGCGAGTACGCATCGCATAATTCGTGCATCGTTCAATTCTACGCGCAATATTGTTAAGGTAACGCAGAACGTACGAAATTTCATTCGAATTAAGGGGACGTCTTAACAAAGTCGATGACGAAGTCGACAAGCATCGATAACGTAGAGACAATCTGTTCGAAATGTTATGTTACGTAAACACTGACATAATTACGCTGATCTTTTTATGTTTCTTGTAGATCTTATGCAAGTGTAAGTGCGATATAAATGCGGATGCGATGAATATGCATTACTCTGTTTTACCATATCTAACGGAAAGTCTAATTGAGATGTATAAACATTTTTCTACAAACTTTCCATACCTTTTTTAAGTAGTTAAATTTGATTTGATTGTAAAGATGTGAAGTTGTTTTTTGAAATTCCCCTGATTGGAGCATCGATTTATTCGGTACACATAAGCTGCGGAATCTCTGTATCAGATAAATATTTGCGCTAACTGACGGCTAAAGATGTTGATTGAAAATCTTTTTACCGTCACACATTGTGCAATGCTCCGATACATTTTAGCACGCACCTTCCTTACCTTCGTACCTTCGTACTGCTTAAACTATTTCTATAATTCTGCGCAAGGATAACACATAAATTTACCGGAGAAAACATCGGGATATGCTGTCGGTGAATTTTCCAACTGTGGAATCCTCTTAACGAGGAAACAATTGAAAAACATCCTAATGGCGATGCAAAAGAAAAAGAGAAAAGCCACGTCGGCGGCGACGATAGCGACGATTTGCGATCGTTTCTCGTCGTCAACCGCGCGGCTAACCCCGGGGGGTTCGCGGGCGCGAGACGAAAGAAAGCGAGGAAGGAAAGGCGCCGTCGGAAAGTGGAGAGTCATTTGCAAGATGGGAAGCGGCGATGCAGAAGTGAGTATGAATAATGGGGCGTCGCTGTACAGCTTGTTCGACTGTCATTGCCGACAGGAGCGGAAGAACACGAGAAAGCGCGCGGCGGTGGGATAGATAATGCGCAGGCATAGGAAATGAGATTGCAAATGAGAAACTACGCTCGCGAGCTCCTGATCGAAAACATAGTTGAGCGCTATCAGCGAGTACTCGCGCTCGCCGTTCGTCCGACGGATACTCTTATTATCTTATGAACTACAATGCGCGCGCGCGCGCACGACGGGAGGAGAGATCCATCCGGCGGTCGCTCTCCGCGGAATTGGCCGCGCATATTGTACGCGGGGAAGCGGCGAGCGCTACGTCGCTCCTGACGTTTCTCAATTTGTCGAAACTGCCGTAACAATGTCGCGATAACTTGCGGCATGCATCCCGTCGTTATACGCGGGCGGCCTTCGCTACGAGAAAGTAGTAAACTTAATAGTCCCTCCAATTCCTTTCAATTTAGCGGCGGCTGCTCGCGTTCGACGACGTTGTCGACGTCGTCTCCCCGCGAAGCGACCGGCCGCATTCGCGGTTTCAATGGGAAGACGTGAATTGCGCGATAACGGGAAAATTAGAGAGAAAGTTCTTGTCCGCAATTTTACTTTTATCATTAGACTTGAAGGTAGGAACGCTAAGTCGTAGAAAATACTAAATTTTCTGCAAATAATGGGCCCGCTGGTATTTTTGTGTCACTTCAACAGGGTGAATATGTTTATTTAACATATTCTCGTGTTAAAGCGACAGAACAATTTCAGTGGACCGTTATTCACCGATAATTTTTTACTGTGTGAGCGTAAGCCTTAATATATTAAATCAAGTAGCCCACAATGCTTGCTTAAGCAGTGAGAAAACTGACCAACCACGGTCGAGGAATTATCGGCTGCGATTGGTCAATATCTTTATCGGTCACATATGAAAATTGCCGATTTCCTTAAATCTCACGGCTTACGGGATTATAGCAAACTTAAAGCCGGATATGACGTCACTTAACGCTTAAAGTTTAACGCTTACGTCCACTTAAATCAAGATTGTGGACGAGAGCAAACGAAGCCGGAGAGACGGCGAGAGAAACTCACTCGTGAATACTCGCTGCTGGGGGACTAGTTGACTAAAGGAAGTAAGTCGGCTAATTGATGATTTCCGTTTTCGCACGGTTTGCAGAACCGAGCAAACAGAGATGTCAAACATATATCTCAAATATGGTTATGAAATCCCTACTTGCTCGTTTCTGAAACTTATCAGAAAACAACCGAGATAATCAATGATCCCCGATCTCCCCTAAGTAAGGGGTGTGCGAATTGCTGGAAGCGATCTCGCTTTTCCAGCCAGTCACTTATCAATGCATTTATCCATTACCACGCCTCGAATATACACTTTCCGCGGTCCGCTTTGAAAGTTTAACGAATAGGCGCTCCGCGCCGAAGGGGAGAAGCGCTCCGGAGACGCGGGATCCTCTGTCGATTGCGGCGACGTCCGCCTCGCTTCCACTTCTATTCCCGGCGCTTCGCAAAATTCACCGCCGGCCACGTGGGATTATTCCACGCGGTCGATCGTGCCCGCGATCGTTGTCGATTACGCGGGGGATCCCCGAGGATCTCGGCGGCAGGTGCATAAGTAAATCCCCCCTCTCCCGTTTGTCCAGAGCGCAATTCACCGCTGCCTTCTCTATGAGAGAACGTAATGCCTCGACGATATCAGTCATTCGCCACGACGACGTATTCCGCGGACGACAACGACGTCGTCGACGACGACGACACGACGACGCCCACGGGCGCACATTTATGCGCACTAACGACGGCGAACGACGATCCACCTAACAGCCGGAGACCTAGTTTACAAACTATTACACCGGTGGCATTAATATTCAGTTGGCTCTTATTCGACGGGACGACAAGAAAATGCATAATTCGGCGCTCGCCGACTCCGTCGTAGCGGAACTCTCACGGCTAGAAAGTCGGCTCTTTCTTCTCTCTCTCTCTCTCCCCCCGTTTGAAACCCTCGTTTCCCCTCGTCCCGCCCTTACCGTCTCCCCCGGCTGCTCGTTGCTCCCCATTTGGCACGCCCCCGCTCTTTCGCTACCACTTTCGAAACTTACTCCCGACCGGCGGCGTCGAGGAGGAAGAGAGCGCCGTGTTGGCTGCTACCTACGGGAGAACGTACGATACGTTAGCAGGCGGCGAGTCCCGAATTAATTACGAACAGAAGCGAACGCTCGCTGAGAGAAAGAGAGAGAGAGAGAGAGAGAGAGAGCGAGGGGGGGAGAGAGAAAGGCGTGGAGGAGCGCTCCTCCGGCAGCCGTTCGGGTCGCGTTCAGGCGGCCCGTGAGGGATGATAGGGATGCCGCGTTCTTACCGCGCACTTGGCAGAGCAAGTACACCGTCGGCGAATACGTATACATTACTACTTCCCGCAGTAGCTACGGTCGCGCACGGGCGGACGACGCGGCGACGATGGAGATGCCCGCCCAACGGCGTCGTTATCTACTTGCGCCGAGTGCCAGACGCGGGCGAATGGTCCGAATGCAAATACGCCTTAAATTCCGCCCGTTAACGACAGACCCTGCTTCTTCCTCGCTCCTTACTTCGGTTCTTCGGTTTTTACTTCGCAGACGACACGCTGATCAACGAATGAGCGTAACGCGCTTCCCTCGAGAAAGAGATAGAAAGGAAGTTAGAGAGATAGTTAGAGAGAGAGAGAGAGAGAGAGAGAGAGTTAGATGAAGAGAACGTCTACCAGCACTGTGCTCGGATGACGCAAAAGTGCTCGGTGCGCTAGGCGAACGGGTGTGAAGCGAGTTGCGCCTATATGTAGGCTCCACGGGTGTTTAATGAATATGCAAATCGCTCCCCCGACCGACTCGCCGCAGCCGCCCGAAGGAGCGAGGGTAGAAGTGACGTTCCCGTTGCTCCTGGCTGCCGCAGGCTGGCTGTTACTACTGTCACCGCCGCCGCCCGCCCGGTGACGATGGTGGTAATGGTGACGGGTGTTGGTGCCGCTAACGGCGATGCCAGGCAAAATTCCCGACGCCACTACACACGCCATTCCGACACACAACACACGAGCGGCCGCTCGAAATGGTCCTGAAGAGAGACTAGCTCGCGCTACATAGTTTATGCGCGTACACGCTGAATCTCGCTGCAACTTTGCAGCCAGAGAGAGAGGGAGAGGGATTTGTGTCGAAAAAATAGATAGGTCTAGCTGCAAGTGGTTTATAGACATTGAAAAATCGCGAAATAGAGGGGAATTATTTTCTCGTGGTTCCACCACAGCGCGGATTCGCGCGGATTCTCTTCGTTTGAGACCACCAGCGACGCGCTCTCCGGCGCGCGCTCGTGCTGACGCGCCGACCGAGTGATTAACTTTAAATCCCTCCCTTTAAAAAGTTGTCGAAGCCACTACACGCTTTTCGAGGCCGTAATTCGACTTAGACGCTCGCGCAGCGAGGCGCGATTGGTCAGGGACACTCTGTACATACTGGAAATCGATGGGAGCCGCCGCCCGATCGAAGGTAGCGGCGCAGGTTTCCCATGCGGTAGCGACATCCACCCTTCTTCTCCCCCCCCCCCTCCTGCCGTTCTCTGGTTTAATTGAAATTTCCCGACGTTCTCGCCGATGTCGCGCAGCAGAGCACACCGGATGTCTCGTCGTTCGCGCGAAAATCCTGACAAAAATTGTAGCGTTCGATCCACAACCTTTCCTTCCTCCTCCGACCACCGTGTCGGTGGGAAGGGAGGCACTTCTGGGGCATTTCTGGGGATGGAGGGCAATTAAAATTTAGAGCGGCGTCGTTAACGTCGAGTCACGTGCGCGGCGTGCAGTGCACTTAAATATCAATGTGCCCAAAAGGCAGCCATTATGCTCCTGCCTTTTCCAAAGATTGCTATCGTAGACGGTGACGGCCATATCGCGATTATGGTTATAGCACGCTCGCATGTCCGATAGATTTTAGTACGCTTCGCGTCCTGACCGACGTCGCTCTCTCTCTCTCTCTCTCTCTCGGAGCGCCTTTAGAAATTTCGCCCACGATAATGAGAGTCCAGTGCTTCCCCTCTTTTGCTTCTCGCCCTCCGGGTAAAATCGAGCGTCGCGGGAAAGCGCGAATCGCACGCTCCATCATTCTTGCACGCTTCCGAGGACGTCGCCGCGGAGAAATCGCGCTCGAACTCGATCATCGGCCCTCGTCGACTCGGCGCGGCAAACTTATCTCCTCCAACGGCCTCATTTCTTCCCTCCCTCGAAATCACGCGCCGTAATCCTCCCTCCGGCGCGACAGATCGCCTTTCAGATGTGAACGGCCATATCCGCGATATGCCGTCCACGAGTCGACGCAAGCGGCGGCGACGGCGGCGAAGAAGGACGGCGGGTCGCGCTCGTACCTAATCGCGCGACCTCGCGAAAATATGAAAAGACGGCGGGGAGACGCTTCGCGAGAAATATGCGCGGAATTCCCGGGGCAACGGGTTCATCTCGGCCGGAAATGGCCTCGATTTATATCGAAGCTGTTTCCAGATGAACGGAAGTGATACGCTTAACGCGCCTCGGCAGCCGATGAATTCCAAGGCTCGCCTCCCGCATCCCCGTCCGCCGATCTGCCGGTTCATGCCCCACCCTCGATCGGAAGTAGTTCGATCGAGAGAGAGAGAGAAAGACAGGCAGATAGATAGATGGATAGGTAGATAGAGAAAGAGAGAGAAAGAGAGGGGGAGAGAGTGGCAGAATACCGATCGAGCGACGGGGGTAACGTGCCCGCTCGCGCGCACGAGGGAGTAATATACTCTCCGCCGACGTTAGCTCCCGAAGTTATCCTAGCTATTCAAATGGATACGAGAGCGCGGAAATTGCCATAGACCGGCGGTCTATGGCGAGCGCGCGCCGTCGATATCGCGAAATCGATAAGAGACGCGAGTTGTGCGGCATGCGTGCGGCGCGATGCAGACACTCTCTCTCTCTCTCTCTCTCTCTCTCGGCGAGGGAGGCACCGGCCGTGTCGTGCTTGCGGTGCACGATGCGCCCAGACGCGCCGTATATCGGCGCGCGTATGAGCGGCTCCGGCCGCTTTAATTGAATATCCGGTGCGAGGTATCGCACCGAACGATAAGGATCAATTTTTACGAGCTCGCCGAAGAGACGTCCGAAAATAACGACCCTCGAGCGTTGCACCGCTCGAGAAGGAGAAGGCTAGAGGGAGGGGGAGGAGGAGGATGCGTCAAGGCGACGGTGACGAATTTATGCGAGAGCCGGCGAAATCCGAGCTCCTTGAGCGGCTCCGTGACTGTCGAGGGAGCGATTTCGCCTTCTAACTAGGGTGAATTTTCGCCGATTTTCGCTGATTTTCGCAGAGGCCGTCGCGCATCCTTTGTCTTGGTGTGCGCGGCCCGGTTCCCGTCGAAAGGCGTCCAATTACTCGCCGTAATGACTGGGACGGAAAACCGTTCGGTCTCCGGTACCGAAATCGAATTACTCGAATAATCGAAAAGACAATCCTGTTTTCGGGCATTCGATTAAATTGATGCATTGACGTTTTCGATTTAATCGGATTTTCCACATGCATTGGACATTGCGGCAACAACATTCAATAGTTGCTGAAGCCGCTTCATACCGATAAATCGTTATTACGGCAATCCTATATAAACAATAAAGGCGCGTACAAATTATTCGGGATGTCGCCCGAAAATAAAATTCTTCCCGGGAGGAGGGGGGGGGGCGAGAAGGAGGAGGAAGGAGGAAAAATCGACTCGAAGCTTTTCGACGAGAAATCGGGTCGCGGGAAATTTCCACGGCGCCGCGCGATCAAAGATGCCAAAAAGGTCGATAATTTTTCGCAAATCGCATTTCCTCCATCTAGTCCGCGATGTCCTCTTCGCTCGGCTCGCAGGGCACGTGGGGAGGGGAGGGCACCGGCGCGAAGAGCGGCGCAATTTCGACCGTACCGCGCGCGCGCGCGCGTTCGGTGCTAAAAATGATTAGCATCCTTTGACCGCCGCGCTTCACTTTAATCTCGCGGATTACATTTCCCAAGATCCCCCGGCCGCGATATATCAGCCCCCGGGGCCTTTATACGCGGCCGGCATCAACTTCAATTAAACCGTAATATGACCAAGGTGAATGCATCGCCGCGTAGGGCAAGGTAGGGCAACAAAGGGACCCGGTACGTGCGCGCCAATCAATGGCGCATCGAAGCCGACGGGCGCGCAGTGCTAGCTTCCTCGTACAGAGAGAGAGAGTGGGAGATAGACAGAGAAAGGTAGATAGTTAGATGGAGAGAAAGGGAGAGAGAGAGAGAGAGAGGGGGGCCCTCATTGTCCCGCATTCTATCGGATTGGCTTCCGGCGCGGACACAACGGACGCCGTCCTTTATGCACCGAGAGCCACGCACCGGGAATGCACCACGATCGTCACGTCCGATGTTCGTGGCAGCGAGCGCGGAATCGGAGCGCACGGCCGCAAGCCTCGTGCTTACAGAGAGGGGCCTTCCGACCGACTGCAAACGGTCGCAGCTCGGTTATACCGCGCGGCCGCAAGTTATCGCGACACGTGCCGCGGCATTTCGTATTAAGCCGGAGCGCTAATTAAGCTCCAGCAGCTCTTCGGTTATTAATCCGCGCGCAAGGTTGCGAGACAGACCACCCAGCCGGCCGACCCGGCTGACCGGACGCGTGCGTCCGCGATTTCCGTTTAATACCCCAGACGGGATCGGACGGCTTTGACGGAATTGCCAGGATGTGCCGGGTGCCGTAGAATTATAGACAAGAGACGGGGGAGAGAGAGGGAAACGTGATCTCGAGCGCATCAGGCGTCGTCTTATCCGATAAATCCCCCGGTCGTTAATTTCCACCAGCTGGGGACTCGAACCAGGAGTTCGTGCGCGAATTAAAAAAAGCCGTCATCGCGCGGTATAAGCCCGACCAGCCCGGGGGTATTAAAC
>NW_014554836.1:956583-959956 GCF_001313825.1 Dinoponera quadriceps | reverse complement strand
GGGGGGGGGGGGGGACCAGAGTCGTCCTCGTCGGTGCCGAAAGACGCGGGTGAAAATCTGCCCGGACGAACCGGCGTAAGCATCCGTTCTATTTCACCGAACTAGATTGCACTTTTTACCTTTACACAATAAAACGAGCATATAAACAGCATGTAAAAGTTTGCGTAAATAACGGTCTCCGCTCGTGCGGCTGTCACTGTAGTGCTTTACCGGCAAATCAAATCGGCGTTGACTAGGGGAAAAAAAAAAAACCAGAAAACTCGGTGAAACTCGGTACCTCGCCAGCAGTTATCTCCTACTCGGGCGTGCACGCAAGGATCGCGAGCGGGTCGAATTTCGCGGCGGCCGGCGGCGCCATTCAGCGGCGGGATTATAAATTCCCGCATTACTTATGGCGGGCAGGACCATAAAATTCATAACGACGTACCGCGCCGTAATAACGACGAACGAGCGACGGCCGTCGCCGTAGCGCGCGCCCGACCTGTTACAGCATTTGTAGGAATTTACGACGAAGCGCCGTAGCTAGCTCCCTGCCGCCGCTGTTGCTGCCGTAGCTGCCAGCCAGGCAGCTTAGGCAGCTACCTAGCCAGCTACCCGCTCGACCCGCCTCTCTCTCTCTCTACCCACCACCTCCGCGATAGCTTAAAACTTTCAGGGTAGTTTTGGAAATGCCGCGCGCGCAAACAGACTCCACTTTCCGGCGGAACTTCTTGCGCGCTGCGCTGTATAGCGAATTTATAGGCATTAAATAGTCGCGCATTTTTGCTACGCCGGTCGCCTCCTCTCTCTCTCTCTCTCTCTCTCTTCACCGCTCGGCATAGCTACCGATGTGCTCGAACTTCGTCCGAGGTCGACGAGGCGAGTCGGCCGGCGAGGGTGGCGTAAACTTCGGATATCTCGGAAATATCGACCGCCGACGGAGTCGCGCGAATCCGCGATTCTCGGCGAAAAGCGACGTAAGTCGGGATTAAGGACGTAAAGAGTCGGCACGATTGTACACGAGGAGGGATTTGCGAAGAGAAAGGGGGAGGGTAAAGCACGATCATCCGTCCTGTCATCGGACGTGAATTATTACGCGAATAAACGATCGTGCGTGACGCGTTGTTAAACGACGCGCCGTAATAGGTCTGTTTCTTTATATACCATGTCCTATAATCACACGGTCCACGATAGGTCGCGTCTCTCCTCTCTCTTTCTCTCTCGCTCCCTACCTTTGTTTCCCCTCCACCATTAATATGCTGATTTCACATTCCGAGGTGTACAAAGTGTACGTACTGCACTCTGGCTGTGTATCTGACAGTCAAATGGCCGGCGCGCGCGACTGACGGCGGCGGCTCAACAACGGAATCTCATTTTTCAGCGCGACGGAAGATTCAAATCGCGCAAGTGTACACCGCGGGCCCCGTTTTTAAGCATCGATCGAAAGAAGCGGCTCATTATTATTCCGCTCTTGAATGGATATTCATGCCGGGGGTACACAAAAACAGAAATGTTTAGCTATGCAAAATATGCTTCATCTACGCGCGCTCTCTGTCACTCTCTCGCTCTATCTCTCTCGCCCTCTCTCGCACTCTTGCTCTCGTAAGTCCTTTTACCGTGCATTACTTTCTCTGTGCTTTTTATTTAAGTGCAAAACTGACTCGAAACGCTGTCAACCGTCTCTTTGACTTTCACCCTCTGTCTCTCTCTCTCTCTCTCTCTCTCTCTCCCTCAGAATAAATGAAGATTGATACATTCCTTAGTATTTACGTTACCTTATATATTATAATGCTAAAACAGTAAAAATTGCCTCCCGTTTAACCTTGTAAGGTTGTAATACGCTTATAGACTCATTCAGACTAATCAAAGGCTGAAGCTGTCACTTCAAACAGCACGCCTATCAATCAATTCCGATCAATTAAAGATACAAATTACCCATCTTACGTTTTTCTTACGTTATTTTTTAAATTTACGCATTCTTTTCGTATAGTACGTGATAACTATCTTAACTATTTGCGCTAACTTTTCGTTTGTTACTTCTCGCCAAAGTCAATATTAGTTCTACTATTCTACCAGGCAGCATGCCGTTTAAAGCTGTACACTAAACTGTAAGCTCAACGGAATTCTCGCAGAGCACAAATATACTCTACTCTACTCTACTCTCTCTCTCTCTCTCTTGCGCGCTTCTGAGGACGCGGAGTGTGTGCGCGCGACTGGAAACGTTACGTGGTAGTACGTTTCCGATGGCGAGGAGAGATGTTGCGCTATAATTGGTCGCCCTGGCCTGTGACAGGCATAACCACGTCCCGATATGGACGTCCGACCACTAATCTGTTATACCTTGCTGTATCACACGCAGCGCCGTTAACACGACATCGTAATGCATTACGATATCGATAATCGGACATTTGTCTTGGCGGACTCTCGCCCCTATAACTGAAAACCGAGTCCCGTCCGGGCCCGCCGAGGACGACGTTCTCGACGACGCGCGAGAATCCCCGCGAATTTTTCTTTCCACCTCGATTTCAACCACTTTCCAATTCGCACGGGATCCATCCTTCTTACAGCCCCGTAGCCCGCGTAAACGCCGCAGGACGTGTACACACACGGCCAACCGAGTCCTCGGAGTTAATTCGTGGGATAATAACACGTCGGCCACACTCAACCTTTGTGCTCTCGAACCCGTAAGTTTCGGACTACGTGCTACGCTCGCAGCCGTATACCGAGAGTGACCGAGCCGGCTGGCCGATTGTCCGCCGGCGAGCGCGATCTCCGCGCGATCGCGCACGTACGTTGGTACCAACGTACGTGAGGGTAGTTCGCCGCCCCCCCGAGCGTTGCGTAACGTTGCCAACTTGGCCGTTTGGGTCAACTTCCGTCCGCCTTCCTCTCGTCGTCCCCGTCATCCTCGGGCCCCGGTGGTCGCGTGTAAACGTCCCCGCGAATCCATGTGTTACCAGGGCGTGTGCACTTTAGACGCAACCGGCGGGAGAGCGGGAATGCGAGAGAACCGGCCGGCCAGGTCATTGTGATGTTGCTCGGCCCGGCATGTGCGAGAGAGCATGCGGTGATCCGGTATAGTCGCAGCGCGCGCTGCTCTCGGCACACACTTCGGCCGGCTCGTAATACACCGGCGAGGAATGTACGCCGCGCGACCGGCCCTGCGCGTCCACCCTGGTCATCGTCGTCGCAGCAGCCCGGTTCGCGAGCGACCCTCCACTCAGCCGCTCAACCAACCGGCTTCCACCCTTCCGTCTCGCTCTTCCGTCCGTTCCACCGCTTCCTCCTCCCCCGCCGAGCGGGACCGAATCTGGTAGCGAGCGAGGCACTCGTGGTATTTCCGCAAATTCGACGCTCCGCCGATGTCCCGGGGACGAGGTATGCGGGGGGGGGG
>NW_014554836.1:897705-956560 GCF_001313825.1 Dinoponera quadriceps | reverse complement strand
GGGGGGGGGGGGGGCGAGGATCTGCGGTGAAGCACTGTCCGGCTACCGCGCTGGCGTTGCCGCTCTGCAGCTTCCTCTCGGCTAAAACCGAGAACGCGTCGGAGTGTGGAGCGCGACCGGCTGGCCGATGCATTCTTAATTAACACCTCGGCAACGGGAGTTTTTAGCGCGACACACACACAGTCGACGCGAGATGACGATGAGTTTCCCCCGTTTCCACGGGGACCGTCATCGCGAGCGATATTTCTGCCGATCGAGCGCAGTGTGGGGGAAAGGAGGAGGCGGAGGGGGTGCGAGGGATGAGACTGGGATAATCGTCGGAGGAGAGCCTGTTCGTCGCCGGCTCGTCGCGCCGTGCAAAAGCATCTTCTCTCGCGGATAGTTTTCTATCCACTTGAATGCGCATCTCACACAGGCGGCAGCAGTTTTAAGTACGCCGACGCGCGTAAAAGCTCGAATGGAGAGCTTTAAATTGCGAATCTCACTCCCACGGCAGCCGACCGCGCGTATCGTATGAAATGAATTAGTGAAATTATATGCTCTACTATGTCACATACGCGCGTCCTTTATTATCTAACTTCCTCGCCCGCATTAAATATGCGCGAAGCGTTCAACACACTAAAGAGCACAGAAAGAGGGAGGGGTTGAGGGGGGGGGGGCGAGAGGGAGAGTCGACAAAATTCTCGTCCCGCGTCGCCTCCCGGTGCATTGCAGTTCTGAAGTTTTGCGTTTGTTCCGCTTTATTTTTTCATCGCCGAGCGCTACTCCCGGCAGCGGAGTAGCGAAAATATCAAGCGACATATGGCGCAGTCGTGCTCGTGCGAGTGTTCCTCGCGAAACGATTCTCGTTTATATACGGAAACGCATTTTCGCGGGAGCGCCCGCGCTTTCCACTCTCGCGACTTCGAGAATCCGATATTTCCTTAGCTTAGCACTCGATCGAACTCGTACAAATCTCCGCGCTTTTTTATCCTCCCGCGACGCGGGAGGAAGAATGTGCGTGAAAGATTTGTTACGCAATAAAAAAAAAAAGACATTTTGTATCTGTGTTGAAATCGGTCCTTGTTAAAATTTTTGTGTTACATCTTTAACACACCGGTGTGTGTTAATTTAATATATCGCGTTGGTTGTCTCAATGTTTTGTTCGAGTGAATATTCAAAGCATGTGTAAATGTTAAAATGAAATATGTTAAATTTAACACGAAACTTTTTACTGTGTAACTCGCGGTGCGATAACTCCGACGTCGAATGTGACGATTCCCAAGGAGACGAAAAGACGGGGGAATGCAAAAGTGTGAAAATTTTCGTTACAGTTACGACATGCGCGGCAAGCATTCGGAGAAGGCGTCGCACTGGAAGGACAAAGAGTACCTGAACGACCGGGCGTTCTTCCGCACGGCGACGGAGCCGGCAACTTTGAGCATTACCCACGTGCAGGAGAAGGACGAGGGCGAGTACAGGTGCCGAGTGGACTTCACCAAGAGCCCCACCAGAAACTCCAGGATCCACCTGACGGTGATAGGTTCGTGTCTCGTCCGATATAATTCACTGCTCGACTGCGAAACGAAGACCGTGAAGAAATTTGCCGTTCTCGCGCGAAGAAAATCATTTCTTCTTTTCTTTTTTTTTTTTCTTTTCGCACAAACGACTCGGTGGCGCGCGCTGAAAGTTGCAATTAAAGTCGGATTTTTCTCTCTCGCCGAACGATCTCGCCCGCGCGAAAGCGATCCAGCCGGATCGCGATTTTACGGAGCGATTACCGAAGAATGTCAGACGCATTGCGCTCGCCGGCGAGTTATAATTCATCGATCATCGCATTAGAATCTTGATAGGATTCTATTATGCACGGTCCGTGAAAATTCATGCTCAACGGGGGGAAACAATGTGCGAGAGCGAATTCCGCCAGTCAGTTTCACATAGTTAGGATAGTTAAATACGCAATCCTTGTTGTCGGTTGGCTGCCTCGCGTTTTTCCTATTATCCCGCCCGCCCGCGCGCCTCTTAATTGGCACGTTAAAATCGAATTAATCCCGGTTATTCCGGATTCGGTACAAGAGCCACCGCCGGCTTACTCGGCGCTCCTTCCGCGCATTTAACGCCAGGATCGCGCGACGCAACCGAGCGGTCGCGTCTTATACGAGAGAACGGAGGATTTTGCGAAGTATCAGGCGTTTGTAAAAATTCGTACGATATTAAAGACATTATTATTTATTAATAACAACGAGATAACATATTTTAAGCCACTTCGTACGGACAGTAGCAAACACAACATTCTCTCCATAGGTCTCACAAATCAGTCTTTTAATTGTTGCAGCAGTCTCACCACGATTGAAGTGGCAAAACATACAGTTTTGATACAGAGAGGACGAACTTTATCTGCTCCCATCTTCAGTTGCGTTAAATGTAACGTTTTGCTCGTAACTGTGAATTGTCAATCATCAATTCTGATCCCGTATGGGGAACGTTTAAAAACTGAAAAGCAACTTAAAGGAAAATAATTACTAAGTCGCTGCTACAGCTATCTATTTGCGATTTTACGAACTTTTGCAAACACTTTGTATATCGCGTCGTCGACTCGGAACAATGAGCGGAATCATTTCCACCTGAATTTTTTTTTTTACCGTATTCTCCCGGAGTTACTTTATCGCCTCTCGCTGTGTGAAAAGAGAAGCCGACTCGTCGTCGTCGTGACACTCGTCGTGGACAATGGCATAACGCTCGTCGAGCGAGATAATTATTATCGCGTCGGAGTATATTGAAGAAATATATTTCGCTGACGCTGAAAAAGAAAGGGGTGGAGGGGGGGGGGGAGNGGGGGGGGGGGGGGGGGGGGAGAAAGAGAGAAAGAATCGCGCCTCCTTTCCGCGAATTCGTATTTCCTTCGTCTCCCGCTTTTGTAGCAATCGTTGTCGCAACGCCATTTACACCCCCGTTACAAAGAACGTTTGATCCGCCGTTTAAAGTCGGCTGTACACACTTCAAGACGCTTAATGCGCCCTGAAAGAAAGGGCCACGGGGATTTTACAAGAGCGCGACTACGACGACGTCCACCTCGATATCGGGCGTTTCCTTCGGCCATCGTGCATTAAAGGGCGGTACTTGCCCGGGAAAATGGGGCCTCGCAACACGACTCCTCAATTTACCGGGCGCTCGCTTCGCCCGAAAGGTCGCGCGCTACCAGCGCGACGGTCACCCGGAGGATTCCCGCTCCGGCTGTCGTAAATCATCGCAATAAAGGCGATCACGGTCGCGGTGGTAATCATCGCGACGAAAGGTATCGGTGTTCGTTCTTTCGGTTATTAGGAGAAACTCGGAGCAGCCTTCTCTCGAGATATATCTCGCACACTTTCGGACGCAGATAGTACGTATTTCCGGTCGGCGGACGTGCCGAATCTCGACACACCGAGGAGATCTCGCGCGAAAAGAGCCGACTCTAGCTGCGGCACGGAGTAATCACGGTCGCTCGGCGTTTCCTCGGCGAAGAGGACGTATATACACACACACACACACGCACACACCTGGCGGTATATTCGAAGTGTGCGCGCGTATATTTTCGAGGACGATACGCTCCGATTATTCCTCTTCCGTATTTCGTAGCAGACATCATAATTTTCCGAGGGCGCGTCAAGCCCGCATCCCCGCCCGCGGCCGCCGATGCCAAACTTAGAGACGCTACAAATTAACCCGTTAAATTCCACGCTATCATTTGTCATAGGAAAATGTTCGTCGGAAATGTGCCGCTCTCTCCTGCGCTCGCTCGCTCGCATGCGTGAGCGCGCGCGCGCGCGCGCGCACAAACTTCGTCGACAATTGAAACAGTCACCGCGCGAAACACCGTGAACACCATTTCTCAAGCTTCGCGGCGAAATTACCAAAATACACGTCACGCGACGAAATATTCAATAAAACCGCCGCCGTCGTCGTCGCGACTCTTCGAGGGAAAATGTTGCAGCGTGAGTTGTCGCGATTCGGTCCCGACAGTTCGTCGCGTCACCGGGACGAAGTCTCTTCGGTTTGGTTTCAAATTTTCCCCAATTACACGGCGTTAAATTTAACTTCGAGCTACACCTCTCGACTTCCCAATGCTTCCTTCGCCGCAGACGGAGCTGTCATCCGAAGACACGATAAATTAAACGATAAATTCTATAGAAGGGACATCCTTGTCTTGAAAAAAATTCGTATTGTTAACATGTTGAATTGTTGAAGATTATATAGCATTGAAGAGATTAAACTTCCTTATTCCGAGGAAATTATATATAATTCCACAAAAAATATAATATTCTCATTATTCAGAAAGAATTTTCTTAAATTTGAGAGTAAAAGATATTGGATTGGATAATGGAAGGAAAGAACGAAATTGAACTATTCGAAGTTCTTGTAATAACAATTGAAGCAATAACGTCATATAAGATATCGGAGTAGGAACCTGAGTAACTCAGTGGTAAGAGTAGACGCAAGCAAAAGGCCCCGGGTTCGAGTTCCAGTCTAGCAACTCTGGCTCACGGATTTTCTTCCCGACTCTTGTAAATAGTCAGGTCTTATATTTAAGATCATCTTAAGTTTATCTTCAGATACTATGCAAGTTGTTCCATTAGCTACAAAGTGTCTGAGGATAAAACCAGAACGGTCTTGAGCATAAGACCTGACTTATATTATAAAGTGGAAAAAAAAAACATTCATATCCTTGAAAGAAGATTAACGTACATTCGATGCGAATATAAAATTACTCAAAATAACACATTCGTGTTATCTTTTTCATATAATGTAATAAAACGTCCCAGTAAAATATTATTTTCACGATAATCACAACATCGTGGTCTGTAGTGGACTATTGCAATATCGCAGTAACATTGTAATGTTGTTGAAATTCAAGAATATTAAACCTTCGTAAAAAGATAATATATTTTCGCTTATATATGAGACAATAATCGCATCCATTCGAAAATCTAAGTTTCGCATTGATACTTGATTTTTTTCATCTATCGCGATATTTTCCGGGCACACGGGGAAGAAGATTCCTTTGGATTTCATCGAATTCCTTTAATTGAAACAAGCTTGTCTTCTGGGATGGGCGCGCCGATTTTGCACGGGGAACGCGATGAACGCGGCCCGCTTTCGAGGACTCGGTTGCCCGATTAGCTTCTCCGGCGGCCGAGAGTGCGCGCCGGTAGCTCACCCGGAGAGCTTACCTTGGATTACGCGTGGAGATCGCTCGATATTATAATGCTCGTGCGCGCTCCAGTTAAAAGCGCCTCTCGGTAAACACACGGCCCCGCGGTTTATTATGCTTTCCGCGTAATCGATCATTGGCCCCGTTTATCCGCAACATAATCCGCGCGTCGCGAGAATTCGAGTACCTTGCCGGGGCGCTCTCGTTTGGCAATTCGGTTCGCGCAGCCGTTGTGTCGCGCGCGTCCGCCGTATGTAAAGCTGATATTTAATAGGTATTAAACGAGTGAGAGAGAGAGAGAGAACGGTCGCGGTTAATACCGAAGGATCCACTAATATATCGATTACGTTCGATACAAAACACACACACACACACGCGCGGCCGATACGGTAATCCCGTTTTCAGAGGTGCTTCACACTCCGCGTCGCTATTTCCAGATGGTATCGGGTAACGTTTTCACGTCGGGACTTTCTCACCTGGCCGGTACCGCGACCGGTGGCTTAACTTCGGCGCGTCCGCGTTAATCCAATTTATTTCCTATTCGGTTCACCGGCTCAATTTGTCCCGCTCCCGCGAGCGTTACCCCTCGCGCGCGCGTTTCACGGTGACGGGATCTGGAGGGAGGAGGATGAGAGGGGGAGCGACGGAGATAATTATAAAACGGAACAAATAAACTTTAGCAGCCGCGTTGCAACGCGATTCTTAATTACACGCGATAATTAGTGGCTGCGTGAACGCGCGCTCGCGTTAAGCCTCCGGCGGCCGCGAGAGAGACGCGTCTCTAAATTAGAAAATTTGATTAATTGCAAGTTCGCATTGTGCCGCGGCAGACGAGCCGAGGGATCGGCGGGGAAACGGGTCGTCGAGAGTTCGGATCTTGACGAGTCCGCCCGCCGTCGAGGAGGGGGAAGAATCCCCCTCGCCTCGGGGGGAGGATTTTCGTGGCGCCATGAACGCCCTTCGTTTCGAGCGCGTGTAACATCCGACACGTCCCGACCGCGAATCGCGCGCGGCCCATCCTCGAGGAGGCAACGCGCGCCCGCTCGAGCCGGCTCGCCTTCTGACGTCCCGACACGCCGCTATTTCCGATATTCAATTGCCGGCGTTTACACGCCACGCTTCCGCGAGCCCATCCCACCGCGCGTGTCGGAATGAACGCGAGTCGACGGCGCGCGATTTCAGTTTCCGCGCGACCCTCTCCCCTCCTTACGTGCCCTTTTGATACCCCGGGCGACGGGCGCGCGCGCATTGTTTCCCTGCACGCAAAATGCTTTATTGCGCGCTCGGCAGACGCGCGAATTACTGACATAATAGCAGGTTGCCGAGGTATCTCGAAAGGATCGCGCCCGATACGCGTATTCACTTACGAGAACTGACTCCTCGCCGCCGTCGCGGAATACGTCACGTCGGAAGCCGACTCGGGAGAGAGAACGACGTTGAAGGCGCACCGTTAATTAGTACGTATTATTAATTTCCCGATAAGGCGTGTTTATCTCGGCAAAGAGAGAGAGAGAGAGAGGTACATCGACCGCCGGCTATTTCGAGAGACGCCAGTCCGCTAATAACTCTTCGATCGATCGTGCGATTACATAATTATCGCGAATGTTTTCCCTGCATTTAAGCTCCTGATCCTTTCGCCTCGGTCGTCTTGCTTGACGGCGTCGGAAGCGAGAGAACGCGTGCCCAGAATTCTTGCCGTTCAAATAAAAAGACGACCCACAAGAAATGATACTTGCGATCGATACAGCGCACTTATAAGGTACTCCGAAAATTCCTCCGTTTGCTCCGATAATCGATCAATGACCGTAAAATTAACGCGACATCCAACCTTCCTTCTGAAGCTATCTCTTCTCACGATTTTGTCACTTTTGTTAATTGTACGACTAGTTATTAGTCGTTCGACTAAAACGAAACTGTTCGGAGTATCTTACGAGTGTGCTGAATCGATCGCAAATGTCCTTTCGTGGATCTTATACATTCTTATTAGAATCAAGTAAATAATTACTCCGATATTCCTTGGCAAATTCTTACTCGGCTCAAGTGAAATACTTTCCGAAATTATTCGCACGAAATATTTACTCGATCCAAGCGGAAACCCGCTGGGGAATATTGCAGTAATTATTTATTTGAATCTAGCACTTTGTTTTTCCGCGTGGATTCCCTCGGTTCCGACGTAATAAAACAAGATGGCCGCGGTGAGAACATAGGAGTCTTAAATATGTCACGTCGTGAAGGCCCCCCTGCCTTTCGACCTCTGACCCCGGCTTCTGGCCAAACTACCACCATCGTGCGCGACGTGCGAGCCGCGGATCGCGCGCGCCTTCGTGCCGACACTCGTCTACGGACGAGCCGTACGAGTTGCCGGCGGTTACCTGTAACACCTGTACACGCTTGTTCGACTGTTCGTGCGGTGCTCGTGGCACGAGGATCGTGAATTACTACTCCTCCCCGGACGGCGCGCCGACTTACATGGAAAGTTCGCTATCTGTGCTCGAATAGCGCGTAGCGGTGTCGGACGCGGTCAGGCTCGAAGCCACGCCGAAACGATCGGGTGCGTCTGTGTGTGTCTACCGGCGCTCAACGGAAGATGCAACAATCGTAAAGGCAAAGTATACGACGTGTGCTCGCGAACGCACGTTCAATTACGTTACATTGTGCCTGTGAAGATTCGCGTGTTAAATTATAAACTTGATTTTCACACGAATTTAAATGAAACGAATTTCATCGTGTTATAATAGAGGTAAATTAATCGAGTATTGGAAATGAAGAAAAATTTGAGGGTCAATAAACAAGCTATGAATTTTTCATTAATAATATAATTAGTTGTAACTTCGACCACTCGCGCACACATATAGCGCACTGAGGAAATACCGTTCATACACTCCGCGCCGCTATTTCCAGATGGCTTTCCAGATATCGGATAAAGTTTTCACGTCAAGTGGAAACTGACAAGAACAAGAGTCTTGCAAATACTTGATTGCTTATACACATGTATGCATACACATGTATGTATGTATATACATATGTACATATATAGGTAATTGCAATGTATAAAGAAAATTTATACACGGAGAAAATTTCTCTCATTCGCGACGATATTACGAAAGTTCGACGGACGCGGGCACGTCTCTTCGCGGTAATTACTTCGCTCTACTTAATGCTAAGCGCGTCCAGCGAGAAGCCTACCGGGCTTGTCGCAGCTCGACGTTTCATTTCCCTCTTTGCCTTGCTCTGTTACAGTGCCGCCGCATAAGCCGAACATTATCGACGAACACGGGAACCCCGTCCCGTCGGTGGCCGGCCCTTACGAAGAAGGCGGTGACATGAGACTGCAGTGCCTCGTCTCCGGGGGTGAGTCCTACTTTTCGTAATGAGAAGGAAAAAGAGCGAGATGGAATACGGCGGGGACAGGCAGGGAAAGAATGCAAGTACGTCGGAGTATTCTCTTTCAAGGGTGTCCTCGCGCGTAAATATACGCCGCGCGAAAGAGAGAACCGGAGAATAATTGCTACGGCCGGTGGGAACGGACTCCTTTGGATCCACCGTGAGACTTGCTCCGAAACGTCGCGCGTCAAACGGATCCGCAGGATCCGTTCCCATCGCGCCTTCATGTTACACAACCCTCGTTGATAGCGCTTAATTAAAATTGCATACGACCCCGAGTTTCGACGCTCCCTCCTTCGCTTCGGTCGACATTTCTTCTTCGCCACTCCCGAATTCAATGCGACTCGAAATTCTGGCCTGGCCCCGTGTTAAATCTTTAACCTTTAGAGGGCCGGGATTTGAGAGGGCATATCCGCCTTAGTAAAGTGGTAAAAAAGGTATCTTATATCATGGATTGACCATACACTAAGTATCGATCATGGGTAGCGCCAATATATTGGCTTTCCGGACCTCTAAACGTTAAGGATCATTAAAGATCAAATCTTTACGGATATTGCCTATTAATGCCGTATTTTCAGCGGCGCATAAAGGGGGCCATCGAGTTCCAAGTAACATTAAAATTAAATCTGTAAACTCAAAGAAAAAAAGTGCTGAACTCAAACAGATTCTCACCAAGGAGTATCGCAGTTGGATCAAGTAAATATTACTTGAATGTAGCACTTTTCCTTTTCAGTGTATTCAAAGAATATTTACTTAATCCATGTAAAATAATTATTATAATACTCCTTAACAAAAATATTTACTTGAACGTAGTACATCTTTCCTTCTATACGGAATTAAAGGTTCAAGAGATAAGTTACCAAGTGTCAGTGTCGTCAGAGTAAATTTGTACCAGTCTATAAGCCGACAAAGCAGACGCAAACTACCCTTGAGAGCATAGCTCTCAAAGTAGCGTCGAAATTCCGACATGGAGATCTCCCCCGCGTTGTGTAGTGACTTCACTCCNCCCCCCCCCCGGCCGATCAATCGACAGAGTCGTTAACGATCCGCTTGAAGAGAGGACACCACATCGTGCAGATACCAGCCGCGATACTCTTTATCTCCCGCGCGTATCTCATTCCCCCTGTCCTCTCTTCCCTCCCTCCTCCCGTGCGAAGGCAGAATTGAAGAAGTATCGTCACGACGATCGTTAAACGCTTCGGCGAAGCGCCGAGGCTGCTTCCCATCGAGGGTGTCGCGCGTGTGTACACCTATGTGTACGCGCGTTCGTTTAGCTCCCCTTTATTCTATTACATTTTAATATCCGTCCGCGCGCTCGCTCGCTCGCTCACTCCGTTCTCTCGCGTACACGCGCTGCTGTGTCGGCACAAGGCGAAGGCAATAACGATAATAAATTTATTTTTATTACCTCGCACGCCGCCACCCGAGGGACCGCGACAGTGTACGCGAGCGACTATACGCCCTCGGCGCGTTATACACTCTTCACCACCACCACCGCCTACAACCTACCTTCCCGCTCTCCTTCTCCTCCGACAACCCTCGGCATCCACCACCTATTCGCGCTCTCCCCGGCCCTCCCCCATCCCCCTTGCGGACCGCTACCTTCGCGCTTTTCCGCTTGTCCCTCTTGGACGAAAATAGGTCCGGTAAAAAATAATGAGGTCGTCCCAGCCTGCTAGACCGCCCCCTTCGACTCTCGCCGCGCAGTCGTTCCTCCCCCCCCCCTCTCCCATTTCCTCTTCTCCCAGCTTTAACGGGATATTCACCCTCGGGGGATTATCCGCACGCAACGACCATTATGAATTATGAATTAACGCGTACCGCGTAGCCAATATACCGACGCGGAGGGGAGGTTGCGAGGTGTGTGTGTGTGTGTGTGTGTATGTGTGTGGAACCCCCGACGAACGCTTGTGGAGAGCTGTAAGATAGCAGAACGCGCGATACGCCGCGCATGGATAGTGTTACCGATTACTACACGGTAGCATTTTCCGCGGCGGAAACGTCGCGGTGCATAATTAATTGGAGTGAAATTTTCCGGTACGTCGCGACAGGATGACCGCGTTCGATCAGGCGCGTTTGTCGTGAATATTATTGTTACCATTTCTCATCGCACCTGGTCGCGGACAGAGCGCGAAAAATAAAGGTACTATATACAGTGGTTGCGACTTAACGTCGTGAAATTTCCACGCGATCGTATACTTCTATCGGGGCCAGTCCGAATAATGCCGTTGCCGATTTGTTTAGACTCGGCCGAGTTGAAACCTTAGCTCTACGTTAAACATTTTATTAAAACAGGCGCAGCTAAGATAACTAAACGGGTTCACCTTGAATTATTTATCCTTATCCCTTGATTCTGATGATAGTCTCAATTGTCATTTTACACTGTTTTTAGTAATCAAACTGGATTATTCAAGATAGCATTGAACTTAGATCCGCAGAATTAGAAGTTCAAGAGACAACTTCAAGCTTCAACATCGTCAACCTTAAGTTTTTATTCCGCATAGTAACGAAATTTACGTCAAAAGTTCAATTCGTCAAACGTCGAAATTAATAATTAATTATATTAAATTAACATATTCATCTTCTTAACACATTATTTTTTTAACATACATTCACCTTGTTAAAGTAACACAAAAATCTCAGAGGACCTTTTTCAACACAAAATTGCTACGCATAGGTCGTCTAGGTAGATCGCAAGCTGTCCTCGAGAGCGTGAAAGTTGCCTCAAAATTTCGACTCGGATCGGCCGAGTCCGATCAACGAACGCTCACGCATTGGACTTTTCCAGGTCGACCCGAGCCGAAGGTGAGATGGTGGCGTGGCGAAACGCTCCTGGACTCCAAGGACGAGCCGGGCGAGTTCCCGTCGCTGCGCAGGAACACCCTCGTCGTCCACGAGCTGTCGAGAGCGGATCTGCACGCGGTATTCGACTGTCAGGCGTCCAACAACAATATCAGTCAACCCGTTTCCACGTCGGTGGCGATTGAAATGCACCGTGAGTACACCATTAATTACACGGTGAGCCCCGTGAGCGAGCGAGCCGAAGTCACGCACTTCGCAGCCCGCTCTCTGTCTCCCTCGGTCGGCGATTATTTCGCAGATCGAGAGCGGACATTTCTCTCGTCGCGATTCGCTCCACGCGATCCCCCACGCGCCCAACCTTTTTGCGGTGATTCGCGTGGGCGATAACGCGCGCGTAGGAAGAGATCAAAGTGCGCCCGCTCGTTCGTTCGCTCGCACGGCCGATTGATCGATCCGCGAAATATCAAGAGTAGACCCTTCCCGCGCGGAGCTTAAGAGCCGGCGGATAGCCGAAACTCGCCAAGCTCCGCAGTTCCACCCCCGTTCTGTTGCGCCGTAGTTACAAAGTATAACACCGCCTGCGGTCTCTCAGGAGGATAAATCCAAAGGGTACGATCGATCCGTCCGTCGGTCCGCCGGCGCTTTATCCACGGCGAATCGGCGCAAAAGGAATGCATTCGCGAACCGGACCAAAGGGAAAATCCACGTTGTCGGGTAAACGAAGCTGAATACCGAAACCGGCAAAGTATTTAACCCACCGACCAGCCAGCCAACCAGCCGGCCTCGAATACGTTTATCCCGCAGCCATGCGCACCCCCCCCCTCCCCGCGCGATTTCTTCCTCCTCCCGCCGCGTGTTCCCTTTACTTCCGCGCAGTTTCAGCTATTAAAGTCGAAGCGGCGCGTATCGGGGATTTTCGTCCGTCGACTCTCGCTACCTCCTCGGTGAGACAGAGGAAACCACTGACAATTCGCGCGATGATTCGAGCGATTCTCGGGCGAGCGCGGCTTTTTCCAGGCCCCGCGTCGCGTCACGCGCGATTGACCCGCGGAGCGGAGTAACAAACCGCGCGCGCCGGTATCGACGCCGATATTTATAAGAAATACCTCCATTCCCGCGGAATGGTCTACCGAAGCGCCGTTCGCCGACGCAATTTGTCCGGGAGTTATTCGGCCCGGCTGGAAACGTCTCCGCGAAATATCGCGGGGCGAACTGAGAGAAATGCGCCGGCCGAAGAGAGAGAGAGAGAGAGAGCGCACGGAAAGCGAAGCGAGACGAAATCGAAGAACGACGTAGAGCGCGGCAACGGAGCCGAAACGCATAATGTTCTCCGGCTGGAAAACAGCGAGCGACGCTCCGCGCGAGCTCTCGGTTCCACGGAGAAGCTCTCGGATTTTTATTAAATTCCCCGAGAAGGAGATTTCGGCCTGTCTCTCTCTTTCTGAGGTCTCGGCGGCGACGGCGGAAAGTCATCGCGGTTTCTTTCGCCTTTGCCGGGCGCGAGTCTGCGGTGGCGGCGGAGTGCACCTAAAATTGGCTCACTCTGTCCCATTCCTGCGCGAGCGCCGATGCTCATCGGGAGTGTCGCGAGCTTATTATCTCCCCCGTTGAATCGGGTATTTCTCTCGCCTTTTGCGCTCTCCCGGGCGGAGGGCTGCTAACGCGCGCGTCGCACGAAATGCGCCGTCATAAAGGGAATTAATACTCTTAGCGTGAACACTCTCGCCGTGTGATGCGCGCGCGAGGAAGGATCTCTTTGTGTCGCATTATGAGCGCGTTCATCTTGTTGTGAGAGAATGTACAAATTTTCCAACAGCGCCTCGGAAACGCGCGGGCACGCACTCTCGTCGAGGCTGGAAAAAATAGCGGCGAGTCGACCGACCGCCGAGGCGAAAAACCGTCGATACCACGCGCGGTGGAATATAAAATACATACATAAAAAAAAGCGGGAGAGAGAGGGGGAGGGAAGAAATCAAAATCGACGACGTGTACGCGCGCACGAGTGGAATATTAGCGGCGACACGCGTGAACGCGTGCATGCCATGCACGATGACGACGGTAATAAAAACGTCGATAGGCGAGCTCTTCGGCCCGGCGAAGTGATAACGCGTGTGCCCTCGCGCGTGAAACAAACAGGAAAAAAAGAGAGAGAGAGAGAGAGCTGGAGAGCGAGCGAGAGAAGGAAGATTCGTGTCGAAAACTGGAATTTACGAGAGGGGAGGGCGAAGTCGAATGTCGACTGCGGGACGTCTATTTCGTCGGCGCCGAGGCGAAATTATCGAAAATCCATCCTTCTTTTTGCCCGCGCCGAGGCCTTTTTTATTGGGCGTGTGCACTTAACGGCGTCGTACGCGCGACAACTGCGACGAACGATGAATGAGGCCGAAGAGCGGTGTGTTTTTATGCGCGCCCCCCGAGTCGAAATCTCGGCTCTTTGTTAATCCTTTAATTCTACAATATATAGTAGAAGTTAACCTGAATCGAGATTTTAGTCGTAGACAGAAAATCTAATTTAGTGTTCTACATTAAGTGTTCAAAAGTTTTCTATTGTTCTCCTTTGGTGCTAAAAATGGGCATAGTTATTGCATAGTTATTGCATAGTTATAAGTGTGAATAAGATGAATGCGCGCTACTCTGTTTTACCATACCTACCGGAGAATCCAACTAAGGTATATAAAATTATCTCTGCAAACTCTTCGTATCACTTTAGGCTTTTATGTGCAAATATAAATGTACAGAAATGATCATCGAAATTTCCCTTATAGCAGCAAATATACACTCGACATGCGCAGGTTGCAACATTTTTCTCTCAGGTAAATATCTTTACTTCACTTAGTAGGTCGAGATTTCAGTTTTTGAAACATCGAATAACGCTCCAGTTGATTTTCGCACGTGCCTTCGCTACCTAGAAGCATTCGTAATTCCGTGCAACCAATAAGACGTAAACTTTGCGGAAAAACTCAGTATTCCGTCGGTAAAGTTTCCAAGTATGACATCCCCGTAAAAGCGTCAGAGTGGCATCAGAATTTCGACTCAGGATGCGACGGTCGTAAGCGGACGCGCGCCAGAGTGCGAGGAGTGCGCGCGCGCGCGTCGCTTATAATTTCACCGTCTCGCAAACACGCGAAAATCGCGTCTCGCGCCGGCGTTCAATTAAATTCACGGAGACCCAATTTTCGTAAAGCGCGAGCTGCGTGCACCCGTCGCAACTCAACGTCGTTGCGGAATGCCCCCGGTAATGGCGCGTAAGTGACGCACCCCATTTACGGGCATGCGTCTTCCACGAAGCGGTATTCCGTGCGGGATTTTTATCGCCCGCGTTCTCTGCGTTACGTGCCGGGGCTGACGCGTACCGGGCACGCGTTCTCGCGGCAAATGAGCGACGGACAACGACGAGCCGTGACGCGCCGGTGTGATCGATAAGGTGTCGAGGTGGTGTCTCTCTCTCTCTCTCTCGCTATCTCTATCTCTCTTTTTTTCTCCGGTTCGTCACAAAAGGCGTAAAGCATTAACGACGAGGACTCGAGGCGCGTACGAGCGCACGTAACCGTAACGTTTATACACTCGCTTCTCTCTCGTCTCGCGCCCCCTCCCTCGTATCGCGAACGACGACAGCAACGACGACGACGATCGACGAGCACTGAATCCGCATCGCTAAACGTCACTGCAAATTGTTGCGCATACCGTGTTTTAGTGGTGATTACAATAAATCGCGATACGAGCGCTTTTTCCCGGAGAGTCGCTTTTATCGTCCGCCGTCCTCTTCCCGACCGCGGCTGCCGTCCCCACCGTCGCGGCGTAAAAGCTCGACACGTAGCACGACACACCCGTATCTTTCGCCGTATCTCCGTCATGGCCGAGTGATGCATACTTGTCGTAAAAATATAAAGGCACGGTGCTAAAACCGCGAGAGAAAGAGCGCGCTTTTAGACGCGGAGTGCGCGTGGACGCGCGCGCGCGAGCGAGCCTCTCGCGCGTGTAGTAGCTCGCGAGGAATATAATTACAAGCTGCTATCATAAGCCGTCTGAAAGTTGGCGAATTAAAGCGGATTTTGCATTCAATTATTTTTAATTGGCCCCGCGGAGAAGTTTCAACGCTTCTGTGCGATGCCCTCGAAGCGAAAAACCGCGATGCACACGCTGCCGTGAGAGAAAAGAAAGAACCGGCGACAAAGAGCGGGAGAAGAAGCAGCGGTCTCGATCTCGGGCGAATCGCGAGAAGCGATAACAAATTCACCCCATAGTCCAGCTCGGGTTGACTTTAATTAGTTGTCGGGTCTATCTAAGGTTATATTGTCGAGTCTTAGGGAATCATGTAACGCTATATGGTGATCAGGATCGGAATTATTTCTAATGTCCTCCTCAGGTTATATTATTGAATACCTGTCGCGTCTTCGGATAACGGAGAGAATTATGATTAGCTTATGATTAGATTTAAAAGGAGCAGAGAGTGCGAAACTAGTGGAAGATATCCACAAAGTATAAATCAAAGGACAAATATTGCTAGAATTGAATGATCTTCAATTTTAATAACGTAAATAATATATATAGGAGCAAACAAGCTACTTGTAATAAAGGTGAATACCTATAAAAATGAATTTTATTTTAATCGAACCTACTACACAGTGAGTTTGTTACAAAAGATCCGTGTTAGAAACTGATAACGCAAATCATGATAGATAGAGCGAATAAGATCCCGAAAAAGACCCGATCAATAAAACCTCATCAAATAATATACGAATATGACACACTAAGGTCCTTAATATGAATCTAATCATTGTAACCTTCGGAGGTCTCCCTTACTCAACTTTGATCAGTACATGATTAGGATTACCTTGCACTCACCCAGTTAGAACCTCGTGCAATATCAGGCACACCCGATGACAATTTCTATATTCGGGCTCCTCTCGCGAAACGACTTTCGCGCGCGCGTCGTCTCGCGCTCCGCCGGTTAATTCGCGATACGTCGGCGATGCGTGACGCGCGCGGCGCAATGTCGCAACTTAAATATTTGCACGATCAACACGATTACCTAGTAACAACAGTTTTGACCTCGCGAATAATTTTCCGCGTAAATTATCGCGTATCACCGCGAAATGAACCGCGCCGCCCCCCGATATAACACTGCCAACCTATCGTCCGTCCGTCCACCTCGACCGCGTTCTCTCCCTCGCCCCACCTGCGCGTCGTTCGCGGTGCCGCCGACCAAAAATACACGCTGGATACATAATTCGCGTTGCAACGATTTAACTCGGCCGATATGCAAATAAGTTCTCGCGCGGACTCGCGAAAGGGAGAGACGCGAACCTAATTATCCGGCCGCGCCATTACCCGGTCTATCGGCTTTAATTTCCGCTTTACGTTTCGCCGAATAACGCAGGAAATAAGCGCACCGTCGCCCCCCCCGCCGCGCGTAACTCGCGGTGTGAATCCTTCTCCCTCTCTCATTTTCTATCTGCTCCCTCCCCCTTCCCCTCTTACTCAGGTATTATACTCGCATCGCTACTGGTATAGGCATTACGCCACTCCACGGTTTTATTGCCCGGCGTTAAAGCTCGCTCTTTCGTGAGGCGGCGAGGCTTTCTTCCCCGTGCACTTTGAACCCGCCGTCTCCGGAGGACGGCACCCAGAGCGCGGGTTGCTCGGCTTGGGCCTTGAACCACCGCCGGAGCCGTACACGGCGAGAGAGGGTCGAGAGCCGCCGCCTCTCTTGGATTCCGCAAAGGATTAAACCTCATAAATTCCACGGAGCACTCCGTGGAATTATCGGTATGCGGCCTTACGTCCGCCTCTCCGCCGCCTTTTACGGACGACTCGACAAACGAGAGCGATTTCCGCGCGACTTTATGCTTCCAGCAGGCGCCCTCGCAGCGCAGCTTCTCCCCCACGGCGGATCGCGCGCGATTCCTATGGACATACGTTCAGCATTACTTGCGTGACTGCGCGCGACGCAACGGACGGCAGTCTCGCGGAACGGCTGGAACGGGGAGAAAGAGTATTCGCCGAGATAGAGAGAGAGAGCTTAGAACGCATCGTCAGGCTTGACTCTATCTCTTTCTCTCTCGCTGTCTCTCTATCTCTCGCATTCGCACCGAGAGAATGCAATTTGTTGCTGGGCGCGAAAACTCGTTTGGAGCCCGCGTCGCGATGAGGCGCACCCGCCGACATTCTGTAACAAATTGAGTTATGCGCGCTAAGCTGACGATAGATTGGGTTTTCTTTGCCCGGCGGAAACAGTCCGAGGGACGGCCGGGCGGATCGGACTGTCGTCGATAGCGGGAAAGAGGAGTAAAAGAAACATTTTCCTTTCGAGTCTTTGGAATATTTATCTTCCGATGGAAGATTTTTCAACGAAGGGAATATTGAAATGGCCTGTAAGAGCCGAAGCACGGTTGGATTTTGTGGTACTGTTAAATGTTAATGTCATTCATATTTATATATCAACAGGGGGGGGGGGCGATGATGAAGCTTATATTAATGCGCGCGCTGGGTAAGTTTCGTGCTCGCGTGTACGGAGAGTAAATCTTATCTGAGCGAAATCTTAAACTCCGATTAATAGTTCTCTGTTAGATGACATTTTGGAATCTTTTCATTCCCATCAAGAGTTGCGAATAATTAAATTTATAAACATTAAATGTTGCGATGGATACGGTAGAAGCTTCGAAATGGTAAAACGTTCCGCTCAGCAAGTGAGGAGGTTCAAATTCGATCCATGGCTGAGAGAACATTTTCCGCGATATTTCATAGGATTTCAAACATTCCAAAATAATATATTATATTTATAAGCTTCACAATCATCTCTTCCCGCTCTGACATATTAATATGAATAACATTAATATTTGATAACGTTACAAAACAGCCGTGCTCCGATTCTTATAGGTCACTTCAATATTCTTTCGTCGTTAGATTAATATACAGGGTCGTTTTCATATATTATAATATTTTTTCTCCGATCTCTCGTTACACCGTGGGTGATTTCGGATTTTTAACAACGTGGCGCCGTGAATGTGTGACGTTGATTTTTGCCAACGCGACGGGACATGACGGCGAGGGGAAATCAAAGCAAGAGTGAAAGAGAGAGAGACAAAGAGAGGCAATTGGCTATGCGATTTATGAAATGCGCCGGCCTATCGAAGAATAAACCGAAACGCGGCCCCCTTCGGTCAGCTAACAAACGTTTCATAATAAATAAACCGCAGCCGTTAATACGAGCCGTGACAGGAGGGTTGCGCGCACCAACGTTACGAAATAAATTATCAAAATGTACGGCGTTGAACGATGGCGCGTATAACGCAGTTTAATCGCGGATCATTATTATTTCACGGTTCATCGAGTCTTTCTGCGCAAATTCCAAAGTACTGCCAGTCCCGCCGCTGCACATCGCGTGTCACATTCAGATGTGTGTACGCCGGTGGTTTTGAAATCCCATTATTCCGAGAAAATTAATATTTAACGCTTGCGCGCTCGAAAATCGTCGCATTTACAAATGGCGCCCGGCCCGGTAATGGCATATTTTTCCCCGTGCCACCGGAGGTTTATCGCCCGAATTATTTTCACGGGGGACCGCGCGCGCTCGTTCACGAGCAGCCGCGAGAAATGGAAATAAAGTGCGCGGAACGCGCCAATAGGGAGGAACGACGCGCCTCACGACACGCGCTCGCCGAATTCAAATCATCGCTGAGACGATACTCCCACCCTCTCTTCCTCGCAAAAAGTCGCCTCCGCACGCCGCTGAACTCCTCTCGCGCGACGACGATCTCGTTAGAAACTTCGCCGGCGCGAGATTCAAGAATGGCCGCCGCATTCGTTACTCCCCCGCGCCGAGGGTGGTCGAGAAGTTTGGAGCTAATCAGCCGAGCCGTATCTTTTTTCTGCCGGGCAATCGTAAAGCGCGCGCGACGGCCGAAACTTATCTCCTCTCACCTGACGGAAGTAATGGCTCGCGTTTCCTTTGCCGCGTTACGAGCGCGCGCTCACCGTATACGTGCACTTTTACGTGCCCCTTCCCGAGGACCCTTTAAACCCACTACAATGCTCCCGTCACGTGACGCACGCGACTTTCTAGAAAATTAATAGAGCGAATGCGCGCATATACGCGCGTGTACGGGTGTTCGATAACTCGGAATCGGATACGAGACGAAAGGTCTTCGATCTTCCACTCGTGAACGTGGAAAAAAGAGGCGGACACCGAGAACGGCAGAAAGAGAGGAAAGCCGGCCAAGATTAATGCGACGAATCAGTCTGGCTAACCTTTGATCAAATCTATCGTATTGCACGCGACATTCCGGATTTATAGGGCTTATTCGATACCCTTGTTAGAGAGCGAGTCTTAACAGGGGGGTTGATCCTTTTCTCATTTCTCATGTCTCCTTTTTTTCGCTTGACCCGATGTAGACGGGTGTACTCCCGACGAATATTTTAAGCGCGACAAATTGTTAATATCCATTTCATCGTACAGCGAGAGAAAGATATATATATATATATACATACACACACAATGAATTCCCTCTCGGTATTATTATCAGTATTTAATACGAGGGAGTTTTAGTATTATCTGCTTATAAATTGAACAATTCCGAACATGTAGATGAGCAATATTAACCGTCTGCGTAACCAGCGACTTGTCGATGCGTTCGGGCAAATTTAATTAGCCGGTGTGCTATGAGCGGCCCCGCCGCGCCAAAAAGCCGGGCGCTATCTCGAGATGCAAGCGTAATACAAATGAGGGATTATCAAAAGCGAGGGAACACCGCGGCCGCAGCGGTGGACGGAACGAAATCACGTATGCGCTATCGCTTCATTAAAACGCGAAAGAGAGAATGAGAGAGAGAGAGAGAGAGGGAGGGGAGGGGAAAGACGGGGAATAGAATTATACGGCCGGCAGCTCGATGGCATCGTCATCGCCGCAAGCGGGGGGTGGAATCGGAAGAGGTCGAGAAGGTATAATATGGCGAGCGGAAGATCCGAAGTGGCAAAGCGGGGATGAAAGAGCGACCTTGGGATTGAATCGACGCTCTCGAGGGGAACGGAGAACAAACCCTGGCAGCACTAACCTACGGCTCGTGCCCGGCCCAGCCCGACCTAATCGAGCCTGACTAATTAGAGGGCAGTTGGCTGGTAATGGAGTCAGCCGACGAAATTGGGTAACGGTGGGCCTGATTTACAGAGCGAGAGACTTGGAGATTGGTCGCCGGGCCGGGGTGAGAGCGAGGGGGATAAGATAGGTACGCGACGAGAAAAATGGAGGAGTCTGGCCACGGGGAACAGAGGGGTGAATAGGAAAGGAGGAAGGGGTGGAAGAGCGGGGAGAAGAGAAGCTCGTAATGGCGAGAGAGTTAGCTTTTGGATTGGCTGTTGGTGATCAGCCCGCTCTCTCCGCGACACGGCCGGAACATTCAGCCGCGGACTTGATCTTTCGGGAGCGACGTGAGGCGGATGAAAATCGCGCCGGGGATTCAGCTTCAACTTTTAATGGAATCGGCGATTTTTCAATGCGACTCCCCCGCGGCTGATAAGTCTCGCGCGAGACAAAGAGACCCGTATCGATGGAGATCCACGGTGGGTCATCCACCAGCGGGGACGTCGCGTCGTTCGCTCGCTCGTTCGCCGGCGCGGCGAGTATTCATGGAATTGAAAATTGAGAAACTCTTCGGGGAAGACTTCGCCGGCTCCCGCGAGACCCGTTTTACGCCCCGTCCCCGATCGGTGCCGACTGTTCCGTCGTTTTTGCGGCTCTCCCGGGCGTGCTACGTCGACGGGAATCCGCGATATCATTTCTCGAGATTACGCGCGATTTCTTCATTCGAGCCACTTCGGCGCCGACGTCTCCTTCTTGAGGAGACGACACTCGCATTTGCGCCGAATATACGGCGAAAATACGGGGATACAAGCTTAGTCTCGTTAGCTCGTTATAACTCCACATCAATGTCCAATGAGGCGGTGGCTGTTGCTCGAGTTGAGAAAGAAGCGAAAGCGGAGTTCTATTTTGGGCTTTCGGCACGTTGAGCGACTCGGAAGCTGAGCCCGTTCCCTATAATCGCGGCGTTTTAATCGACTTAAAAGCCACTTCGCCCTTAATCGCTCGCTTCTCCGAGTCCGATATAGTTTTCCCGATCATCTCAATCGGATTGCCGCGCGGCGTCAGCGCCGAGCCGAGCCAACCGGCGCGAACTTCTCGTCGCCGACGACAAACGACGTTACGACGCTGTTCTCGCGGCCGCGCGGAGGAATTCACGAGAGCGGGCGGTGGCGCGGAGGAGGGAACGAGGAATAAAAGAGAGAGAGAGAGAGAGAGAGAGAAAAGTGCGCGATAGTGGATAAAAAGGGGGATGAAGAAGAAAAATACGAGTCGAGGGCGGATGGTTAAAGGCGCCCAACGAGATGGCCTCCGTTTTACCTCCGCGGTAGATCCTCCGCGCCGGCGTGTACGGCCACGACAACGGCACCAGCTACGACCTACGGCGACGACACGACGCTGACAACGAGGTAAGCCACCGATGGGCACGAAGGGTGGAAGAGACGAACAGAGAGAGAGAGAGGGAGAGAAAGAGAGGGACGAGAGAACGAGGAAGGTGGCGCGAATACTCGAACTGCGCGCCAGGGGCTTGATTGTATACCGGAGACGGTGCTTTTGAAGGAGACAGGAGAGCCCTCTCAGACTACGGTTGAAGTCGAGTGAGTCTCGTGTGACCCACCTCGGACGAGGCCGCGCCGTTTCCCGTGAACAATCCGCAGCCGTGGAAACGCGGCCGTGTGCAGGCGTGTGTACACGCGGCGCGCACACGCGGCCATGCATTTACAAATGTTCCCTCGACGCGACCCTTGCTTCCTCCCTCGCGCCGCCCCGCCCGGGGACGATGTAACGAGAGAGCTGTAAATGTTCCAAGAAGCTCTGCCGGAGACGGCGGTGAAGCAGACGCGGAAGCAAGAGCGAAAGAGAGAGAGAGAGAGAGAGAAGAAGAAGCCTGGCGGTTGCTCTCTCCTCGGACCGCCGGGCGACATGCGGGCGTGGCGAGGAACCTTCTTGATTAATGTTATTGGTGATCATTGTTGAGCAGGATGGATGCTTTCCCGGCGGAAAAGAAGAGCCGGGGAGAGCTAAGGGAAACGGCACGACACTCGAACGTTCCCCGCGCAGAGGTTTGTCACTGTCGTCGGATCGACCAGCGCGTGTCTTGGCCACCGCATTCGCGTAATTATTTTCGATCCGCGGAGAGACCCGCGGTCGGGAAAGTCGACTCTCGTCCGGTCGAGTAACAACCGCACGAGAACGCTAACGCTCCTCGAAAATCGCCGCCGACGTTTCCTCCTCGATAAATCCAAGTTCTCTTTCTTTTTATAGTTTAGATTCATTTTTTATGTAGTTTATTCCTTTTGCGGCTGTTTTTTCCTTCCTTCTTTCTGCTCTCGAATTATCATTTTGTTCATGTAATTCTTAACTTTCTAACCACAAGATGAACTTTCAACGTACCCAGGAAGTTGAGGTTGGACCCGACCCCGTACTCTGCTTTATTTTTCATGTAATCCATATATAAAATATGGTAAAAGAAGTAAACAACATGAAACATTCCTTAAGAAGAGAGAAACAGCGCATACACGCTGTAAAATAAATGAGCCGTGGGGTCGCATCCGACCCCAACTTTATGGTTAGAGGGTTCGTTCAATTGAATGTAATTTCATTTCAACTCTATTATGTATCTTACTTCTTCCTAGAAGACTTGCCTCAGGATGAAATAAACGTTGTTCCCTCTCTTTCTCTCTCTTACGCACATACGCGCGTACACCGTTTACCGAGTGCGCAGCTTCTACACGTAACGTTGGATTCTCGAATTACTCGAATGTGCAGAACGCAGGTGGAAAAGAGGACGGGAGGAGGGAAGGAGGAACTGGAACGCGGCGCGCGCGCGATAAATAAATTACGCGATACAACATCGATACGTCCGCGAGGGAGCAGAGTGGAGGGGGTGGAGGGGACGCGGAGGGAAGTGGAAACTTACACGAGCGCGCGGCCGCAATCATTTTCACGGATGAAATAACGAGTAATTGGTTTACGAACTCGGCCATTGAACAAAGTTCCCGGAAACTCGGACGCGAGGGGTGAGGGGCATGAGGGCGTTATATAGAGTTTCATAACACGCACAATTACTAATGAACGCAAATAAAAGCGCGGAGAAGGTTTTGTGCGAGCCGACGTGACGCGGCCGCCCCCCGGTCGTCGAAAAGCAAGCGTCCGTTGTTCGTGGAACTTGTCGTCGCCGGGAGAGCCCGGTTCACTCCGGATGGGCTTTTAGACAAGCGCGCGAATTCGGCCAGGGCGATCGAAATTACACTGCAATTCTCGCTCGACAATGGCCGCGATTCCTTGCAAACAGAATCAGAGTCGCCGTTAATTTGTCCGCCAGACTCCCCCTCTCTCTCTCCCCCCTCTCATCACGCTCTTCTCTCCTCCTCTTTCTCTTCGCGCACCCGCGCGCTGCCGCTATTTCGCGGACTCTTCATCCACCCAGTTCGAGTTAACTTCGTCTTCCACTCTATTCAAACAGCGTCCACGCTCCAGTCCGCCTCGCCTACTCATTAGCGGCCCCGCCGTCCGTTACTACTAATGTACCAGAGTCGGCCAACAAATTTACATGGCGCGCGTTGCTGGGAGTTACTTATTAGAACGCCGATGCGCACAATGTAATATTGCGATTCCGCAAACTTCGACGCTAATTACGCCCTACGGCGCCGCCGGCCGATGCTCGTGTAAATTTCGCGTAATAATAAAACGGTAACGGCTTCCTTAAGAAACTAACGGCGGCTCGTTTAAGAAACTACGGGACAGAGGAAGAGATATACAAAGAGAGAGAGAGAGAGAGAGAAAAAGGAAACAAAACACAGAGTCTTTCGGTATCAATTATTATCATTTGCTAAATATTCCAGTTCTCCTTCTCGCCATTCCCCTATATTCTCTCATCGAAAACAAGAATCCATCTCCTTCAGTGGAAGTCTCATGCACTCTTTTTAACAGTTACCGGACTAGTTTATTAACTTCTGATTTACTACTAGTTACTACCAGTTTATTAACTTCCGTCCAGTAACCGAGGAGTAAAACGGCATGCATTTCTACCTACACCTCGCGATTTTACCTCGTCACCCGCGCTTCGAACTACGATACTTCCACGTGGCATAGCGCGATGTCTCGCGGGGACAATGAGAATTGTGCCTTTCAAATGTATCTCACAGCGATTCGCGCGGATACTTGCCGGCTCCATGTGTGTTGGCACGACTCAATGACGGCGTTTGAAAGACACGCTGAGCGCGAGCATTTTTACGTGTATCTTTCACAGTGTGTCACGTTAGGACAGCTACCTGTCCGGGATGACACATGGTGTTGCCAGGCCGCGGCTCTCGCATTAAAGGGGGGAGGGGGGGGGATCGTTTTGCATTTTTCGCGATGCGGTAAAAAGCGCCGGCGTTTGTCGAGCGCTGCGGCGTCGCGCGGCAAACGCACACCACCAGAGAGGAGGAGAGTCGCTCTATTCCGCCGCGCTTTTCGTTTCGGCTCCATCTACGCAACATTATTCGCCCGGATACGGGAGCTCTCTCGGTTTTTCGGTGCGTGCGCCTGCTCCGGTACATTTAATACCTACAATCTTTTTGTTTGCAACTTCGCATTAATCCGGGGGAACGTAATAAAGCGAATACGAATAAACACAGAGCGCGGGACCGGACCCCGGCTCTGGCGGTGGCTTCGCCAAAAACCCGACCGACGGTAGCTGCGGGATATCCGGTGAAAGTAGGCAGCCGGGATATGCAAACGCGACCGTAAGCCCCGGCGGATTAAGCACGGACGTATTTTCAATTCGCGATAGCAATAAGTTCAACCTCGTCCGCTCGTTCGTTACTTACTCACCCGTTCTCTCTCTCTCTCTCTCTCTTTCTCTCCCTCTCTCCCTCGCTCACCTTCGACTCTCTTTATCTCTTTACCATCCTCTCTCTCTCTCTCTCTCTTTCTTCCTCGCCATTCTCCAACCCTTCCTCTTTAACCCCTTTTTGCACCGCGATCTCGTTAGTATCGTTTTTATTCCAGCGTTCCCGCGCGCCCTCCCCTCTTATCCGGAGCGTATCGAATCCCTTCGCCGATCGTCGGTGATCCGAAAGAACCGGCCGTATTTGACGCCAATTCATATTCTTCATTAACGTTATTCACAGCTCGTTTGTCTAAGCAGCCGCACACGCGAGACGGTATCGCGCGTTTCCGCGTTTTCGCAGGGAAATGGTAATTACCAAGAGCGGAGTTACATTCTCTAATATCGGGTAAATCGCGTTCTCCGACCCAGCCCAATCTCCCCCTTTTATTACCGATACACGTCGTCGTATTATCGGTTTCTTGCGACAGTTCATTTTCTTCCTCAACGAGCTGCAATTAGAATTTTATTTAATGAGGCGAAACGGCGGCTACGTGCACACAGAAAATCGTCGTCGTCGGATCGTCGTCTCCGTTTCCCCCGAAGACACGGATTATTCCGTCGCAGAGAATTCCTCCCGGCGAAAGANCAGAGAATCCCCCCCGGCGAAAGAGGGAGGGCGGGAGGGGGGGGGGAGAGACCAAAATAAAATCGCACAGAATCAATGCGGTAATAGGGGAGCAATTAAGCGCGCTTCCCCGTTACGCCCGGCATCAACTCTAACACGCTCGAAAAATACATTCGCGAAATAAAATTCCCCGGTTGTACGCGCGCGCGCGCGCGATATTAAAATAATCAGTCCGATGCGAAATCCGCGCGTTTAATCAGTATAAATAACCATTCTGTGTGCGTGTGTGTTTAATTATTGAATTCAACAAACAATTCCCGACGTCCTTCACGGACAAATGCGAAACGATGTTTCGCGATAGAGGGGGGAGGGGGGGGGAGGAAGATATCGAAAAGCGAGGAACAAAGAGGTAACGTTCCAGCGCCGTTCATGCGTATTATATTATTAATTACGAAATTCGCAACGAATGAGAGAGGGCATCGGTGCGAAATCCGCGCGAGGGAGAAACATTTGTATAAATCCGGCTCGCGCAAAACGCGCATCATCCATCAGACAGCCATTAGACCATCGGTGTGACCGCGCGATGCATTCGCATGCACGATGGGCACTCGGCGGTCATCTAATGGACACCAACGCACTTTTTCGCACGACCCCTATTCGTCATGACCGTCCGTCGGCCGGCACGTACATACGTGGATGGATACATACATACGTACATACAATACAACTCGCGAAAAAGCTGACGAACGTTTATACAACGTGAGAAGAATGTTGCTCCCGGTCACGTCTCCCCTAGTCCACTCACGTAACGACGAGGAAACAAAAAACGTACACGTTGCTTTATTCCTAATAACGAAATAATAAACACGAGAAAAAAGTGACCGAGGGGGAAGGGGGGGGGGGGGTCGGCCTCGTGTAACGAGCGCGCCGGCGGGACGGGACTAAAAGAGAGGAAAAATGCTAATCTCTCGAATCAACAAAAACTGAAAATCGACTCTCTTCCTTCCTCCGTCCTCTCGTTCCTCTTCGCCGATAAAAGAAAAAGAACAACCTATTAGATGGGGAGGCGAGGATCGTGAGACTTGGCGGCGAGCGGCTCGTTCAAAGAGCCCCTTGCGAATCACGTTCAACGATATTGCGGCGGAGTCAAGAGTCAGAATATTGAATAGTGTTTAAGAAGGAATTACGTCGGGCGCGCGCGTTTGCCGCGCGAGCGCGGGATCGCGTGATGCGAATATGCAACGCGATTGTACAGAGAGACGCGGGGCCGAAGAGAGGAGAGGAGAACGCCCGGCTTACGCTGGTAATCATGCTTTTAGCGCCAATGCCGATTGAACGCACGGCCGCCGCCGGTAGACGAAGGTAGGACGAAGGTGAAGGGTAATGGTGGACGCGCGCAAGGCGAAAGGAAAGCAGGCAGACAGGCTGGCAGGAAGGAAGGAAGAGCGGAAAATTTTTCATTGGAGTCAAAAGTTCGGCGTACTGAAAGTTTAATTCCAGACTCCGTGGGCGTGGTGCGGCTTGAATGAAAAATCTCTCCTCTGCCTCCTCCGGCCTTCAGCAGCCGCCTCTCTACCTCCGTCTCTGTCTACCTTTTGAGCGAGCTCTTCATCGCGCGCGCGCGCATACTTTCTCGCCGCCGAAGAAAGACGTTCCTTTGCCGAGCCGTTGCCGATTAAATTCGACGGAACGCCGGCTCGGGTGTGTGTGTGAGTACGCGCCGGGACTTATTTCGCGGTTGAATCGAACGACTAATATATCGGCACTTTCACCCCCGACCTCGACGTCGTCGTCAATGTGCCAATACCGTCGTTTAAATCGCGACGAGCGATTTAATGCCTGGCAAACCACGAGAATACATGCTTCGCCCGTGAGGTTCTCGTGCGATCGACAAGACTCTCTTTCAAGACTCAAGCCATGAAAAGGGGTCGCTGATACGAAGAGGTCACGACGACGCTGCGACGACGGCGATAGCATTGTTATCGCGCGCGGGCAATTACGCTTGTCCGCCTAACAGCCCGAGATTAGGCCAAAGATTGATGCTTAACTCCATTTTGTTCGCACTATTCAATACCACCTTCAATTAATCAACGTGAAACGCCACACGCGCCGCGACCGACCAGCCTTAATCTGCGAGAGGCGCGGCGCGGCGCCCGAACGCGCGCCCTCACCCTCCCTTCCCCCCCAAGCTATCAGGATGTAGGTTTTGCGGCAATACGTTCGGGGTGGTAACTGCAGCGGTACCACTCGTTTAAAACGCATTAGGGAGCAGGCGGACGGACGGACGAGCGCCCTGGCGCAAGTCCGCGGCCACTCTAAGCGCCGCAACTCCGCATCTGCCGCGATTCTTGCTCGCGCTTTTTGATCATCAACACTGCAACCGAGCCCACACCCGCCTCCAGATTCACCCTTACGATTCCACCCTCTCTCTCTGCTTATGTTCCAGTGAAACCGTTGAGCGTGACGATACTCAGCAGCGAGCACGCGCCCCTCAGCGCGAATCGCAAGTACGACATCAACTGCATGACGGTCGGCTCGAGGCCGCCCGCCAAGTTGTCCTGGTACATGGACGGCAACAAGCTCACCAATCACACGGAGAAGGTAAGTGGCGGTGTCTGCGACTGACGACGCCGATCGGGCGTCGCGAGGGAGAGATATTCTCCACCGGGAACGGGCGAAAAATGATCGATCCCTTTCCCCGAAACGTTTTGGAAAATCCGCCCGTCGAAAAAGTTGACGATCTTTCTCTTCTTGATTCTCGCTCGCGCAACGAGCACCGCTTCGCATTTCTCCTCCGGTTTCGAGCGATCGGTTTCGAGTGCCGAAAACGCGACACTCGCGCGCGCGAATTGGATGGATGGAACGATGAGGTCGAGACGCGCGAAAAACAAATCTGGCTAATGCAACCAAACTTTCCTCCCGTGCACTCTGTTTTGGGCAACAATCGGTCGCCAGTCTAATACTGTACCTAACTGATTTCAACAATTTCTTCCTTCAACCCTCCGATGATAAGGCTGAGGTCGGATCCGACTCCATGCTTTATTACGTTCATACTTTCATCTGATTAATGCACGTTGTAGGACAATTTATAACGAATAAGTTCAAAGCAAGAAAATCGGTTAATTAGATGGGGTGGCTGACGCGTACCTGCGCCGAAAGGAAGAGAAGCAGCCCTCGAAATAAAATTCGCCGGCGTTCCCCGCGCCGTCCAACAACGCGCGTTAACCGCATCATCGATGTTACCGCGAGACGATCGATCTCCATTATCACCTCCTCCTCTCCCTCCTCCTCCTCTTGATCGCGTTACACCGCGCGCCGATCTCTCCTCGTTTCGGGCTCTATCTCGCGCGTACATCTCGTACGTACGAAATTCTTATTCGGCGGCGGGGCCGTTCTTTTACCCCCGTGCCAGGGACGAGTCACGCCAACCTGCCGCCGCGGAATGATTTAACGCCCGGCGAGAACACGTCGCGTCCCGGATCGCCCGTGTTGCCGCGAACGATCCGGAAGGATCGCTGCTGAGGATAGGAGGAAAAAGGGTCATTCCGCCGAGAGAAAGAGAAAAGCGGATCGCGTCGGGGCTGCTCACGAGGGGGGCTCTCTCACCTGTCCCCGAAAAAAGTTCTCGCTTCGGGCGAGATACGTAGAGATGCGCGCGGCGCTCCTGCCTTCGATCGCTCGCCGCGAAATCACTGGCATTAGCGTCGGTATCGGTATTTGCATCGTTGCCATTAAGCTCCCCCTCTGACACGCCATGGCGCAATTACCGGATAGAGGCGATGCTTTCGTGATCTCTCGCTCTCGCTCCGTTCACCGCGGCCCACCGACGTCTCGTCTTCGTCTCGCGTGCCGCGCCCCTCCGACCCTCCCCTCTCGCCCTTTGATCCGGCCGACGAGGAAACTCCTGTTACGTACTCGAACTCCGGCGTACCATCGATCTACGCCCGTCTTGCTCGTTTCCGCGGCCAACTCTTCCTGAAACGTGATTCTTTGACCCGCCGCCCCCAAATTGCATTTCGAATCTCGGTGTACACGATGCTCNGATGCCCCCCCCCCCCCTCTCTCTCTCTCTCTCCTTCTTTCTCTTTCCCGCGTCCTCCGACGGCGCTATAGCGAGAATGTTAAAGGGGCCCGGCCACTCGCGGACTCATAAGCGCAAAATTAAATCGGTCGTCGTGAAAATTCGCGCGAATTGACTCTCTTTGCCATTTGACAGAAACGATTGATAGATTCGTTTAAAAGGAATGAGATTCTTGAATAAACTGTCCTTTCGGTAATCGCGCTTCGTTCAACGTGAAAATTCGTACGTTCGCGATACACAATGCATATCTTCGCCCTATTACAGAATAATAACAATAATATTAATATTAAATATTGCATTAAAACAACTGTGCTTAAGCTCCTATGTATTGGCTATTTAATGTCTATATATTGTTCTCTCGGAGTAATATTTTAAAATTTAATCTTCTTTCATTTTAGCACATTTTGTATATTTCACAATATTTCTCATAAATTTCATGATTATACGTATTTCATATATAAAGTTCTCTGAGATCGAGCATATTTTCCGGTTTACTCGAATTTCGCTTCTTCCGCTTCAATTAATCGGGTGGGGATCGAACGATGATCGATGAGAATTCGGCGCGGCTGACGCCGCGCAGGCCTGTTCAAGCCAAGAGCAGGATGAAGTTAACCCTCCTAATGTAGCCACGCGTAGTACGCGGATAACTATGAAGCGACAGATACCATCCGTCATCTGACGACTTGTCGATAGTTCCATGACAGATCCGAACGTCAAGGGAGGGCGGCAGAGAGAGAGGGGGAACGAGATGCAAACAGCATTAATATGGAGACCGGAGGTTCGTTATCGAATTCGCGTGATAACCCGCGATCGCGCTCGCCGATATAAATGTTCATTACAAACATCGCGTGTGTTATCACGGCCACCTCGCAGCCGCGGATCCTCTCGCCGATTCCGAGTGATTTTTCACTCCGACGAGAACAATCAGACCAGCTGGAAGGATCAAATCGCCAAGGCGGATCACTCGCGCGTGGAAATTCGCGATAAACAGTAAACGAGAGATATAAAGGGGAAATCGATAAAGAGACACGCGTAATCTCCATTCGCCGAAATTTTATATAGTCTCAACTCGCTCCCTCTCTCTCTCTCTCTCTCTCTCTCTCTTTCGCTGGCTATTTCCGCGCATAATCGAGATGCAGTAAAACTTGCCGAATGAAAAATGAGAGCACCTAGCTGCGAGAGTCCAGTTACACTCGGCGCTCGCGCGCATTTTGCAATAACGATTCGTCGGTTCGATCGGTCTCACGTGGCCGTGATCGACGATGATCCGCGCTAGCGTGCCGGAGATTCAAAGAGCCGATATTTTCCGCCGCAAATAACGATCACGTTGTTGTTGTTGCCGGGTGCCGAACGGACAGTCCAGGCGGCGTACACCAGTTCTGACGCATTCGCGCTATCTCGCGTTATACGTCATAATATCGCGGTGTCGAATGAAGTTCGTACCGGTAGAGACATATCGAGGTATGGCGGCCGTGGTGTGAGAGCGGGACGAGAGCGGGAGAGACCGGCGGGTGGAAGGCGGAAAAGGGTGGCGAGGGGCCGCGAAGGGGGTCGCACGGAAAAGAGAGAGGGAGGGATTGTGGACAGTATAGTTGGCAACGGGTGATTCGACTTCGCCGATTTATGACCGCCGCACGAATTTCGAGCCAATTTCGTTCTGGGCTCTGTCGTTCCGCGCTCTGCGTACACCGCCGGCCAAAAGTTTCGAGCCCTTCGCCGGCAATCTGCCGCCGAGTATCGATGTCTTATCGGGGGCGAGAAAATACCACCGAAATAGCCGCCGTCCCCGTCGTCTTATCTCTCCCGGCCGGCGCTGAAGCCTCGCACGACGGACTCGTCCTCCGAGCTTTTCCGCCCGGGACTACTACCCCCGGGCTATCGTCTCGTGGTCTATCGATTCGCGAGGACACTCATTTCTCCCGCATTACGAATCCAACGCGTCACTGTCCGCCCACCTGGGCCGCAAAGGCCGGAAATGTCGCGTGTCTCTTTTCGAAGGAAAAAAAAAAAACAAAAGAAAAAAAAGCACGACACGTGGCACGCGTTCGTCACGCTCTTCGGGGAGCTCCGCACGCGGGCTTGCAGTTTTAATACTTTTAATGGTGCGGCGGATACGCGAATCCTCGCGTCAAGATCTCGTCCGGGTGGGGGAGGAGTGGTCGTGCGCGCGTTTGATAATTACATGTTTTCTCAGACAGCCCAACAACCAGCTCTCCCTCCCTCTCTCTCTCTCTCTCTCGGCAACGGCGGTGCATTTGCGTAAATACAGAACAGGAGCGCGACGTACCCGCGCGGTTTCGTGCGCATTAAAGTTGCCCGTAGCACTCGCGAGCAGGGTGAAGCACTCACGTGAAAGCCGGGTCCTATTACACCACCTGCAAAGGTGGATGATAAACGCCTCCTGGACTGACTCGTCCGGTCATTAAGACTTATCGCCGGATTAACGCTTGGCTTATAAGCCCTCCTGCCTCCCCCGTCCCGATACTCCAGCCCTTAGCTCACAAACGCGCTGCCTCGCGCGCACACGAGTCGGATAATTATTCCGTGGCTCTTACCAACACCGGCAGAACCACCACCCTTCCGGGGGCCCCGTGCACGCTTTCGGCGAAAGCCGCGTAAAAGTCCGTTGAAAAACGCGACTTAGAAGCGCGAAACGAAGCTCTCGCAATAGTTCAGCTTAATTACTATAATCTGCTATGATTACTATAATCCCGGCTTAATCGCGACGATCTCTCGCCATAATCGGCTCTTTAAAGAACCGCCGCTAAAATCCCCAACGCGCAGCGTAGGCATCGGCGTTAACGTTAGCGACGCGCCCCGGGCTTAATATCCCCGCGGCAACGGAACTTTAATGAAACGCCCGCGAATTAATATACGTGTACCGATACGAACGGAATAATAACTGTGGAAATGTTGATATCGAGCGGAGAGGAAAGAGGTAGCGACTGATAATGGGATACAACTGTCGTAGTCCGACTGTGCGTTTTATCGCTATATTACGATTAACAAAGGGATAGTATTTTCGTGTTAAGTATAGCCAATATTGCGGCGCGCGTGATTTAATTACTCCCGCGCGATGCACACTTTAATATAGGTGTGCAATGAAACGAGAGAAAAAAAAGGCACACATACAGACATATGTGTATCGCATATATCGGTAAAGCAATTAACGGGCGCGGAATATAAGGCACATTAAAATATATGTAACGCGTAATTATAATTTCAATATCGATCATGGGTTAGTAATTTTATATAAATCCGATACTCGCGCGCATAGGGAGACAGAGCGAGGAGGAGAAAGAGATATTCGAGGGAGGGAGATGGAGAGGTGTCTGATGTAGAAAAATTTAATATAACGCAAAATTAATAGTCGAACGTAATCCTGGGAAGCTTACGCTTCGAATTACACGCGCACGGGATATATTCACTTGCCCGTTAATCGTGAGTTAATGATCGCTAAAGGGAGTTTTGCGCCCGACTGTCGCAGGTGTCGCCGGATGGCAACATGACGAGTTCCACCTTGACGATTCTGCCGACTCTGGATCACCATGACAAAATTGTCACGTGCAGGGCCGAGAATACCAAGGTCCAACGAGGCATTGCTGAGGACACGTGGAAGCTCAACGTTTTCTGTGAGTAGCCGATAGAGTGTCTACTCAAGCCGGAGGAAAAAAAATCCCTCAGAATTTCTGTTTTCGATATCGCGATGATATTTTGTTCTCGCGAGATATTACACGAAAGTGTAATCTGTTGGACGTGCGCAAAAAATCGAGACGAGGAACGCATCCCGCGGCCGAGGTGGACCGCAAGTTTACACGCTAGTAACGACGTGATACGCGGATACGCCCCGGCATTATTATCGATAATATCATTATTCATTAACGCGCGCGCCGGTGTTGCGCGCGTGGTCGAAGCGGCGCTCGATCCGACGAGTATTTACGCGATAATAACGTGCGACCGCCGGTTTCGTTCTCTTTTATGCCGGTTGTACGATAAAAAAAACGAGTAAGGGATATTTCTACGTGTGTATGATAAACGAATAGCCACTCGTATCTTTTTATTTTTATTCTCTCCCCTGCGTGCTGGACGATATCGGAGACGGCGAAAGTAAATGATTCCGCCGAACGTGAAATCGCTCTCGCGAACGTCCCTTCCTTATCCCGGCGAAAGTTTCACTCGAACGCGCGCTGTAAATCTCGGGAGATTCCCCGTGTTTCTTTTTCTCCCGATCGCTGTTTCCCGCTAATGGGTCGCGTTATTTGATCAGAGTCTGCGGATATGAATTAAAAAGATGTGAAATGGAAATTACACGGAGAAAAAAGTGCTAGATTCCAATGAGTCATTACTCCAATATTCCTTAGCAAATTTCTATTTCGATCGAGTAATATTTATTTGATCCGAGTAAAATATTTTGCGAGTAAAAATCCGTCTCAGGATCAAATTCCTCAAATATTTCCCCGGAAACCCGTTCTCCTCCCCTGACCGGCGAACAACCGGCGGCGAACTTCCCCCTTAGGAGGAAGCTCAGCATCGGATTCCCACTTGACAAAAGCGCGTCCCCCGTCGCGCAGTCGTTCGGCCGTGCAAAAACGAATTGACGCTAATTCGTCGAGCTTTAACTCATAAGCGCGCGTCGCGCGTGTGTCAGCTTTCGCGCAATCGACACGTCGGGAAATCCGCGTGCGCGGCATACGTCAACGCGCTCGCTGCACGTGCACACGCATACATGAGCCATGCCATGTCGTGCCGGCGCGCCCCCTGCGCTCTCGTGTGTATATCGAGCGTGGTAAATGGGTTAAAAGCCTGGCAGGCCGAAACAAGGCCGTCGATATAGATTACGGCCGTGCAAACGCGAATGTAATCACAATAACGAGACGTCAACGACGGGAGCCAAAATGGAACGTCCGGCAGCGGCTCGATTTATTCAGCCGCGGCCAGGAAGTCCTCCTCCCGCGGAACATGACGAGGCGAATAATAATCGCGTGCCTCTTCTCGTTACAGTCGTGCCGATCCTCAAGCTGCATCTCGGCAGCAACATGAATCCGGACGACATCGAGGAGGGCGACGACGTGTACTTCGAGTGCGAGGTCCGCGCGAACCCGGGCGCCTACAAGGTCGTGTGGAAGCACAACGTGAGTATCGTTCGAGGATCGTCGCGTGGATGTAATGTAGAGGGGGGGGGAGCGAGAGATAGTATCCCGGAAACGCATTCGTTTCCTCCACACGTGTGCGTGTGTGTGAGCGGGGAAAATGTCGAGCGACACGAATAACACGCAGTCGAAGAGCCGGCCGACGCGGCGAAACTTCGGTGTAACGGATGGATTCGCGGGGCAAAAATGTGCATATTCGAATCGAGTGTGGGAGGGGGGGGGGTGGAAGCTCAGGCTTGAATTTGAACAATGGCCTCCTGGATTTTCTCGCGTGATATATATCCGAACGGCCGGGATAGTTCCGACTCGCCCGAAACTCGCGCGGTTCTCCCGCCGAGTAATGGCCATTGCAGGTCGAAACCGACAAATAGGAAACAAACTTTCCGCGCGGCTTACGCGCGCGTGCCGCTATCTCCCTAAATATTACTCCAACTTGCGGAGCGCTGTGCGGCAACAACGCGTCCGTTTTCGCGGCGCGCGCGAACGTAAGAAGAAAACCGCGCGAGATAAATCCTCCTAATATGATCCCGAGATTCGCTTTCCCTCGTGTGAGAGATCAGTTTCGTCTTTTAAATTTCTATTTTAATTAAATTTACATTTTATGCACCAAAGAGAGAGAGAGAGAGAGTAGCGGCTCATCGCGTGTAACGCGAGCACGTGGACTCAACTTTCGAAAATAAGTACCTCGGAAGGTACGCAGCGCGGTATTTCTCGTCGACGTGACTTTTTCCGTCCACAGCGTGTTCGTAGATCTCATTACGCGACGCTTCTCTGCAACATCTCGCCGACAACCGAGCGTTTATTCGCGTTTCGCATCTTATCTACCTATCAACCTAGTAAACCAACCAACCGACCAACCAACCAACTAACCAACCTACCTACCTACCTACCGACGTCTCATTATGTATTGTTTAATACTATACGTTATTATGACGCGACGTTTATAAATGTTTCGTGTAAATACACGAAGTGTCCGACTCTACGGTGCGACGTCGTGATTGATATGGCAGTTAATTAACCAGACACTAATAAAATCCCATTTAATTAAGTAAAACCCCCCGCACACGGCGCCGAACAAAAGCACTTATCGCGCGGCTATTTCCAGCAGCTCGAGCGCAAATTTTCACCGCGACCGAGACGTTGCAAACCGTTCCGTTCATCGACCGCGAGATCGTGTCGCTCTCGCGTCGTCTTCTCGTCTCTATCTCTCTGTCTCTTTCCGCCTCCCCCAGCGGATTCGATAATCGCCCCATCGGGACGATTACGATTCGCGAGTAGGTCGGCGTGAAATTTACGAATTTTCGACGACGACGACGACGACAATCGAGAGACGCGCATTACCATATAGATTAGAAGTAACAAGAGAGAGAGAGAGAGAGAAAGAGAGGGAGAGAGAAGGGCGAATGCACAGAGAACCGCAGAACGAGAGTGCGCGCCGATCTAATCGCGAATGCGCGAAACGTTGTTTCAGGGGAACGTGATTCAGAATAACGCGAAGAACGGCGTGATAGTCCAGCAGTACGGGCTGGCTCTGCGAGAGGTGAATCGGTCGCAGGCCGGAAATTACACCTGCGTCGCCAGCAACGTCGAGGGCGACGGCTACAGCAACATCGTGGAGCTCAAGATCATGTGTGAGTGTCCCGACGCGGTGGAGAGATCGCCGCGATAAAATACGTTTGGAGAGTGTCTCTCTCGTCGCGAGATGCCAAGCACCGACAGCGTGCGAGACTTGGCGCATCCACCGAGTCAAAATTTCGCCCCTGTATTCAACAATGTGGTTGAAGTTTCGAGCGATCTTCGAGCGAAAATTGAAACACTTTTTTTTCAAGTTTAACGTCAGTTAAAAAACAGAGATATGCAAAAAGCAACAAAATTGTGCAAAATGTGTCAATATTGACGTAAACCAACGAGAAAAGATCGCGCGCACGCGCGAACATTCGGCCAAATTAAAATTTCGCCAAGAGCCGGTGGCTTGTACAAACAAATGACGGTAATCTTNAAAAAAAAAAAAAAAAAAAAAAATGCCGAAAACGAGTACCCGGAAGATCCTCATAACCGGCGATGTTCAAGCGCAGCACTCAGCAACACCGACAAAAAATCCCGTTCTCTTTGTTTTAGTGTTAAAATAGTTTATTGAATGTCGCATTAAAATTCAATCCATAAAATTGAAAGTTCAAGAAACAAGTTAAAAAGCGTATCGTCCGAGTATATTGTTATCGATTTACACGTCGTCTAAGTAAGCGCAAACTATCCATAAAGACGTCAGAGTAGCATTAAAATGTCGACTCGGTGCTACGAGACGAGTGCGAAGGAGCACTTCGTTTAACAGAAAAACCCTTCCCCGCGTAGATCCACATAGATCCGTCGTTCGGTGGCGGCCGCTCGCGACCTCCCTCCCCCCGTTCCGTCCGCGGTTCCCTGAAAATAATGCCGCCTACCTCCTCGCTCCGGTCTCTCTTTGTCGCGAACCGAGACCTCGATTACCTTGTTTTCCGAGCCGGATCCCCGCAATTATTTCGCTCGTCAAAGCGCCGGCTCGACGTCGCGAATATTTCAACATAATACGACGCAAACGACAGAGCGCTGCGTGACTGATGAGTGACATTTAAACAGCGACGTTGTGTTAAGCGCCTGCGGAGAAGGTGGCTTTTGAAAACGCGCTCTTTCCGCCCATACTGGTCCCCTACTGGTAATTGGTCGCCCGGCTTACGGCCCGGCTTCGGGGAGATATTCGTGAATAAACGTCGAATATCAAAATGTCGGCATGATTATTCATTAAAAACACGTTGAAAGGGCAAAGGGCTCGCGGGGCTGAGGCGGAGGCGTGGCGCTGGGTTGGGGGAGAGTAGCGGAAGAAAAATAGGACGATCTACGGCGAACCAACAAATTATTCCGAACCGGCGAACTCCGATTCCCCCATACCCCCGGCCTTCGTTTACCCACTCCGCCGCGAAAAATGGGAAAACTATTCAAGCGAGCGAGCGAATAATGCCCATCGATCTTCCCTCGGAAAGCCAGCCGGGCGGTGGTCATTCCACTTCATGCGTCGCACCCCCCCCCCCCGCACTTTTAATAAATGCGCGTAAACTCCTCCGGTGCCGATTCGCGCGCGGCTTCTCTCATCGCCGTGTATTACGCGAAAATCAGCTGGTTCCTTTTTTATTCTTGCCGCTCATTTTCCGCGGATCGCGAACTGGCGCGTAGAACGTTTATTATTAATTAACTCAGTTGCAGTGCGCCCGGTGACACGCGTCAGCCGGCCTTCTTCTTTCTCGATATTTCATTCTGACGTTGAAATTCGCGATTTAAGCGATGTTCCGCGTGCCAACGTACGCACGCGCTCGCTCGTCAAACGACACGCGAACAGAGGCGGAAAAAGAGAGAGAGAGAGAGAGAGAGAGAAAGAGTGAATTTTATTCGAGAGAATTTGCACCTCTGCCCGTTTCGACGTACTTCCTTCCGGGGACGCGCGATCCGCTGACGTATTAACGTGCGCAATTTACGTATCTTAGGGAGGACCTAGCATTTGATCACATATAAAATAAATTTGTAATATATACATGATACAAAATTTAATCAAACTAACAATGCGCAACAGAAAGTCCAATAATCCTTATTCGTTTCGTTTCCGAGATATTTAATTATAAATTTACACATGTGCGAGCATTTAGTTAGTGAAATAAATATATAGGAAAAAAATTTGGCTTGTCAAATAGTAAAATTTGATGAGAGGCTCCCGTGATGCGTCACTATAAATATGGCCATCAATGAAGAATCTCCTTAATTAATGACGGAGTTATCGCGCGCTATCGTCGCCGGAAACCAAGAGTCGTCGGCTTCATTCACCTCGATATTTTCTTTTAACTTCATCTGCGCTCTTTCTACTACTTTTCCCCCCCATCGTTTCCGCAGACAAACCGATCTGCGTGCCGGAGCAGAAGCGGATCTACGGGGTGGCGAGGCACGAGGACGCTCGCGTGATATGCCGGGTCGAGGCATATCCACCGCCGGAGAGCTTCCGCTGGGCCTTCAACAATACCGAGGAGATGGTCGACGTGCCGCAAGCGCGCTACAAGAACTCGACCAGACACACCCAGAGCGTCCTCACATACCGACCGGTCACGGAAATGGACTACGGCACCGTGCTCTGCTGGGCGAGCAACACGGCCGGCCAGCAGAAGAATGCCTGCATATTTCACATCATTCCTGCGGGTATGTACAAACGCGCACTCACGCGCGCGCACAACGATCCGCGTGTACCGGCGGGTAGCTCTCTCTCTGCGAGTCGCTAAGGATTTCCGGGAAAAGTTACGGAAGCGTTCCATGTATTTACACGTGTATATGTGTGTATCTATGTTCGCAAGCATGTCGACGCGAGGGTGTCGCTTCACGTTAACGTTAACTTTAACGCTGACGCTAACGCAGACGCCGGAACGTCAGTGCGCACACGCGTCGTCCGCGCCCTAAATCAGTATCTCGCGAATAATTTTCGTACGGCGCGTATACGGCGCCGTGAGATAGATAGAGGCAGGTGGGGAGGGGGAGATTGTAAACAATGTTAATGGCGCGTACAGGCAAACCGGAAGCTCCGTACAACTGCACGCTGACCAACCAGACCACCGAATCACTCTCGGTGGAATGCACCGCTGGTTTTGACGGTGGTCAGCCCCAACACTTCCTCCTTGAAGTGTTCGATCAGCACACCGGGGTCCTGCAGGCCAACGTCACGTCCAGAGAGAACGCGGCTTTCACCGTGCAGGGTCTCGAGCCCGGCAAGGTTCTGAATATGATACTGTACGCGGTGAACGCCAAGGGTAGGAGCGACTCCACGCTGTTGGAGGGTTTCACGCTCAAAGTCGCCGAGAAGCAGACCGGTAAGTTGTGCCAGAAACATTGCGATTGCGCCGAAACGTTCGCGGAAATTCTCGATCTCTGACGCGACGTGAACTTGCCGAGACGCGCGACTCGGGGAAGAAAGCACTCGCGGCGATCCGTCGAGAGAATTTGCCCCCCTTTGCCCATCTCTCTCCCAGTTATACAGCGTGTCTGTTGCTACGCTGGAAAACGAAATTTGCTAACAATTATCAAGATTTAGTTAAATAGTTTCAATCAAATTGTTTGGTTACCGCAACCAAACTATTTATTTGAAACTATTTCACCAAATTTTGGTAATTATTGCCGAATCATTTTTTCAGCGTGTGTCATATCCGTTACATATTTGCAGTTTGAGTCAATGTGGATAAAAAATTCTTTACCATTTTGCGAAACACGTGAATTTTGGGGTTATTAATGAAAAATGTACGAGGCAAATATTCGCACGTGGAAAAAAAAAGTAAAGAACAAATTGACGTGGTTTATTTGCAAAATGGCGAAGGACTTTTCCGTTCACATTGGCCTAAACTGCTAAAGTATATAACAGATATAGCGAAATACAAACAACGTCGTGCGAATTCGAGCGTTCTCGACCGTGGAGCGTAACGATGATCGACAACGTCCGGACCGATTTGATCTCGGCCGCTCTCTCTCTCTCCTGACGCGTGCGATCGCGCTCGGTCGCATTCGCGGATGGCCGAAATAAGTAATTCGACAGGGGAGCATGCGCGTTCGCCAACTATCGGCGCGAACGCCGGCCCCATAAATTATGAGAGCGGCCGGGACGCCGGGTTAATCGAATTAGCGAATTAAATCGAACGGACCCGCGCGGATTGTCCGTGTAACGTTTTAATCCGCTCATCCGGCCGGGAATCCCCGACGAGCCCGATATACCGCCTCATCGTTTCTCGCGGCTAAAGAGCACTTGGACCATACGAAAGGTTTCACCGCGAAAATTGAGCATCTGGGTCGAGAAATTCAATCGACGGGGCACACACGCGCAAACGTGCGCTCGCGCCCACATACACACCCGCGTAGGTGTATGTGCTCACCTGCGCCGCATATTACGCAAGTTGGTGTCCAGGTCACGTGTGCATGTGTATGTGTGTGAGTACAGACGTGCGAGTAGATGTGGGTGATTGTTCTACGGAACAGAACCGCCACGAGTAGTAATCTATTCCGACGTTTTCCAATCCACTTACACGAAACGGCCAAAAATTGCGCTGCGGTTCCGCCGGTGCGTAAAACGGCCACCCAGATTTTTCCCGGCGCGGGACCGTTTCCGCTTCTCCACAAAAATACGAACGTCGACGTGGCTCGTTTAACCGGCGTGCCCCCGGCTTATTTTCTCGATCCGATGTCCCGCCGCGGCGGACCGCGGCGAGCATAGGAAAGAGAGAGAGAGAGAGAGACGCAGGAAAAGGGAGGGGGGCAGATAGTGGTAGAAAGGGGAAGGAGGAAGGAGAAGATGTCTTGCTAAGGACGGAGAGAAATTTCATCCCACCGGAGAAGGAAATATTTGCAAAGCGCCAGTCAGAGACAGGTATATCGCGAGTAATTACGAGAATTAATCCCGCCGTCCACCTGTAATTACGAAAGCGAGAAAGATCTACGAGCGAGACGCGAAACTCTCTCTCGATTCCCGCGAGCGATATAACGCTGCGCGCGCGTTCCGGTAATACGTTGGCGGAGAGAAAGAGATAAAATGCGATACAACCGCTCGTAAAAACGTCGAGGATTGATGCCGGCGAGTCGGCGCCGTCGCCTCCTCTTCGGCGTCTTCATCGCGAAAATTTACGCACTCCCGTATACTCTTTGTTCGCGTTCGAAGTCTCGCGATGAGACCCCCCCCCCCCCCCCNNCCCCGGCTGTGTACGGTGGAAACAAGGGAACGAGTCCCGCGCGCCACGGGCGCTCGGAGGAAGAAACGCAGACGGCGGGAACGCGATTGGGAGTCTCTCTCTCTCTCTCTCTCTCGGCGGTGCCCATAGATGCCCGAGAGCAAAATGGATCTCGTCGGATCCGTTCCTCTCCTGCGCGCTCATCCCGTAGATTTCTAGCCGGTAGGATCTCCACCGACCAGAAGAGATTCAGGATCCACCTCGGAACGGATATACCGACCCACCTATCCGGGTGTACATGCGCACCCACATATCTACGTGCGCACATCCACGCGTTCGTGCGTTCGTATACGTATATACGCGCACGTATACATGCGTGTGTGTGTGTGTGTGTATCGGACCAGGACGAATTTACAAGTGAAATTGCTCTCTCGGTCAGTTTCCACGGTGCGATTCAAGCGAGTGCGCCCACTACGTATATGTACACGCTTAGTCCCTGATGCGGGGGTGTATAAACCGGCATACGTATGCGGGCGAAGTAGTCGCTTCGAAAATCGATCCCTCTCTTGCCGCGAGAGAGAGAGAGAGAGAGAGAGCTGGACGAGTGTGAAACTTTAATAAAATTCCCGGACCACCTACTACGTCGCCTGTGCGGCATCGTGCACCTCGTCTCACCTCGAACCTCGTTCAAGCGGGTTGAGAGAACGAAGCGCGCGCCGCAGAAAGCGCGGAGAAGAGAGACGAACGTCCGCTTCGATCCCACAGACGACCCCCGACCTCGCGCGTGCGGCTATGCTAACTGGAGCAGGACAGGGGAACGTGCTCCTGAAATCTCGGCCCGTCATCTCTCGGCGAGTCCGATACGCCGAGTCGCGTGAAACGCAAATTATACGTAGCGGATATGACATGGTGCATGTGTGTAAGAGAGAGAAGGCGACTTGGACCGCGAACGGGCCGTGAATGACTATCCCCTCCTCTCTCTCTCTCTCTCTCTCTCTCGTACGAATCAAACGCGGCTGTACGACGTAAAAATATCGAAGAGTCGAGTATACATGGAGAGCTCGAATTAAAACTCCCGTTTTTAATTCGACCGATTGCAATAGGGAAAAAAGAGAAGAGAGGGAGGGTGGGAGAGAGGGAGAAGAAACAAAATTCGAACCAAGAGAGAGGGCGTTCGAGCGCCGAATTTTGCGCGATGCGGAGGTACTTCTGGCTCGCGACTATGGCCCGGTGTGCGCGTCGCGCGTACAATTCGATAAATATTGCCAGCACGAGCGCGCATTAAAAGTTCTCTCCCGTGTCGCGGAAAATAAACACGGTTTGATGCGAGACAAAACATAATTTGTTCCATATGTATGTGGTATTATCGATACTCGGCGTAACGCGATACTTCTGTTTGTAACTAGTCGAGTATGATTTTGTAAAACGATCATCACCGCGGGGAGTCGAATATCCCGCGAGCGACAGTGTGTGTGTGTGTGTGTGTGTGTGTGAGAGAGAGCAGCGCGATGCTGCGAATGAAACGCGCGTCCTGCGAATTAAAAATAACGATTTAATCAAGTCGAGCTTTTCCAAATCCAGTTCCACCCGATTTCCACGCAGGGAAAAAAAGCGGACGATGAACGATCGTGCCGCGCGAACGAATGCCGCTGCAGTTGTCATTTTCTTTCCGCTCTGTGACCTCTAGCCCCGTGTTCGTTAATTACCGGGGAAGAAGAAGACGGCCGCAAGAAGAAGACACAAGATTGACGACTCCTTCGTCTCGCGGTTTCGCGTTTCATTTCGTCCATAACTTCGAATCGAGATCCTCGTGATCGACAATGAACTTCGTGTTCCCGTTCAATGCGCGACCAGGGACAGATCCGGACGTGAAAGATTTACGGACACGTTCTCGCGTCGCTTAACCCTTAGATTGCGAATCGATACCTACAGCCGTTCGACGAAGGTCTTCGCTATGTGCGAACAGTATCTACAGGCGTTCGACACTCAACACGATACTCATGTGCGAGTAACGTCTTTAGGCGTTCTCATTTGTTAATATCGTAACGCACGGAAATGCTGCATCGTAATGACTAATGTTAGTTTCACGTTCGACTTGATATAATATATCCTCACGTCATATCCCGGGTCGAAACTTTAGTTCTACGTTGATTCTGCAAATTTCAATGAAGAATCTCAAAATACAACGTACAGCTGTTGAAGCTGCAAATAGTTGCTTATTGGTTTTTTGATGTTAAAGGAGTTCGAACAGGCACCCATTCAAGGATTATTTAACACATTTGATTATCTCAATATATTCTCGACGTCCTGCGCTCTCCTGCCTCTTTAATCTAATTTCTTGGCTGCTTCGTCGTAGCACTAACACTGACACTCACGCAGATATATAGATTCGATAAGCACACATTAATGAACGCGACGAGAGCCCGAAATATTCCAGTCAATCGACGCGAATTATAAATAACACATCGACACATGCACTCCGTGTATACGTGTATCGCTCGCCGACTCGAGATGTAATGGGAAAACGTGCGGTGCGCGAGGGGTACGTTCAACCTTCTTGAAGGTCCGGGATGTTTTGATTGTATGATCTCGGCATTCAGTGATAAGCGGCGCCGGTTGACAATTGATGGAAGGGGGGGAGAAGTTTACATTTCTCGCCCTCATTGTTTCGGTATTCTCGCGCGTTGCGTACCTTAGCACGGCCGAGGGTCAATGACGTCACGAGCCGGCGAATTACAACTCCCTCACGAGTGACGAAAATATATTATCTCCCTTGAAATATATTAATAATATTAAATATCGAATTCTCGTCGGCACCGCCACAATTAACATGTGATCCTCCGGCTGACTGACTCGTATCTGCACGAGTTGGTCTCCGAAGCGTCACAACGAAGCGGCCAGGGGTAGAAATCGAGTAGTTAGGAGGAAGTATGACGCCGAGACACGGGCAACGATCGTCTTGCTCTTACGAGCGGCTCGCAGTCTAAGGGTTAACAATTTTACAACAGGAGAGAGAGAGAGAGAGAGAGGGAGGAGGCGAAACGACACGGGGCGTCGGGCGAGAAAGAGCGGCGTCACTAAAAAAAATTGACCAATTTAAAAGGATAGTTTAAAAAGCGGAGGTGACGAAGGAAGGCAGAGATGGCAGGTGAATATCACGGACACCGGTGCACTTTCGCCTTGATTAAAAATTAACGTACACTTTGGCTGTGCATCGGAGCACGTAGTAAAAACACTCGGTCGCTCGTGACTAAAACGAGTGGCAATTACGAGCGATGTCTCTCAGAAGGGGCCCGGGCTAAGGAAAGAGATTAAAAAACGGGGACGCGCGGCGAAACGATAGCGCGCGGCGCGGGAGAGCGAGCGAGCGCGACGGAGAAGACGGGAGGGAGCGCGCCAGCGGGAGAAAGACGGCCGCGCGGAAAATTAAACGTCGCCCGGGACGGTGTTTAACGTGGAGAGAGATATCAAAAGGATTCGAATTCATTAATCTTAGAAATGGCCCGGGTAGTCAGATGGCTCCATTCTCGCGCGCAAGCCAAATATCTCGAATCTTTTTACGACGTAATGCGACTTTAACTCGTTTAACCCGTTTACCATCGCAGTCCGCTCGGAAAATTCCGCCGTATCTTTTCCTCGCGACGGCGCAGCTGACGCTTTCGCGCGCACCACGACAGACGTCGAGCGGAAGCCGGTACACACGATTGCGTCTTCGCGCAGCGTCGATTATCCGCCAACGCCACGTGTCCTGTCGCGATTTTAATTCGACCGAAATACAGTTTTAAAGGCTCGGAATAAACCGTTTTTTTTTTTACATTTTTCCGCAGAGTTTTTCGGTTTCTTCTCGCGGATAAATGAAACAAATCGGCAAACTTCATGTTTCTCAAATTTTTCCGCAGATTTTTCATTTTATTTTTTTTCGAAGAAAAATTGAAGAGAGCGATTTTTTTTTAACTTGAGATTTTCTATCGCCGCGTACGGGAGGGAGTAACGCAGCGACGAGACTTGTACCGACGTACTTGCACGAGAGCAGTGCGCGTTTTGTTCACAGGTACCCCGGTACCCTTCGAGTTCACCCCGCTGCTCGGGGGTCTGATCGGCGTGGTGACCGCGCTGTTGCTCGTCACCGTCACCATTCTGGCCGCGCTGAAAATGCGGAGCGAGAGACGAGCTCAAAGGCCCGGAGATTTACCTCTGAAGAAAGCCACCGCGCCGAGTTCCGAGGACCTTTACGACGCGGACGACAGGAATCCGGACGTCGTGCCGACCAACAAAGGTGCGTCCGCCAAGACCGACTTTTTTGCGCGCACGCGAGAGCACACAGGAGGACGTGGATTGATTGGAGTGAAAAGGGAAGAAAGAGAGAGAGAGCAAGAAGTGAAAACCGAAAGAACGTAAACGTCAATGTTCAAAGAGAGCGTTTCCGGAAAAATTAGAAACGGTCGCGTCGAGTAAAATCCCGAGTTCCGGTTGCGCCGCGCGGGCGGTTTTGCGCCGTCCGATCGTTCAACGCGTTCGCGTCGTTCGACGGGCGCGCCGAACTCTAAACCGGCGGGAAATGCGTAAATAAATAAATAAAACGAGAAAAAAAAATCCCCGAAAGCTCCCATCGCGGACATACGGCATAACATATCCGACTGCGAAGCGCACGGTTGGGAAAATTCGGACAATGTACGAAATTATTTGACCGCGTAAATCGTACGGTAACGCAACGTCGCTGGTACACGAATAACGCTGCTGCGCGTACGCGCACACGTCGCGTGATATGTCGATCGACATACTCGCGCGCGCGCGTGCTCGTCCTGAAAATTTCAAACGAACGCGCTCTGCGCGTGCTGTAAGGACGAGCGCGCAGCGCGAACACACGCCACTCTGGCTTGTGACGATGCGAAACAAATTCCGAATTTTTACCGAACGAGCGTTCTCGAAGAGGATCTCAACGAACGCTCGCGATCCTATCGATTCGTTGATTTTTCTACGGGACGTATTATATCTCCCGATTTTTTTAATGCTACTTTGACGCTCTCAAGAACAGCTTGAGCTCGCTTAGACGGTTCGCAGATTAGTAAAAACTTTGTTCTCTTTTCTTTCTTCGAAAGCGCGTTTAATGAAATGAAATAAATGAAGAAAAATCAATATTTGAGTCCAGTTGAGCTACATTGCAATATATCTTATCTTGGGATATCCCAGATTTTTTTTCAAGCAAGAACAAATCTTAAATATGAAGAAAAACATTTAAATTGCGAATTTTTCAGAAGAGCTCAAAAATAAGATTACAGTTCTTCACTTTATGAACATTATTTTGCCGAGGTCGTAGTTACTTTCTATTTTCTTTTAATCTGAGACAACATTCAAGGAAATCGCGTACATTCGAACATGAGAGCGCTCCATTTACGCACGAGAGAAAGGAAAAGAGGAAAGAAGGGCGGGCGGGAGGGACCGACAGGGTTAACGTCGCGATTCCGAGGCCGCGTGACGATCGGCTCGACGGAAATTTTATCAGCTACATTGGCCGTCGCCGCCGTCGGCTTTCAAGCGTAATATCTGATTGACAGCGATCGAGAACACTCGGCCGGGCGAGTGTACTCGAGACCGGAAATTCAGCGGACTCTATTGCGAGCGCAGCCGCGATTCGTTAACGGCATCGCGCAAACGTTACGCTATGCTATGCGTCATTACGTCGCTCGCAATAATACCATCGCTCCGCGTTGGCGAACGGTTAACGGGTGGTTGGCGGGACGGGTGAAGGGAGGGTCGACGTATAGAGAACTTAACCCGCAACTTGTTAATAAATTACTCGGCCGATTACCAGGCGGACTTGTTCACCGGGCACGCTATTGCGAATCCGATGTATATCCGATACGCAACGTTCGAATGGTCGCGTGAACGCGATCAAGTCGAGTAGCCTTTGCCGTTTGTAATTCAGGAATTGTCGCAACTGCGACAAGAAATCGCAGATCTTTCATAATGCGAAATAGAGTCGTTTCAGTTTTTGGCCTGCGCCTTTTCGGGACTTTTCTTTCTCTCGCAATGAGATAAAAAGTAAAAGTATCGATACTCGGACACTTATGTAAACCTCAACATTCTTAATGTTTTGGTCTTTAAATACGAATATCTAAACATCCAACACATAATATGTGTACCGAGAAAACCCTGTATTTTGCAAACAGCACGCAAAATTTCGAGTTATTGATTAAAGAACTCTTTGTACACGGTCATTTTCAATAATTAATAATTCGAAATTTTGTATATTGTTTGCATAATGGTGCAGTGCTTTTTTATTCATCTCCATTCGTTCTAAGCCTTTACGAAATTTGTCCCTGTTTGCCCGGGACCTCCTATATATTCTACATTAAATGTTTAAATATTCATATTTAAAGATCAAAACAATAATAAGAATGTCCATGTTTAGATATGTGTCCGGATAGTGATATTTTTATTTTAATACCGATCTGAAAGTTCATCTAGAGCTCATGACAGCTCTGAATCGTCAAGCGCGGACGTCATTTTCTCGTGAATAATCGAGCGCGCTATCTGTTCATATTCAGATCCAAAATGCGGGACGAATCGATTGATAAACGAGAGAGAGAGAGAGAAAGAGAGAGGGAGGGAGGGAGGGAAGGAAGGAAATATGGAGTGTTAATTTAATAAATAAAATTACTCTCTGTGCCCGCGCCGCGTTACTTAGTTAATTATTTAATTACCACCGGAACTATACGGTTAGTCGCGAATTACTATTTAATCAACGTATCGTATCAACACTCTCGTTCCGTCGACAAATCGAGCCCCGTGTTATCCATACATTCGTAATGCCTTGTAGTTATCGGTTTAATGCGCGCACAAAGTTTGGCGCGCGTCGGCTCGTTATATTAATGATTAGATTGGGTTTAACGAGGCATAAATAAGTACTCGTTCGGCGGTTTTCTTTCGATGAATCATACAGAATCCCCGGAAGCGTAGTTGACAGCACCCGATGAATGTTCAACGAAATGAATGTTTTACGCGCCTCCCTCGTGTTTTACAGCGCGAGGAGCGTTCGAAAAGCTCGTGTTCACGCGCGAGATAAGTCTGGTGTCTATTAATTAGTGTCTCTAAAGAGCGTTCGCGAAGAAGCGAACTTTTCGAACGGCGGAAAGAGAGAAACGGAGATGTTTCACGTGTGCATGAAACGAAAGATTCAGATTACCAGCTGACCGGGTCAACGTCCGGCACGCCGTTAGCGACGCAAAACACACCGGACGGTCTTCCGCCGTCGTCCCTTCCGGCCCAGCAGACGAACAATCACCTGCAAGGACTTCCCGCCTATTCGCATAACGACTACAACAATTACCCGACGTTGCCGGTGAGTACCGCGAGAGCGGAGATTCCGCTAATGAAATTTATTAATTTCCCCGGGCCCGGCCGCGACGGAGAGAACGAGCGGCCGACCAAACGTTGACTCTTACTACCCATTCTCCAGCCGCTCTTCCTCTATCCGTCTCGGCTCGCCGCCGTCCGTTAATTCCACGCCGTGTCTTCTGCGACCTCTGTACGTAATTCTATTGTAAATGTAATTCTTTTCAATAAATTGTCGCATGTGTGTCACTTTGTTCCTTTGTCTCATTTAATTTCTGCTTTCATTTCGATATTAATTGACGGGGACTAATTGAGATTGTTGGTTAAGCGATACCTGTGTATGTTGGGTAACGCGCACGCTGGAGCTGAATGGTATGTTGTGCGAAATACTTTAGAGACAAATAATCGTCGCATACACGCAAAAGGCAATTCTCCGACAAACCAACAATTCCCTTCAGGTTCCTTGTTAAATTATACTTTGTTGCCCCGCACTCGGCACACTCGCGGTATATACACATACGTACATTCACACGCGCACGTATATGTATACAGGCGGCACCAGCCATTACATGTAAATGGGTGCGCTCTGATTTCACGAAACGTAAGTGAATGCAGTACGTTGGCGTTCGCAGCAAAGAGGAATTCAAACAATTAAAGTCGATGGTTTAAATCACGGGAATTTCGTTAGTCCGACGGGCGGGGCGTTTTAATAAAGTTAATAGGTTCATCCAATGAGATGGGAAACTGAGGAAGTGGAGTGCAAAGAAACGGGAACGAGGCAGCCTCGGCCGAATCGCGCTCCCGTTGTTACTGTCGCGTCCTTCCCTTTTCCTTCCGTGCTCGAGAGAAGCTCGGGGGCTGACGTTTTCAAGAAAGTCCTCGAGCGGTGTAGTTTGAAATAACAGTATCCGTCCGAGGGGAATGGTGGCGGTGGCCGCGCGCTGCGTAAAGTTTCAACCGGAAAGCAACGCTTCTTCGCAGTTCGAAAGTAGAAAATTGCGCTGTCCGCGTCTTCTCTACCGATTTTGAGAGACACTCCGAGGTCGCTCGACGAGAGAGAAAGAGAGATTCCGACGTTAAGACTGCACGCGGTGCACGCTTTCACCGAACGCCGCGATTCCTCCCAGTCACGGGAAAAATCGCTCCTCGGCGACGAATCGCGACGTATAAATTTACGAGCTCGTAATTACGTGATTATTCGTCGCGCGACAAACACGAATTAAAACGCACCCTCTCGCGCCCTTTTGTTCCGCCTTCCTCCGCACGGGGTATAGGTATACCCTCTTTCAGATTTTCCCTGATCCTCTCGAGCTCCTTTCGTCACGAGCCACTGAAACTTCACCCTCAATTTCACACCAAATTAATTGCTAATTACTGCGGGGATCTAAAGTTCCGTTAGCGAAACCTCGGCAAGAACAAGACTCTGGAGTGGAAAACTTTGATTATCGCTAAGGATTTTCCTGTTCCATTTACCCGCCTTATGGTTAATTGTTGCGTTTTTTCCTCTTCTCACTTTTTCTCCCCTTCCCACTTTCTTTTTTTTGCATTTTCTTATTGTACCGATTTTTCCGCCGGATTTGGCGGATTCTTCGCCGGAATCAACAGCCAGTAGCGGCGGCGAACGCCGACTTCAAAAATTTCTCGCGATCCGGAGTGCCCGCCGGAGATTCGTCGGAGTTTCGCGAAGTTCCGGAGAATATGCTAAGGGGGAGAAAAAGGAAGGGTTGAAAAATATAAGTGTTCTAATAAGACGGGCGGCCGAGAGCTCCGTTTTCTCCGCGGGGACGGAATCTACGACGGTGCTCGAGCGTTTCTCGCCTTTCGCGTTAATCCGTTCCAAAGACAAAAGAGCCAACGTGTGTCTGCCGCACGTCGTCCTCGCGCGCGCGTTCTCCGGGAGAACATTCCCCGCGCTGTTTTGCGTCCAATTTATAGGAAATGGCGCGCGCGGGCACTCGAGAGCCGCCGTTCTCGTCCTAAACAGTCGAAGGAACGCGCGCCGTCAAAAGTTTCCGTGATACGAGCCAACTAGTACCGGGCGGTCGGTCCCTCAGGAATATTCAGGAATGAAAATTCCGAAAGTTAGACCTGTCCGCATTATCTAAGTCCCGGGGACTAGAGAGAAACGTCCCCCCCCCCCTCCCTGCCTTCCGTACCCCCGAAGTCCCGCGAAAACTACCTCCAGTTTCTTAGAAAGGCTCCGGTCCTATCTCGGAGAAGTTGGCCGCGTCTCTCGGCTTCAAGCGGATTATTTAAATGCCGGCTGAGCGCGCGCGCGCAGGCGTGTATGTAACTGGTTTGCATTTACTTTGGCGGATTACGCTGCGCGCGCCCGCATAGCGCCACACACGCGCGGCCACACGCACAACATCTATAACTCAACACGCTAATGTATCGAAATTAGCTTAATCTCCTGTTCCCCACGTGTCATTAGACATCCGAGTGGACTTGTTGCGTAATACACGGCCGATTCGATCGATCGAAACAATACACGCGCTCAGTCCATAATCGGATTCGAGGCTCATGTAGGACTCAGCGATCATCGTACGATTCAATGAACCCCGTTCGGCTAGAGCCAGACAGAAAGGAGCTCTCGCGGCCGCGTTCCCGAACATCCACTCACGCTATTAGAGATCCCCCTTGCCGCGAAAGGCTTAATGACTTCACATTATCGGTGCGAGAGAGAGCGAGAGAGCCTGTTGCTCGTATTACACCGCCGCTGTTAATACGAAGTCAAGTACCCGCAGGAATCTGCGTAATTACGTCTCCGGGTAACGTTTTAGCGACTTAGAACCGCCGTGAACCCGATTTAAAGCCTGCCCATCGCTCCGGAATAAACAATCTCATGTCGTTACAGCCCTTATGAGGAAGACAGGATGTCAGTGGCAAGGGTCGTCGTTGCAGTGTGTGTGTGTGTGTATAATCCGATTCCTTGGATAACTCTTTCAGGATCCCTCTCAGCAGTTTCCTGGACGACTCCTCTGTCCCTGCTACCGGTACCGACGGTTTTTGTGTAGCGTGTCCTGATTTTCCTTCTTCCAGCTGTCCGGCGAGGTGACGTACGCGGAACTGTGCCTGGCGAGGCCCACCACCCTGTCGACCCTGGCGACCGACGCCAAATTGGCGAGCCTCGGCGGAGTCGGCGGTCTGGGTGGTCTTCAGGGTTACGGCAGCGGTCTGGGGGTGATCGTGGGCGGCAAGCCGTACGCGAAAGAGGCGACGGTATACGCGTGCATCGACCACAACGCGAGGCCGGGCAAGATGGAGGTATCCAACGCGCCGTCGTGCGCGGTGACCCCCCTGTCGACGGCGGGCGTGCTCCAGGACTCGACCGTCTCCACTATGAGCGGCGGCAAGCAGCACCATCCGGCGAGGGAGGTCGTCACTGTCCGCACGCCCCTCATCTCGACCCAGGAGAGTTGCGTATAGGGACGCGACTCCGACGCGCTCAACGTCAACGAGTACTACGTCTGATATGGCCGCCTCGTGGCGATCGTGCGCGTCCCAAAACCGACGACGGATTCCCAGGACTTACCGCTGCTACCACGGCTCCGAGTAACGTCCTCGAGCTCCAGAAGAAGGATACGTCTGACCGGATGAATCTCGCGAGTTTCGTTCCCGGGTACGCGCGAGTGACGCGGGGCCGCGGTGGAAAGAGAGACCTTGCGCCGAGGATGAGACCACTGATATTGCTGCTACTATTACTATTACTAACCGGACGATGACCGTGAATACACGACGACCGCGGAGAACGATCGGGTTGCCGCGCTTCGCTCAATGTTCCCGAGGACATACGGTAACGAGAAACGTAACAGCCAAGACGACTACGCGGAACACAGTTCGAGAACACGCGGCGGTCCTCTCGCGACCTCTTGCCGAGACAGCAGCCGATGATCTATGAAAGTTCAAGACTGACCGAATCATAATTTTAAAGAATACGTATCGAGAGATAACGACTCCAATACCCACGACTGCCACCTAAACACAGCGAACGCGCGCTCGTTCGATTCGAATTGTGTTTCGCATTTACAGGGAATACGGCTGACAGGACGCGCTTTGTCATACGGAGATGAAAACCAGGTAAGAGACAAGATAACCGCGATAGTGCGCGGAAGAGGAGCACGCCTGACAGAAACGAACCGATCGATCCTAACCGAAAGCTTCCCCCGGAAGGGAAGAAGAGGCTCTTTTGGATTTCGGAACAAGTTCATGAAATTCTTTTTTATATCGTAGTAAAAAGTATCTCGATTACACACACACATATACACATACCGCGCTATCGATCGGGGCGAGGCGAATTCGCTCGAGCACGAGAATACCCCGCGTAATCGTTCTGATTCGAAAGAGGAAGAGAGAAGGAATATCGGCTAAGACTCCGCGAATATATTCAGCCGTGAAAGATCCCGCCGATTGACTGCACGGCCGATGGGGCGGAAGGGAACACGTCTAAAAACGTAGGTTCCCCGCGCACTCCGCTGGTGTTCGTACGGCGTGCGCGCAGAGGACGGCGAGATCGATGTACCTATGTCGCGCGCGACGGCGAATGTAGATTTTCTATCCCGTGGAGTATACTTTGTATTACAAAGTAGGTACCGGGGATAAAGGGAGATCGTTGCGTTGAGTGTATTTTCGCGGAATAGCGCGTCTTTATCGACGATATGCGCACTCGGGAGTGTCGTATCGTGTCGATTACGTCGCATCAAGTGCAACGATCAATTCCGCGAGGAAGGGGAGGAGAGCGAGAGGCGGATCCGCGCACGGAGGAGATCGACTTGTTCCGCGGAAAATCCCCCAAATATTTCCGCACGCGACTCGACGCGACCCGACACAAAGGGAAACAAGTGCGGCGTGTAAAACATCGGCGTCGTGCTCATCCGTTCCCCGCGCGGCATCGTGCACAAATTAATTATCAGGGAAGTAACGAAGTAATTAATCGGCCAATGGCGCCTCGACGATCGATTCATCGATCTTCCACACGCACGGACACGCGTGTAATTGCAGCGCGCGGACGACGCGTGAAAATTCCACCGCGTATGTAAGTTGAAACTCGCAGCGTGTCGCGCGTCGATGTCAACTGATTAATTAAACTCGGCCGCACATTCAGCCCGACTTACTTAGAGGCAGCGCGCACGCGGGAACTTACGAGGCGAGAGTAAATTTGCCGGCTATAAAATAAGCGACTATCGATCTCTTCCGGCGCGCGTCCGACCGCCGAAGCCGTTCGTTACCTTTCCATCGTTTTACATCTCTCTAGTCTATTTGTACGGCTTTTCTTATCCGACGCGCGTGCGAACGCGCCAGGAACGTTTCTCGCGTCGATGTGTTTCTCGCGCGCGCCCGAAACCAAACGAAACGCGCGCGAGGACTTTCCTTCAAGACGTATACCTGACGTACACCGATGTCCCGGTTACGCGTGTGTGAGAACGTTGTAAATAGCGACTACTCCTCGTACGCGAGGACACCGAATAAATCTAGATTAATTATCGAAATTACCGTGTGCGCTGATCGAAAGAGAGAGAGAGAGAGAGAGAGGGCGTGCTCTGCGCTTCGAAGATATGTATATTAATTAAACAAACGTACCTTGTACATTGCGCATCGTTCACTAGCGGCGAGCAACCGCGCGTTATCCTCGTAATTAAATTTGAGTTCGGTCGGAGGACAGTTTGCGACGGGATCGTCATTCGTACCGTGAACAGAGACAATAACGTTGCAGCGCGTCGTTAAATTAAAAGCGGCCCGCGAACGATCCGAATTATATCGCGCAGTGTTACTCGAAACTTAATTAAAGCTTAAACTCCTTCCTTTTTCCTCTCTCTCTTGGAATATTGGCATTAAGCAATTTGAATAATACTCTGTTCTTTTCTTTTTTTTTTCTTTTTTATTATCGGTTATCGACTTTTGCATCGTCGACGAGCTCTCGCTTGCGATCGCACGTATCATCAGATCATTAGAGGGGAAGTGCCCGAGGCTGGATCGAAAATACGCCCGAGGAGAGATGACTTATTCCAATAATAAGAGCGATAATAATTTTACGGATGCGGATCTCGCGCGCGTGCGTGGGGGCCTCCGCACAGGTTCACATCGAGTCGCGCGACACACTAAACGCGATATAATTCATCGTTTAGCGGCCGATTTATCTTCGCTCCCCGCCGATCCCTTTACGAAATAGACTGACGTGACGTGCGTTATTTTACGACGAAATCCTCCGGACAAACCTGTGTCCCGGGACTGCCAAAACGCGCACAACTCCCGCACGACTGCCATGTCGCATTCATTTTCATTAAGTTCGTCGAGAAATAACGAAGAGCGATCGGAGAAATAGTACCTTTCGCGCGTCGCTGTACGTTGTGCACCGTACAAATGTACACGCGTGTACATCTTAGAAATACACACACACACACACACACACACACACATATATACACATACATCGATCCTCGTAGCGTTTACGCGCGGCGGAGACAGTGTAAATACCCTGTATATAAGGACATCGAGAAAAGAGAGAGACTTTATTCGCGAGAGATGCCCGAGGTTAAACCCCCTACGTCTTCTTCGAGGGACGACGGAACAGGCACGAAGGATCGTTATCGACGGATCCGTTAACGGCATTACGAGGTACGTTCTACCAGGGAAATGTATTGAGCGGTACCGTGCCGGCGGTACACGCGAAAGGAGGAGGATAATGATCCTAGCGCGCGAATTCTCCTCGCCTTAAGTAGAACCGCTCGGAATTTTCGGGATTATTACGTCGCGCCAATCGTATCTTTAATTTCTCCTTTAATTGTGACGATTTTCGTTTTATTTCTTTTTTAAATTGTATATCACTTCTCTTTTCCCGATTCTAATTGATATTACTAACGTTAATTAACGTGCAACGTAATCCGTTATCGACCGTCGTCGCCGTCGTCATCGGTCGACGAGCGCGAAGAAAGTCGTGACGTAACGTGAGCGTTCCTTCGTATACGCCCCCTTCGTAATTTGTAAGATATATGCTCCGATGTACAGCGCCGATATTTTTTCAGAGTGTGCGTAATACAATACCTCCGCGTATATCGTGAAGTCTCGAGTCGCGCGCCCAATTAGGCGGGCGCCCGTTTAAAGGGCGGAACTGTATAATTAAACGATCGGATTGCGATTAATGGTCAGACAAAGAAATAAAGATATGTATATGTACGTGTACGTATGTGTATATGCACGTGTGCCTGGTATGCGTGCGTGTGAGCGCGAAGATGCGAATCTATCTTTCACCGTGTGTACGTGTGTGTGTGCGTGTGTGCATGCGTGTGCACGTGTGTACGTATCATGCGATTGCGGTAACTCTGCGACCGAAAAAAACTCCAGGATTCAAAGTAATAAAGAAAGATAAAAGAATAAAGATATATATGTGTGTGTATGTACGAATGTGTGTGCGTTTTTCTTGCTGTCTCATGATTTTTCTCTCGTGAATTATCTCACCGGTGCGGAGGTGCCATTTGCGTTAATCTCGCCGCATTTATCTTGGGCAATCGACAATATCGAATACGTCGAGGTAATTTCGGTTCTCGCACGCGTGTGCGCGCGCGAAAGAGAGAGAGAGGAAGAGGGCGTTTTCGACGGACGGACCGACGGATAAACGGACAAACGGATCGATAGTTTGAGATACAATTTATATACGACTTATTTCCATTAAAGTCGCGCTTTTCCTACACCCCTTTACAGCCGGAAGAATATCGCACGGTTATCTTCCCGATAAGAGGATTCTTCAGGAATTCACGGAAGGGTTGAAACGGGTCGCTCCTCTCTTTTTCTTACGGAAGCATCCGGCGGCGCTCGAACGAGATCGAAGTGGACGAAGGAAAGAAAATTATTCCTCGAGTGCTTCGCGATTGAATCCACGTAAGATCGATTTTCCTCCCGTTTCACAAAAGGGCACCCTTAATATATATATATATATATATACATCGCGAGCCGAACTGTTCTTTCCCTCGGTATTGTGCCGCTCTTTCGCGCGCGCGAGATGTGCTTTAATATAAAATATTATCTTCCGTTCTTTCGCATAACGATACAATTTCCCTACATAATTACTACGTCGTTCTCCGAGAGTTCGCTGCAATCATAATTAAACAATACTTTTCGTCTTCTTAGATTTGCAAGTTAAGATTCTCCCTATTGTTTCCGATGAGATTCAAAGAGGTCACTCGCTCTCCCTACGTAATTGCTTTAGGAAAAATGAGACCAAGGGAAAGAGAAAGGAAGAGGAAGAGAGAGAGAGAGAGAGAGAGAGAGAGAGAGAGAGAGAGAGAGAGAGAGAGAGAAAAAGAAGAAAAGAGCGACGAGAGATTTTCGCGTCCCTCCCGGAGAAATTGTGGGCCCGGCATTTCGATGAAGTTACAATTTCATACGCGCCACGTACGATGCATTTACGACGAGCGTGGGTGGAGGGTGGGATCACCCGGTATACCGGTACACGTGTACAAAAGTTCGATTGCCGGAATCCTTCCGGTTTCGCAGGTATTTTAAGCACGCACACCGTTAACGATCGCACACGGTTTCTCCTCCTCGCGGCTGTTCCTCCTCCTCGTCCTCCTAAATTCTCGCTTCTCGCATGCTACAATACATTCCAGGTTTCCTGTCAAATACCGCGGGCACGTGTGAATGCGGCTCGTTTCGCCGCTACGGGGGAATTTTGACGGTAATAAAGAAACGATGATGGTCCGCACGAGTTTCCGCTCTCGCAATGACCTCTTCCCGTCCCTCCCTTCCACCCTCTTCTGCTCCTCCTCTTGCCGTAAGTCTCGCGTGAAAGTATGAACACCCACGACGAGCAATTACAGGCTGTTACGAGCGCCGTTGCCCGGTGTGGTGTTGCATTTCGAACGCGGGCGCGCATTACGTTCGGTGTCGAGTGTAGTTTCGAGGCACGCGAAATTTGTTGTTCCCGCGGCGGGATTTTCCCCTCTACGTTCTCACGTGCATCTCTTTCTCGACGAATGAATTCCGACGAGCTCATTATTCACCCTCTCTCTTCCTCTCTCTCAGCGAGGTCCCTCCTCGTCTCGGCGTGCGATCGATCAAAGGCGGCGGCGGGCGAAGCGCGACGATGCAAAAAAGCGTTGAACGTTCGCGCGAAATTTCGCGAATAAGAACCGGCTGGCCGGCTAAATCGCCGGCTCGTCCGGACAGGCTCCGCTTTCATTTCGTTCCACTACAGAGTCCCCCCCCATCGCCTGCTTTGTAACGGGCCTGCATTGCGGCGTGCATGCAGCCGCGCGAGAAGCTTCGGGGGTTAAAGGTGACCAAGCGCGCGCGCCAGTTTCAAAAGAAGCCCCTACATGAAAATCTGCGCCGGCTTATCGAATCTGAAAGTCAATTTTTGCCTCCGTCGCGCAGACGGAGCCAACGCCGCCGTCGTCGCCGGCGCGTCGTGTGTGCGCTCGAATCTATTAGCTTGTCCCGGAAGCGTCAAAAGCGGCAAAAGCGTCAAAAGTCTTTTTGCCGGGGAATATTCATCGTGCCCGGTTATCACCGCGATAACCGCCGCACAATCCCGAGTTCCTGGCATCCGTAATCCATCCCGCACACAACACCGATACTCGGCCGGGTTCTCACCCCCTTCGGATATCCATCGGATATTCGAGTCGCACCGCAACGATGTACCGAGAATTTATTGGTCGTTAATAACAATGACACGCGAAGTAGAGACGCAGATGAATGGGGGGGGGGG
>NW_014554836.1:761374-897685 GCF_001313825.1 Dinoponera quadriceps | reverse complement strand
GGGGGGGGGGGGGGAGATTACGTGTCCTCTGCTCCACGTTTCGTTTCGGACCCTCGTTTCTTTCTTATTCGCGCGGCGACACGCACTTTCGCGATTCCCCGCTTGTCGTCGTAATTATCCGCGGCTGATCGAGCAGCAGGAGGCGGATGCCGACGTCGAGCATCGATCGCGTGACGAGCCTAAATTGCTAAATTGACAAACTTCGGCAAACTCGAGTTTCCGAAATTTCCCTCTTTTTCCCTTGTCGTTCGTCGCATCGATATCACTTTTCATTGTAATTCCATCGGAATATTTGACGTTCAGCTGATATTTGGCTTCCGCTCTGCGCCGTCGACAAAATTACGATCTTTTCTACAACTGGAATAACTGGAATTGTAACAAAGAGCCGGCGAATCGCGCGACTATGTTACGAATTGTACATAATCTCTTGGCGTGTGTGAACGTATGTCTGTATGTGTGTGTGTGTGTGTGTGTGTGTGTGCGCGCGCGTGCTCGTTTGTACATTCTTCCGTGAAATCCACGGTCCGCGTGTGTGCGCGTGCGAATGTTTCGTGAGATTCCATCTGGCGAGCCTGATGAGAGAAACGCGAACGTGTCGAAAATTGAAATTGCGACGACCATACTACGTGTATCTACAATAATTATAGATCTCTCTCTACAAATATATACACACCTCAGCGTAATCAGAATAAACGTGTTGATATGAAAAACGATGACAAGATTTCAACCTGTCGACGCTTGGCCGACTTTAAAGAATTCATAACGCGCGCGTCCTCTCAATTGGATTTATATTTGTTTTCTATAAAAATCCGCGCGACATCAAAATATACCCACTCACATATGAGAAGAAAACGGCTCTTTTCACGGCTTCTTTCTTTAAATCACACGAAAAGCTGAAAGATAATTTCATAAAGCTTTCAAGTCAGCCAACGTTCGCCAGAATAGATTTTTCACGGAAATCTTTATCCCTCCCTCCCAAAAAAATCCTTCATTCTCGACAACGAATGACGGGTGAGTATGTTCATTATTATACGAATACGTATGTTCATATTAATACAAACCGTATCTCCGTAACGAGCGCTTCGGTGTTTTTTCAATGAGCGAAATGAAACGTCTCCCGAAGATTCAACGTAAACAGCGGGGACTCCGTAGTCCGCGCCAACCAATTACGTAATGTTCGTACTACGTGCATCTGCATCGGGTATGCCGAGGTAAAAACGAGTAGTGCGGATAATAAAGCGGGCGAAATTAATACTGTGTTTTACAGTACTACGAAATTAGAAACAGCGCTGCCATAACGAACACACTTTGTCGCATTTCCTCCTATTAATTACGCGGAGCTCGAACGCGCCGAGCCAGCGAAAGAGAGATATACAGAGAGGAAGAAAGGAAGAGAGCGGAGAACAGAAGAGAGGAGAGGGGAAAGAGAGAGACGTCGGGTTTCATTATTTCATTTATCATGCGCCCGTTCGCGCACCTATATGCGCGCTCGGTAATGCGCGACTCTCGGGAAGGGGTCAGGATTACGATGAGGATCCGAGCGAGGTGAGAATTCGTGGAGCCTCGAAAGAGGTCTTCGCTGCCTCCTCCACCCTCCTACATATCGGGCGGAACGACCTTCACGTTCCTCTCCTCTTTTCCGCCAATCCAGTTTCTCCGACACGTGCTTGCGTCCCGCGAGTCCTTCTCCGGGGATAACATAAATCCTGGATCGTTCCGCTGGCATCTCCGGCCTCTCTCTCTCCGTCTCTCTCGGCAATTGTCTGCCGGCCGTTCTCGCGAAATGGCGTTTACGTCGGGCGGAGACGCGAGATTGCGAGCGAGTAATTAAAAAATCGTCGAGAAAAACCCCCGCTCTCTCTCTCTCTCTCCCTTTTCTCTTTTCTTTCTACTTCTATTTCTCCCTTTCTCCCCCTCTCTCTCTCTCTCTCTCTCGCTCGTTGCTCGCGCGCGCAGCGATATCCGTTCCATCGTGAAAGAAGAAAGTACGAAAGGTACGCTATCCCGCCCTCCTCCCCTTCGCCGACTCGTCCCGCCACCGCAGCTTTATTGCTTCTGGGATTTACAGAGAGCAATGGTAGATAGCGGCGTTTGATTATCTCGGTTTCGTTGACTGCTCGTCTCGGCCGAGATTCATATTTCACGTTCTTCTCTCTCTCTCTCTCTCTCTCTCCGGCTTTCGACGTCGCGCTAACGTAAAATTCAAGCAGCGTAAAGGCGGGCACCAAGGGCGCGATTTCACGTGAGTTCTCGCTCGAATAGATTCCAAACGCGCGAGACACGCGTGATCCGATATCTCGATTTGGATCGTTTTCCCGAGGAAAGCTCTTTCTCTCTCCCCCTCTCGCGCGGAAAGCGCCGTATCTAATATTGTTTACAGGACCGGCTCCCACAAAACAATTAAAACAGTTCAATCTCTCGCATGACGCGTCCCCGCGCGCAAGAGAGATCGCCGGGAGAGCCGTGCACGATTTTTATCCGCTTCGTGGAAACGACGGCGGAATCGGAGATTTGTTATCGCTTCGCAGTTTTTAAAGTGCCCCCGAGTAAATTCCACTTGATAGTTATTGCCTGAGCCAGGATCTCGGCAGTTATTAAGATTACGCGTTCCGACGAGAGAGAAAGATCGAGAGAGCGAGAGGGCTTCTATAGAGTAGGCGGGTAATAAGGGCGCCGGCTTGGCGGAGCGAAGAAGCGATAGAGAGAGAGAGAGAGAGAGGATGAGAAAGAGAGAGATCCTTGAGCCCTGGTTATTACCGAAAACTTATTAAGTACACGTCGGATTTCCTTACCTTCCGCAATGACAACGCAAGGTATTAAGTTAACGTTACAGACCCTGGCCAGACTCGCCGCGGTACGTAACGAGTTGGCTCGAGCCGCCGTAGTCGTCTCGTTTCGCGGTTCAGAGAAGCCGGGTTTTTCGTGCGGCGCCCTTAAAAATTCCCCGACAATGATCAAACAATCCGCGTCAGCCACGGATTATTTTCCCGGCGCGACGAGCGTCAAAAGAGAACTCTCAAACACACCGCGATTGTAGTATCGGCCGGCCCGGCGATTTGTTTGCGCGCGTAAGCGTAATTGCATTCGAGGTGTAAGCTCGTAGTTATACGCGACGGTTAAATAAATAATGACACTTTTTAATTAACCTTGAAGTGCCATGGCGGGAGTGAAAAAACGGGGTGCGATTCGTTATTCAATTTGAACTGCAATTCACACCCGCGGAGACGCGCGCGCTCTGCCAATTCGGCGGAGGGTGGGGGGGAGGGATGGGGGAATCGCGTTACGCGAATTTGCAATTTATTTTGTTAAAACGACAAATTGGTTTGCCAGATGTAAACAAACGCTTCTTGGTGCGACCGTGCGCGGGAAGCGGCGCCGGCCGCGTGTATACGCGCGACGCGCTTCAAAACGGGTAACAAACGACGTCATATCGATGTCGTTTTATTCGCTTAATAGACAAATATATTTATTTCACAAAACAAATTGTGGCAAGTGCCATAGTGTTTTATAGCTGCGTGCATCTCAAATGCAGCCAAATTCCCTGTAGCGTTTCAGTTTTGACATGTTCAACAGAAATAAAAAAAATAAAGCTCGATACACCGGGAAAATATGAAACAAACGAATAAGATATAAAGCAATGGTAAAAATATTTTTTTATTCGCGACTGCGGAATAGTTCATTACTTGCATATTGACGAATTACAAAGCAAAAAAAGGGAAACGAGAGAGAGAGAGAGAGAGAGAGAGAGAGAGAGAGGGAGAAGCGAGAAATAACGTTACGCTTTCCATTGTATTTATCGATTTCTGTTCATAGACAAAACGTACGGAGGAAAAATTAAAAAAAAATCTATGCCACGGTAATTATATTGATGAAAATTGTTTATATTGACAGAGTGCTCGCATTTTTCCGCCATAAGCAGAAATGAGAACGCAATCATCGCGGGACACTAAAGAGCACACCGGCTATCATTTATTCTATTAGATAATATTTTGAAAAATTACACTCGGAGCGGAATAGAAAGGTCTGAAATAAATATTTTATGCGGGGAGAAAATGATAATCGTTTATCCGGCTCGCTTGCATATTTTTTCTGCCCCCCCCCCCTCTCCACACCACACTCGCGGCGTTGGCGGAGGACCGTTCTCTTCTATTTGTTTCATTTCAGCGCATTTATAATCGCTCAAGTGAATTTCGCAGCTTCGCGCAGTGGCGCGCACGTTTGCCCGCCCGGCGACGGCAAAAACTCCGGCGAAGCTCGCCGGCGAAGTTAATTAATATGCCAAGATAAAATACGCACAAGTCACGAGCCAGTTGCACGTACGTACCGTGTCACGGAAGTACCAATAATTCGTGCGGGCCGAGCGGTGGTAAGAGCGCTCACTCCGGCTGAAATATGTCGCTATCATTTCGAGGGCGCTCCTCGAAATTATGCAAGTAGCCTTTAAATTCGCGCGCTCGGCGAATAAGGGCGAGTCAGGCTTTCGAGCGCGTCGATCCTCTTCTTCCTCCTACTACTCGATTTTCCCGCCCGACGTCGTTACGCCATTGTTGCAACGAGCAAATTAATTGACGAACCGTAACACACACACACACACACACACATACAGACCGATCATTACTGTTGCAAACCGAGACGAGTCGCGCGCCGAGACTCCACGACTAATGTCCGATTCGACACGGTGAAATATTTGCGTATAAAACACCGCGCACCGACGCCGCAATTTCCGCGGGGAGTCTGCGAAGGTATAAAATTTTTAATGATGAGCGATGATAGCGGGGGGCCCCTCCCCTCTGTGTTCTCCCGCAGCAATTTATTTCCTCTATTTTTACGAAGATTGCGCGCCGCCAGGGACGGGAAGCGCGCGAAGACGCGCGGGGAAACTTGGAACTTGGAACGGTAAGTATATTCTTACGACGTGCTGAATTTTTTTACGACTACAAAAGAACGACCGGTTAGAGTAACGCTTCTATTACGTGCCTTCGTAATTGACGCCGTAAGCAGATCGATGAATTCGTCGGGCCGCTCACCCGAGAGACTCTCCGGGGCGAAAACAATTCCGTCAATTTTCCGCGCGCTCCGTCGATGTGTTGCAACGGCGATAAATGTTTGTTCGTTTTTCTTCTCTTTCTTTTATGCTCGAAGAGAGAGAGAGCGAGGGAAAGATTTACGCGAAAATTTAACGAAGCGGAGCGCTCAATTGCGTTTCTACGGGCGCTGCAACGAGAGTATCGCGAATTTTTCTCGCGATTAAAATATTCGAGCGGATCGTTCTGGAAAAATTGGCACGGTAAACGCGAAACATTCCGCGAGACGATTTGCCTTCACTCCCCCCTCCCTTTCCATCTGAGAAAATTGACCCTTTAATGATAAAGTGGGGTTAGATTGAGCCCACGGCTCTGTTTATTTTACACACGGAAAAAATATTGTAGTAATAAATACCACAAAATTTTGGTAAGGTTGGATTATATAGATATCATGATGATCGAAATTATCATATTTTCAATTCAAAATACCAAATACGTTAGACTTTTTATTAGAGCAATATTGCAATTACTAAAATAGCCTATTATATAAAAGAACCAAATATTATTACGGTGAAACAGAACTTTTATAAGTTTCGTATATTCATTTTTAGTACAGAAATAGTATAAAATACTATATCAGTAAAAAAAGAAAAACTAAATAGTACGTTTAAGATGCACACGTTATTTCTCTTCTTAAGGAATGTTTCATGTTATTATTTACTTCTTTTACTCATTTTGCACATTGATTGGCATGAAAAATGAACAAGACAGAGAGCATGAGGTCGGATTCAACGTTTCCCTGGATACGTTGAAAATCCACTTTACCATTAGAGGATTAAGTGCACGTACATTTCGTTCTCTTCGCTAACTAGCTATTAATGTCGCGAACGCGGTGCGATTATGCCGTAGCATGCCTCGCGTTGCTGTAACGGAGCGACGACAGTCGCGGTTCCGTGTCATTCCCAACGACCGCGGGACGTACATAATTCAAGTATCACCACGCGGAGCCTAAAGCGCGAGCGACGCGGAGCGAGGAATGAAAGAGAGAACCCGCGGGTTCACGGAACATCGCCCGTGAATTATGCCCATCGATCGGTGCATTGTAACGTCGTTAAGGGAGCGTCGATAGGCAGACACGCGAGATCGTTTCGAGAGATGGCAGAATGATAAGATTCGATCGCGGCATCGTCCTTCGCGATAACGGCGGCGGAACTCTTATGGAAATGTGGATGCCGGGCCAACGGAACACGGCGAATGTACAAGACGATCGACCGGGACCGGAAGAGTCGAATGGTCGTGCTTTTAGAGACCGTGAATTTTTCACCAGGATAATACGGCTCAGGCAAGATCCCTCTATTAGGTACGGAGAAGGAAGAATATTGTTTCCTTTTCTCCGGAGAAAGACAGGGGGAGGGGGAATGGCGAGCACGAAACGCCTCGTATTTCCGCAGCGTATTTCCGTACTGCATAGCAGGATCTCGGGGATCTCCATATGAAATTATCAGTGAGTTTTATATCGCGCGCGTGTGTCTACGTGTATTCGTTTTTTTTTTCCACTTTACTCTTTTTCGGAGAAGCGACAACGACACGAGGGTGGAAATCTGTTTCCCGACGATTCGGGGATCTCGAGTGTCGACTCGAGCGCGTCGGAATTAACACACAACAAGGCGCCGCCGGATTACCAGGGGGGGGGGGGGGCATATTAACGAAACGCGCGCATATTTTCTCGTTGTTTCCGCTGATTTGCTCACTTATTTATTCGCGCGGGACAAATTTGCCTAAGTAGAGTGGCTGCTCGAGATAATGGCGTCCTTTCGTCGAATTTCCACCCAGCAACGTTCGCGATTGCGCGCCCGAGACATAATAACTGGCGAAAAGGGGAAAATAACTGCAACCGGCGAATCGCTGTTGTCGCTTTGCTGAATTGTTCGCGAGAGAAATTATCATGCATTTCGTACGATCGTTTTATACATATAGGGAGCAAACTACGCGAAATTCTGTTTGCGCGGCGACTTTTATCGGAGTTCACGTATTGTCTTGCGCAAGCAGTCGGCTGACCCGAAAAGATAAAAGAGAGAAATCGGAAATGACGGTCTTAAATATTTTTCTCACGAAGCTGGTGAGAATAGAAAATAAGTGTAACGATTGTAACCGTTTCATCACAATATCCGATAAAAGGAGTGGTGTTTGAAAGGAGTCTGTGAATTAAAATATCGATAAAAAGATTTCCTATTTATTTCATCGTTTTTAATAGAAAAATCAAATTTTGCCGAGGTTTTTTTCGGAAAATATCTGTTTTTTCCACAGGCACGGATTTTACCCAAAAAATTTGGAATTTCGCCGATCTATAATTCAAAATGCCCTGCATATTTACACGATTGCACACATATCGGAGAAAATAATTAAGATAAAAGTCCCATAATTACATCTGTATATATCTCTTTTTCTCTCTCTCTCTCTTTTTTGTGAAAAAATATAGAATCATAGAAGCGAGTGTTTACTCAACGTTTTACGGCAGAAAGATATTACGCGCACTTGCCCCACATACGCAATTACCCTCATTTATCTGTGAACCCCGAGATACCATGAAAACGCGCCGGGTACGCTTCCTCGTCCACTTGTTCCCTCAATTACCAAAAGAGAAGAAAAGCGGGTCAAGAAGCGAAATGGCATCATTTGACAGGATAACTCCTCTCTTCAAAGTTGGCCGATATCGATTGCCGCTAACAAGATAACTCGATCGCCAGTAGTCAGCCCGTGCCTGTAGTTTGCCCGCGCCAGTAGTCAGCCACTGCCATTAGTCAGACCGGGCAGGAGCGGTCTTCGCGTCACGGACGGGGCAATAAAGTGGCCGGTCGGGGGGATCTTCACGCCCGAGAAACGATTTTTGTAACGCGATCTGGCGTGACGCTCGATTACCTCGGGGCCGCTTACAGCGAAACGCGAGAACGAACGAGAGCATAATTCAAAGAAATCGCCGATCACATACTTAAAATATCTATCCGCCGAGCTTCGTTCCGCTTTGTCGGACACGCTGCCAATGACGGGTCGGCTCTCGCGGTTTTCCTTCTCCGCGATTGCGTGACGCCCGTCTCGCGAACACGAGGCTGCAAACGAGACGTGACCGATTAAAAATCTCGAGTTCACGAAAGCATCGCGTGATTTTTGCATGTCCGACGGAACGTTGAAATCGATATTTCCGTCATATCCTCGCACTATGCTTCAATGTGTTATACACATGAAAGAGTTTATTAATTATTGACGCCGCAAAGCCATCAGAAGCTTGTTAACGCGTCGCAATTTCTTGCTGCCTTGAATTATCGATCGCGCGTCCGACAGCGGGTATTTTGCCATGTGCCGGTTTTTACACGGTATCGATTAGTGCGGCGCACTGCTGTCCACCACAAATTCGACCGCGGGCGAACTTACGAGCAGCCAGACTCGTTTTGCGGATAATAAATCGACGCCGATGGATTCGCCGGCGGATTGCGGCACGAACCGGTCGCTCGCCAGAGAGAAACGACGGGTGGGATTCGATACATATTTTATCCCGCGCACTCCGAGTTACCTTCATGCACGCGTGCACGATCTTCCCAGACACCTAGATTTTTCGGGATCGAATCGTCGAGATTAGGCGATCAAACCGGCGGCTCGAACTCTGGCGAATTATGACGACGGTCGACCGTTTTATTCATCCCTTTGCTGCGGAATTAATTACACACGGACAGCTAACCGCGCAATCTGCGCCCCTATCTTGCCGCCAATCGTGATTACAGTAGACTTCCTAGTTTTGGCACAGTTACCCGCGGCATAACCCACAACAGTATCGGATTACGCTACCCGGCTACACTAGCACTCTGCATCGCCACGGGCAGTAATGTTTACGTTAGCATACTAATAATGACGTGGCTCCCGGACTCGATATTATACAAGCGCGAACGACTAGTTAGTCTGGAGATCCGCGCGCGCGCGCCCGCTCTATTTTAGGGCGATTCTAGAAATTCGCTTCGGCGGTAACGCTCGGTAAAATTGCACATATAATGCACGGGTGACCCGATTCCGCTCCAGATACAACAACAACGACGAGGACGATAAATAAAACAGGCCAATTCGAATGAAGAGTAAAATAAAGGCATTTATATAGACAAGCGTGTTTATCAAAACAGTACAACTTTGATGCGTGTCACATGCGGTTCTTTTCTAGATGTAAAGGTAAAAGTGAATTCATTTGCTGCAAATATGGAATATAATGACGAGATAAAAAATGTAAGATTTCCAATATTGACACAAATAGATTTCGGTGGACGTGGTGTATATAAATTTACTTTCTAAAGTTGAATTCATATATTATCATTGAAAAACAGTGAATCGGTTACAAATATAGCACTGGAATTAGTAAAATTTCGCTGGAAACGTTCACTTGATTCACTTGATAGTAGCTGGTGAGAAATTATAGATTTTGCGGTGGAATCTTATTTTCATTAACTGAAATCAATAATCAGTAATAATGTAAGACTAGAAGATAGGAGGGGCTAAGAATGTTTTCATTAAAAATTAAAGAATATTCAATTTTTTACTAATTGCACGAACAATGAATTAGAGATATTTCATATATTTTATAGAATATTTTGATGTAGAATATTTCAATATGCAGCGCAAGTTTTATCAAATTCTCATCAAACACACTTCACCTTATAACCTTCTTCAAAGTGAAGTAACTTTTGATCCAAGCTCTAAGTTACTTTCAAACTTTTGGTGTTACCTTTAAATGTAACGCACATTAATTTGTAATTTCTTCATAATTTATTCGTTATTTTGACTTACGGGCAATACGTCCTTAAGAAAGTGAACGAACTAAAATTAACGAAAACGTTGAACTCCGGCGTCGAGAGAGTAGAACGTCGTCGCGCGAAAAATTCACTGGATAGACACGAGCGGAGGACCCGGGAATCCGCGAGCTCTCACCGTGACTTACAAAGTGCGAAATCAAAAATTCCCCGAGCCGATCGCAAAGCGCAACCGGATTTCCATTCCCGCGGGGCGTTACGACGACGTAACGGAAGAAAGCGCGCGGGATTTAAGGCACGTGTAAATAGATATCGGCGGCGGGGACGTTTGTTACAGGAATTGTAAAGCAATCAGTTTCGTATTCGTCGCGTCGCAAATTCACGTCGGTTCGCGCCGGTGCTTACCTTACAAAGGCGATTTGCGCGACGCGCCACCGAGGGAGCAAAATAGCACATTGTCAGGACGTAGCAATTCCGCCTCGAGCTGGCTGCAGCTGCGATCGCCATCGATTCGCGATCCTTCGCGAAGAAGCCGAACAGCCGCTTTTCTAACGACGAAAACATTTGGACGCGCCGTATTCGCGCCTTTCAAGACACGCGCAAGTCGCGAGTTATAAATCGGGAGAGAAATTACCGGTCACGTACTCCGAGTAGATTTCTGGCCCCTAACGAGTTCTGCCGATCGCACGCGGCGTATCACGCGCCGAACGAACCGGAGGGGGGAGCCGGGAGTTTTTCCGGCCGGACGATAAATCGCGCCGCGGTGCTCGATCCGCGACTACTAAAACGAATTATAGTACAGACGAGCCGGTCCGATGGTCACGTAGAGGAAAAATTAGTGTTTCACGGGCCGCGAAGCCGGCGAACAAATCGCCCGGCCAAGTTTCGTACATTATTTCAAATTATTCGACTTGGCCCATTAGTTTCGCGAGAGAGCGCGCGCACCGGCTCGTTTACCTCTAACTTTTCCGGATTACTTCGCCCCAGCGAAGATGCTCCTAATTGGTATGGCGATTAATGGCGAATATATCAGTGGAGTCTGGCGGCCCTTATTCACCGCGGGAAACGCAATGCGCGTTCCTGACGCGGCTGTACTGATCTCGCGAGCGCTGTAAAATCGACGTTCACGCATGACGTTTGCGCGCGCGCGCGCCTGTGTGCGTACGAATAAATAAATTAGTTAATTAAAAGAAGACACGTGTGTTTTTCACTTTGATCCTGTTACGGCCGATTTCATTAAACAACGTGATCAACTGTCAAACTGTCAGTCGCGCGACAGCTTCGAATCCGCTCTTCACCTAACCGCCATTTGCAGGAATTCTCACCGCGTCATTCAAGGGATGAATTAACATCGCTCACGCGACACGTCGCATTCGAGTTCTGTTCCGCGATATAAATGGATCGCGGCTATTTTTGCACGATCTGGGGAGGAGGGCGGGGGGAGAGGAGGAAAAGTGAGACCGAATCGGCCGAAAGGGTGGAGGCGCGTGTCCGCAGAGCGGCGGCGGCGGCGGCTCTTAAAGCTCAGCCACGCGGCAATTTGCAGCCGGCGATTGATCGATTCATAGCGAAGTTAACTCCATATATCGAACGTAGTCTTTCCACGCCCGTCAATCGACGGATACGCCGGCAATAGCGGCGCCGTCGGCGGCGTAGATTCACGGTGGATACGCATAACGTGGAGCGATGACGCCTAATTGCATAAATAATTCAACGGACACGGCAACGCGCGCGCGCGGCCAGCTAGGTACGTAGGTAGGTATGTGTAGTTATTGTCCGCGTATAACGAAGCGTTAGTCTGTTATCCGTCCGTTATACCGTCAGGCGAGCCATCCCGAGCCGATAGGCTCCGGCGAAATTCCGAAACGCCATTTCCCCGTGTTCTTGCTGATCGAGATCCTCGTGGCGGTGGCGACGGTGCTGACGGCGGCGAAGGGAGATCCCGATAATGCGCACACAACGAGGAGAGATTCGACAGTGGTCGGCGCAACAGCTTTTCGGCGCTTCGAATCCGATGCGACAGAGATATCCACGGTAGGACCTCATTTGAAATGATGATTCGGCAGCAATGCGCGCCTAACAATGCGCACGTTGCGCTGAGTCGAAATTTTAGTGCGACATTAACTATTCGAAGGTCTTCTATGCTACAAATGAAAAAATATTTCCCTTTTCTTCACTTGAAGAACTTGGTGTAAAGTTTAAAATTTCCCCCCGCGAGGCCGAAATCCCCTTTTTAGCATCAAAGGAGCACTATTAGTTGTTCCCGTTTTTTCCACTTAAGAACTTAATGTAGAACTAAGTAGACTTAGACCGGTGTTCATAGTCGGATCTTATATTTAAGACCGTCTTTGTCGCAAGAAATGTCATCCATATCATTTCTCGCCTCTGACGTTATACAAGCAATACCAAAGACAGCTGAGCCTTAAATAATTTCGAATATTCCCTACAAGCACAGGCCTTGGAACTATTCCAGAGACTTGCTTCTATCAGAGGAGCACAATACTCTAGTCTGCAGGCTTAATGCAGAATTAAAATTCTAACTTTTTGATCTGTAAGAAATACAATACGCTAATATATAACGGGGCTGCCAGCAAAGGCGCGCGGTGGTAACGAGTATCGAGACGTGTTTCCACTCCGAATACCGCCGCGAATTTGGCATCATGTGAATTCTCGTCAATGTTTTACGTATTTTTGTCTCGTAATAAGGTATATATTCGGGGCTCGTGTCGCGACGGATCGATATTAATTCGAGTAACGGTGCACCAGTCGACACGGGTCCTGCATTTTTCGTGCGAGCGTGCGAGACGAGTTCTATCCGTCTGTCTATTCGCGGAGCCGCTGATTTGCCTTTCGATACGCGAGGTCGCCGAGTGTCGTTCAAGCGCAATCTGCAATTCTTGGGGCTCATTGTGCACCGTGTACTGTCGTCGCCCGGCGACGAAACTAACGCACCGAGCGAAGCTATTTTCGAGTTTAGGGAACGGCCGGGATCAGAGTGCTTTCAAGTACTCTTGTCCACGGCAGCTGCTTATGACACCTCTTAGATACCCGCTGATGAAATCTCAACAGCTAACGACGGTGGCGGCGACGGAACGTCGGCGCAGACGTTCGATCCTGGGCTCGGAACTTCCCCGCGTCATTAACGCAGACATACAAGCGTCGCTTTTTTTTTATTCCCGCTTTTTTTTATTTCCATCGAAACTTTTTCCGTCCGCGTGATTTTAACAACCGGTATAAATAATAAAAATGATACACGAGCGTTATACGAAAATACCGTAAAAAACTATATAATGGTAATAATAATTTATTGAGCGCAACGAGCGCGCGCGGAACAGCAAGCAAAACGTATCGGATCCCTGAATGGACGGCGCGATATTTCGACGATATCCGGTTACTGTTGTCGTGAAACCTCATCTACCAACAATGCGCTGTACCATTTTCCCGTTCGAAAAGCTAAGAAAAAAGTTTCTATTAATCCTACGCGCGGGATTAATGGGCGGCTCGTGCGCAACAAATCGCGCGATAACCTAATTCGTTTTAACGTGGCATCTCGCGTTATCGAATCTACATAACATTAATGAGAAAGACTCTCTTTATCCTCGATCTGCGAAGAAGATTCATACAGTTTCTATATTTCCTCGCAGGTAATAGTAAAATTACTTAATTAAAACATCACACGAAGAGGAGTGAAAGGCGTGTTATTCATCCTGTATTAAATTTGTCTTGCGACGTTTAATACGCGCGCGAATATCTGCATTTCTCGCCTTTAATTTAATTGTGTATAAGTTACTCTCCGCTTAATCCACCTGTCGCACGTCTTCCATCATATCGCGCCGCGTCACATTGCTCACGTACCCCGTTATGTACTGCACGTGTTTCCAGATACACGACAGGTTACTTCGGTCCATTTAGTTCGACCGCACACACCTCGCAACTTCAATTGTTTGATACGCGGGGCTCGAAATGATTAATCGCGTTGTTTCGCGTCCTACTCCGTGCGCAATTAAGCAAATCGCCGCATCGAATTTGCGAAAGATATCTCTCCGCGTTAATTACCTCTTCGCTAAAAATCACATAATACGAAGAAGAAAAGAAAGAGAGAAAGAGAGAGAGGTGGGAAAAAGGAGAGAGTGCGACGAACAATTAGATTCTGAGGAAAGAGTAAAAAAGCCGAAGTAAAGCCAACACGGTAACACTACCGAGCAGCGGCGCTCTATTAACACAGTTTTGAATAAACATTATTAAAAATTACGAGCGAGGAATTCTAAGTAGAGGAGGAAGGTAGTGGCATGAAAGCAGCACAAAGAGGTGGATACCACCTTTTAAGAAGCTTTTCCGCGGCACGGTGGACCGCGCAAAGTAGAAAGAACGAAGGAACGCAGGAAAAGGGAAAAAGCACCAAAATGATGGCATTCTGGTGGAAAAAATAGCAAACGCGCGCGCGGCAAAGAAGAGAGAACGAGAGAGAGAGAGAGAGAGAGAGAAAGCGCGAAAGGAGAAGAGAGGGAGCGAGAAAGGTGCGCGAGAAAGAAATGCTTTTCTACGGCAAATACGCGTCCGACTCTCGGTCTCGCATTGCCAACTACATAAGTGCATCCGGAGTGCACCGTGAAAGCGTGCCTAATCGTAAGTGGAAGCCAACATTTGCCGCATTGAGTGCGTTTGCTTCTCTCGCCCGAGATAATCATCGAACACGCCCGTTTCTTTTTCGTCCGAGGTAAATTTCCCGCGGGTCGACCGGCGCGCGTGTGTACTCATACACACACATCTGTATGCGCATAAGAGCACAGGCTAACCCGCGCGCTTAGCATTAATCTCTTGAAAATAATTGGTACTTGAATCAGCCGAGGACCAATAAAGGCCCAGGATCTTGGAGTGTCACTTAAGCAAATGCGATTACGCGGGAAACGCTGCCTACGTCGGATTAATTTTGGGCGCATGATCTAATTTAAGCTAAAGGGCACATCCGGTGCTTGAAGATCCCGTGATAAACGTACTTGTACGTGTGTACGTGTGTGTGCATCTAGATGTGTGTGTATGTGAGGATGTCGGTAGAAGGGTCTCTAAGAAATACGAAAGGAGATTAAGAGCCACCTACTTTCGGATAAAAAATCAATACTAGCCATCCCTCTCCCTTTTCCCATGGACGTTGAAGACAATTAAAGGATTCAGAGCTCGCGATACGTAGCTGAGAAATAAAATAAAACGTTTCGAGAGCTCCGACTTCCTATCGACCTATCCTGAGGGCACCGATGACGTCATCGCGCCGTTAAGTCGCCACGACCCCTCCCGTCCGCAAGCAGGTCGAGGGATACGCGATCGAGAGATACGCCGCGGAATAAAATTCGCCGGTGGATGGGGCCGCGCGGTTTTGCGAATTCGAACTCGCGGGAGCGGAACCCTCTCGGAGAAATCTCGGAGATGCACGGATGTGTCCGCTACGCTCGAGCGAGTTCGTCGATCCCGCTCGCCGGTTATTCTCCGGTTGGCTTTTCGCGCAGCCTCCATCTCGTGAAAGCGGTCCTTCGCGAGCGAACGAACGAACGTACGTACATACATACGTACGAACGAAAGTGCCCTTTACCGTCCGGGAACGAGAAAGTGCTTCAATTTTCCTTTGGAATTCGGCGGCAGAATGAAACCCGAACGACGCTTTTGTCGCGGCGACCCCCTTATTTCAGAATTCACCGCTGCGGCCAGCGAAATGTCGACGTATTGGCGCTCCTAAGTGATTAGCATAACGCCCGACGTTGCGAAACGCTCTCGTCGAGCAATCGTTCCTTCCTTTTTCCTCTTTTCCCTTTTGCTCGTTGTTACGTGCGAACGAAGGTTCACTCGAGAGGAGTAAAGGGGGGAAGAGAGAAAGAAAGAGAGAGAGACTTCGGGGAGAGTTCAAGTCATCGTGAAGGAACGAGATCGGAAGTCCGGCGGAGTACTAAAGAGCGCGCGCATCCCTCAAAAATATTTCGCGAGATTGAAACTTCCCAACGTCAAAGCGGCTATCAATTTTTATCGTTGATTCGTACGCGCTTTCGCATCCAGCTATTCTGCACGGTGCATTACACTCGTTTACTCGCGCCATCGGCGTTCTTCTTTCCCCGCCGTCAGTCGCTGCACTCTCGAAAGTGGATCGAACTTTCTCGCACAATATTTGAATGCGCGACAAAAATGCGGCGCCGCACTCCGCGGCAATAAAGAGACAGAAGTACACGGGGAAAAAAGGTTGACGACGATCGGCAGAGAGAGTGAGAGAGATGCGAGAGAACGGTTTTATCGCTCGCTAATGCCTTTCCATCCACTTCCTCTCTTTTGCACGGGGAACACGAAAAATCTAACGTTTCCATCTTCTCCGCGCCCCTCCCGGATTCGTTCGCCCATCCCTCCGCGAACTCTTCAATCTTTCCGCTCGTACTACGTCCTTTTTTCCTTCTGTGAGCGAACGCGCGCGCACGCTCGCTCGTTCCTCGCGCAATACTCCCGCGGAGCAGACGACGGCGACGTCGTTCCCCATGACAAGTTCCTACAACTGAAACCCTGAGAACGACGGCCACCGACAGGTACCGGTTATTCGGAATGGATAAATCCGATTTCTTCATCGTGTGTGCGCGCACTGACCCCACCCTTTACTCTCCATTTGTCTCTTCATCTTTTTTATTTTTCTCTTTTCAACGTCTCTCCATTTCTCTCTCTCTCTCTCTCTCTATCTCGTACTCTCTCTTGCCTCGTATATTCGCGTATCGCGCGTACTGCGATCGGAATGTGTCACATTACGAGGAGCGTGTTTATGAGAAACGCGAATCTCGCTGCGAGGGCACGAGACGCCATATTTCCCCGGCAATACCCCGGAGTTTTCCGAGTTACACGGTGCAGCTCGCTGCGAGATACACGGAACGATACTGCTCTCCCGCGCACGTTGTGCGAATATCATCGGACCGGAGGTCTTTTTGCCGAATGGGCAAATGGTATCATCACGAACGCGAACGCGTCGCAACGGGCATAATATCGACGACGGCCATGGCAAACGAATATAAATTTACGCGCGCCAAGTTCGCTCGTGCAGCGCCGTTTGACGGACGCGAGGAATAACAGGGTTTCTTTTTCCTGTCGTTTTCTCTTTCTCTCTCGCGCGTTAAACCAACATTTACCTTACATTCAATTTTTATTTTGCCCGAAGGATGCTAAATGGCCGTAAGTCGCAGCCGATTGCTGCCGCCCTTCGTCTCTTTCCTCCTCCCCCGCGGGATGAACTGTAGGTGACCTTACCCACACTCGTGCACTCCATCCACCCTCTCTCTATCTCTCTCTTATTCTCTCCCCGGTCTCTTCGTCCTCGTATTTATTCTGAATTTTTCTTTCGCTCGCCGGCTTGCCGGTGAGGCGGCGACCGCGACAGCGAATCCGGCAAATCGATTTTATGCAAATATCCCTTTGTTTTTATTTCCACTGTCTATGCGCCGCGAGACACTCCGTTCGTCGCTCGTTCAACGTGTACCTCCTCTCATGATCGTTCGACCCGAAAACGCCTAAACCGGAAGCGCAGGCGGTATTAACGTGGACGTTTTTTTGCCCCCGCTCGGCCGTCGTTCTTTCCGCGCTGCAGCAGTCTCTCTCTCTCTCTCTCTCTCTCTCTCTCTCTCTCTCTCTCTCTCTCTCTCTCTCTTTCTCTATCTACAATGCTCCCTTGGAAAAAAAGAGAGAGAGAGAAAGAGAGAGAGAAAAAAAAATCCGTTGGCGCGCTCACGCGCCTTGGCGGCAATTTTCCCGGCGAACGACGAAATTGACTTAAGTTCCTATGGAATTGCAAACACGATCGTACCGGAATTGTAATCGCGTTGTACGCGCGTAGCGTCTAAATGGAAACTACGATAATATCGATAAAGTGGAGCACTGGCACACTCGACGCGGCGGCGGTAAGTGCGGCTTAATGGACGCAGCTGTACTTTACGCTTCGCGCGGTCTCTCCCGCAACTGCGCGGACACACGCCAACCGAGACTTAATTCTCCGCGTTCTCCTTCGATCGTTCGCTTCCGGTCTGCTACGAGAGTTATGTCTTCTGTTCCGCGGATAAGAGATACACACGCAGTTGGCGAAATTAATCGCGACGCTTTTCGGACTTTTCTTGAAGAAGCGGGCGTCACGTGTTGCGTCGCACGACTTCTCGCGATTTCTCCGTCCCGCCGATCGCGAATTACTCATCATATCGTGAATTACCCCACCCCCCTCGAATTGTCTTGTTACATTTGGAGGAAACTCGAGTTGAAATTTTGAACCTAAGTTCACATTTAATTAATATTTAAAGAAATGATTTTTTCATCATGGTAGAGACAATAGCCACAAGTTTATAGTTTAATAATATTTTTGCTGTTTTGGTTTGAGATACCTACGTTTCGGAATCGTGGTAACCAACTTTTCGCGTTCAATGCTAATAAAATTATTTATAACTTTGTTAATATTGAAAATATTAACGCATAGAATTTATAGTATATGGTTAAAGCATAGATAATATTTATGCAAAACTTTAGGATTTCATGCTTCATAGTTTAAAAAAATGACCTACCAAACAAAACATTTCAAATGAAAATAATCTCTTATTTGACTTTGCAAACAGTTGGAACTACACGGAGAAAAATAGTTTTGTTGTTGGAGCGAACCGTTGCTACTGCATATTCGTTATGACAGCGATAAAATTTAGTTAGCATAACCAAATTAACGAATTATTCGCAATTAGAGCAGAAACAGTTTTGTCGCCAGAATAGAAAATATTCCACAGAATGAATTTATCCTTAGGATATGTTAGTTTGCTGATGGAACAAAATAGTGTTTTCCTATATTTATTAATTTGTTCATACAATAAAATAATTTTTACATTTAGCAAAATAACCGAGCGAATAGCAATTAGTATTCTCCACAATTAGTTTTGCTGTCCACACAATAATTGGCAGATTTTGCTGCGACAGCATAAAATTCGCTGTGCCAGCAAATTATTTTTCTACGTGTAAAACAGCAAAATAAGTTGGATTTTAATGGTATAATTTACTCTTATTTTGGCGACAATATTTTAAATTTTTGTTTTCGCATCAAAGTAGGTTGTTTTCCGTGCATACGAATTTAATAATGGAAATATTGAAAACATTTATAGCTTCGAGGTAGCGTTAAAATTAAATTTGTTGAATTAAAAATTTTAAAGGGAAAGAGAGAGAGAAGCTAACAAGTATGGTATCGTCAAAATACGTTTTGCTAGTTTACAAGCCATCCAACTAGCCGTAAACAATGCTTGAAAGCGTCAAAGTAGCATCAAAATTTCGACTCAGAAAGAAATACATATTTGCGAGATAACTCGCGACACACGTTTCCCATGGAAGCGAGCGTTTTCTGGTCGCGATGAAAAACGCATATCGCGAACGAGCGAGCGAACGGGCGAACACGCGCGTAGGCAGACACGGGCGAGCGCCGAACCGCCCGGCGGGAATAAACATATCGAGTTCATCGCGTTGTCGGCTGCTCGCGAAAAAATATTTTCGTTTAACGCACGCGGATCGTCCCGGCGCCCCATTTTAATCTTCCATTTTTCGTTGACTCCGCTTGTTTCGCGAGTAAACACGCGCAGTCCGTTCTATCGATTCCATTACGTTCGAAATAACACGGATTTACGTTGTGCATGCACATCGCGTCATAATGTTAACCCGGTCGAGCTCGATGAAACGCCGCCGCCTACGTTCTCTCTCCTTCCCTCTCCCTCTCTCGACGAGAGATGAACCGGGGTTCTTTCGCCACGCGAGCGCGTTAATGCCTTTTCGTTAAAATCGCAGCAACGTCGGAGCCACGTTCCCGAATCGCCGAATACTTCCTGGCTATTCGACGACGACGCTGCGCGAATTCCCGTTTCGCGAAGGGAACGTACTCACGAGGGGCGCGCACGACGACGTGCGACGAACTTTGGCCGACGCCTCCCCAACGCGTCTCTTCTATTTTTTACGCTCACACGTGAGGCCGCTGACGGCACGTAATCTGCATTATCCATGGGGACGCCGAGGAACGGCGATTACGAAATCCGCGAGCGAAGCGCGGATTTTTCATCACTCGCCAACTCGACTCTACTCCCGTATTACCGCGATCGGTAAATCGAAGGAGGGAGGGAGGGAGGGAGGGAGGGAGCAAGAGTAAGAGAGGAAGGGTGGAAAAAAGGACCGCGCGCGCGAGTCATTTGCACGTAAACCCCGTTGCGCTAACCGTCAACGATTTGCATGAGGCATTTGCATTTCAGCTTCAGAATCGAACCGTCGCATTTAACGTTAAATCCGGACACGGATCGCAGTCTCCGCTCGCGGAAAATCCGCAAGCTAAACGAGCTCCTTTCAGCCCCGCGGCCGGCGACGGTGAGTCCGACTTTGTGGTCGCGCCGTGAGTCCGCCCGATTTTCCATTGACTCGTAACGACCGTAAAGGGTGGCTCAGAAGCTTCCATCGGGATTCTTCCGAGGATCGACGAGCGGTCACGGCCGGTTCACGGAGAACAACGCCCGTATCCGTAACGAGCCCGATCGTCGGGCCGCGTAGCGTCGCGCAGCGTTCGAGCAAGCGGCTTTAGCGCGTCCGCTTTGCCCACGGGATAAATTTTATTCGAAACTACGCCCCCGCCACGGGTGGTTTACTTTCCGGGACGCCGGGTCCCTCTGTTGTTCTTTCGGTTCTTCCACGACCCTTCGCTACACCCCGCCGGAGTCTCATCGTCGTTATCCCGGGCGTCGTCCATGCCACGTTCGTCGAATACGGAAACAAGAGCGGTATTCCGACCGATAGGGTGACCCATGGGACGAGCAAAATAGCGACGGAGGCGACGAGCAACGTGGACCGGCGAGAGCGAGAGGAAGCGAGGAGGAAGAGAGCGCATCTTCGCTCGAAGGTAAGGAACGATAAGGAGTAAGGTATTACGAAGGATTAAGCGTGTTATGCATTTAAAGACCCCGGTAGAGGCGGGTTACCGCCTCTCCTCTGGCCCCCCGGCTTTATCCGGTTTTAATCTGAAAGAAGGGAACGTTGTGTTGCCCGCCCCGTTACTTCCTTCGTACCTGCCTTCTACCTTCCTTCCTTTCTTCCTTCCTTCTTTCCAACCTCTCTATCTTCCACCACGGCTCTCTCTCTCTCTCTCGTTCGCTCCCTCCCGGCGGCCGCGATTAACTTCGAAGGAAAGCTGATTTACGACCGAAACTCCGCGCTTCTTCGTCATAACGTAAACTCCGCGTCTACGAGCTCGCAACTTGTCTCGTTTATCGGCCGCAAAGACTATTGGACATGACGGAAACGAAAATCCACGGCCGAAGAGCGCCGTTCCCCCGGCGCTTTCGGGAGAATTTAAAATCGGCCCACCCCCCGAGCCAATAGACAATAAACTGACGTGTGACCGGCCGAAAGTCGGAATGACAAGAGCCAGCGAGAGAGGCCGCAGTCAACGTCAACCGCGCCGCCGCCGACGAATATCGGCATGATATCAAGGAGCGATGTCGCGGCAGTATCGGCAACCAATATCAGCGTTTTATTGGCAAGAAACGTTGATAATACGTCGGGCCACGATCGAGCCCAATATCGGAAACCGACCGATCGTCTTGATATCGTCAAGAATCCTCGCGGAATATCGGCGACCGATCTCTCTTTCCCTGTCTCTCCCTCGACGGATAATCCGGAAAATAAAATGTAAATTTATTATCTTGGAATGAAAAGAGTTTCACAAGAGACCCTCCTCCCTCGCGCCTCTGGTCCAGCGCGCGTTCCCGAGTCGAAATTTTGGTCGTTACATTAAGTCTTCAAATAGAGAAAACGGCAGTATTTTTTCCATTTATAACATTAAAGGGAGTATGATACAAGATTTCTGAAAACCTAATGTAGAACTGAAATTTCGACTCAGCTTTCGGACGAACGGTCGCATTCTTTCGAACGGTATTTATCGCATCGATCTTGTTTCTCCCGCCGTACATTTCGGCGGAAGCTCGAAATTGCTCGCGCGCAACATCTCGCGCGTTAGGGCGCGCGCTTATCAGCGTTGAACGCCCCTAAGTGGTAAACACACTTTAACGGTCATGAAAGTATATCAGATTGCATTTCATTAGAGCGCCGCGCGGAGAGCAGCGCCCGGGCGAAACTCTCGGCGCAGAAGTACGAGTGACGAGAATGAATGTTTTAAACTGAGGAAATTATGCCTCTCGCTCGACTCCGTTCTAACGAGCCGCGAGCGAAACACTACGTTTTCTGACTGCGCTCCGCGCGCATATTTTCCTTCCCGCTCTCCCCCCCGCGGATGCGCCGGCGTCTGTCTCGCTTTCGCCGCTGCGGACGACCGGAAACGGAAGCTCGTCGGAGTTCTGGGGCGTTCATTAATTTTCATGGCTGCGACGTGGAGAATGCGCTAAAGCAAAGCGACGTAGGTCGCTCGTCGTAGCCGGGGGAAGCCTCGCGGAAAGTCGCTAGTCGATAAATACCCGTACGCGCTTTTCACAATTCGCCGGCGGGGCGAACTTTGCGGTTGGCGCGGATATAACGCGTCTAATTTTCTCGTGTAACGATACAATTAAAGTTTCGGCGATTCGCGTCACTTCCGCGCGACGAATTCTCGCACACGAGTCGCCGTTTTACCCGCATAAGCGTGCGACGCTCGAGATTTTCGCGAATTTCTCTCACGACGACTCGCACCAAAGCGCGGCTACGCTCGAACATTACGTATTGAAAAGAATAACTATCCGGTTACACAGCCGAGATTAAGTTAAGTAGATTTGCCGACAGGGTTTTCCCCTTATCCGCCACTTACACGGAACAGCCGGGGACCGCAAAGTCATCCGGAAAAGTCGAATGCGATCTTTTCATCCTCTTTACTTCTCCGTCGCCGAGTCACTAAATTTTTAGCACGTTTACCGTACCCGCAAAAAGAGACAATCTCGAGTAAAGTACACGAAGTGAAGGAGCTATAAGGTGAAGTATTGACTCGGCGAAAACAATCGCGGATTACGTAACACAGAGAATCATAGCGACGGATATTAGAGAAGTAACGAAAATCACGAGGGGCCAAAATTACGAGGCGAAGCACATCGAATTCGAGAGAGACGATCAATTTCGCCTCTTTTCCTCTCTCTCTCTCTCTTTGCGCTAAAGGTCTTTACAAATGGGCTTCCTTTCGCCGCTTTTACCGCCGAACGTGCGCCGTTCTCGATTACACGGTGTTTTCGTTAATACGACACTCCACCTACTCCTCCTCCTCCTACGCCGACTGTCCGGGCTCGTTGCCATCAAAAGCGGCGGGCGCGCGGTAATGTTCTAAAGTTCAATTACCGAACTCGATCGGGAGCGAACGCGCCGCGCGCAAAAGTTCCGCTCGCGCGCGCTATAAAGCGACTCGACAACACGACGCGATCGAAACTTTCCAACAGGATAAGTTTCATACGGAAACGTGGAAACAGGTGGAGGAAAACACACGGAGACGAAGGGACACGCCGGGCTTCCCGCAACCCCTGCCGCGATACGAAGGAAGCTGCTACTCTCCCGCGCCACCCCCGTCGCCACTTTCTTCCCCTTGCGCGACCGTCGTCGTTCCGCTCGAGTCCCTACCCATGACTACGACCTCTCTCGCGCGGGCATCGGGATAGTCGCCTCGAGAAATTAAAGTTACAATTGTGACGACCGAGTACTCTTCCCGCTATACACGACGTCTCCCCCGAGACGGGACCTCGTTCATCCCTTTCGTTCGTGACGAGAAAAATCAACCGCACGTCCCACTTCTATTCTCTCGCGGTGAATGCCGGCTGTTCTCCTCCAGCTATTGTAACGAGAGCTCGCAATAACCCCTTTTTGCACGATCGACCAAGTTAACGCTATTCCGACACCGCTTAAGGCGTAATTCCTCTTCGATACTCAAGAAACTCTTGTTCTCTCACTCTCACACAGCAAACAGTGCGGTCCGACCGTTCTAATTAACCTTCGTCTAACAAGATTGGGTCGACCGGATCGGTATTCTGATGCATCTCCATACACGCTGGTGAAGCATAGCGTTTTGTGATTTTGTTCAAACAAACTAGTCTTCCGACAACGACTGGTAACATAAAGTAAGTAGGATTGTACTAGCTTGTTCGGTATAAGGCCTTAGTTCTCACACCTGGCTCGCTTTCTCGGAACGGAGAGAAAGATCCACGAGAGAAGGAAAGAATCGCTGACACAACAGCGTTTGATATCGAGCAGCGCGTTACGTAAAGCGCGCGCGATTTGCGGCAGCGAGAAGCTTCGAACGTGAAATATCGCGGGTACGATCGAATACGAAACTCGCGTACAGCCCCTCGAGCATCGACGCGGTCCGGCAGGTCTCATTTGTTCGCGGACGAGCGCGAAGGAGACGGCCGCTCCCCTCCCCCTGCCCTCGTTCATGCAAAGTCTTGAATTTCATCTCTCGCCTCTTCCAGGCGCGCGATGCATTTATCGGGCGGCGCGTTCGACCAATTTTATTCCCTTCCTAGGGCATTCTCCCGCGCTGTGTTCCGCCGTGTTATCGCGATAGTTCCTCTTGGCGCCCTGCCATCGGTCGATCAACGCCGCGGCTGGGTAACACTTGCTTCAGGGAGAACTCCCCTCGCCCTTTTCCCCACTAACACGGCGGCCGCGTAATATCTCGCGTGAGATGCAATTCGGAGGAATTTTTATTACTGGAAAACCAACTGCTCGTAAAAAAAGAAAAAAAGAGAGAAAGAGAGAGAGGGGGGTAGAGTGAGTGGGGAAAAAGGAAATCACGCGTCAAGAGGAAGAGAGTGCAGCGCGCACGTGTGCGTGACGTAAAATTACAAGACTGACCTCTTTTTACACTTCACAAGCAGGTTGCCTTTATTCACGGCGAAATAGCTACGACTCGTTCCGGGCTGATATTGCTTATCGCGCTTCCTACCTAACGCTGACGCCGCCGCAGCAGCTGTCGATCGGCGACCGGTGGCGAATCGATCAATAGCGGTATAGCTTTAAGCGATATTTGCAACGCAAAATGTTTATTTACCTCCCCGCCAAGTACCTCTTCCGAAGTCATCCATCATGACGCGCGTACGGAATCGATTATGCGCGCCCGACGTGCTGCTCGCAGTGCGCGCGTGGCGCACGCGAAATGGAGAAACAATAACTGCGATCCACCTACGTGCGCGGTACGGGGCGCGTGTACACAGAATTAATATTAATATTTATGTTTGCGTAATAAACAGACGAGATGGGCCAGCGGAGAGCACGAGACGCCGGAGGAGCTCTCCTCCTCCGCGCGAGAGTAATCGTCTCGCGAGAAAATGAAGTAATTCGCGGCGCAATGTGACATTTCGAAGCGGGCGCGATTGCGAGAGCTACCGTCGAGAAAACTGCGCGCACACGCGAGTTATATTTACGTTGAATTCAAGCGAGATTAATTTTGTTGAGAAATATTCCGGCAGCGGGACGCTCGGGGCGTCGCACGGAAATAATGTGCTTGTTGTTAATAACGCGATATGTAACAAACCGAAATGACGGTGTGTTCGCGGGAAATATATGCGCGCGATCTCCGATATCAGTCATTAGAACGAATTATTAATTTAACAAATATCGACATTACACCAAGCGGTTTAAAATTGATAGAAACACGATACCGGAATCGCTAATGCAAAGATATATGATATTAATATCGTATTAATATTATACTACCGTTCACGGTAACGTGCGTATTCGGTGTCCAGGCTCGTATTAGGTGACAAAATGATTTGGAGAGGAGGGACGCGACGAGAAAGAAGGGGAACTTTGCGACCGGAACTACTGCTTTTCGCTATTCAACATTTACGTAACACCATGAGGGGAAGGAGGGAGCAATAAAAGCCGTGGAATGCACTTTAAATGGCGTAACTTGTGAATATGGATGCACGTGGTTATCCACTTTGTTTGCATTCGTGACACATTTGGTTACATTTGATGAAAATTTTTCAGTTTCGACATGGTTTTATGTTAATAATCGAAATGTTACTTTTAAATATTTATTCTTCCAAAAAACACAACTTTGTCTGATAAACATTATAAAATGAAGTAATTAATTTAATATATTATGCCTGAAAATTATGTGTATTTTAGAAAAAGAGAGAGATAGTAGCGTGCATTCCAATAATAATTATCCATAATATGGTTATAAGCTATTTATTCTTATTCTATATGTCGGTAGGGCTAATTTCATACGTCACGTAATATTGGCAAATACTTTGTGAAGAATGGAAAGGGGGGAGATTAAAAAAACCCAAACTCCCGCGGGACGTAATTGTTGAACCGCCCTTTTCGGACAATTCGGGATAATCGTCGCCGCGATGTGCGGCGTGCACCATGTTTTTTTCCGCTGTTTATTTAAGAGTATGAAAGGAGAGTTCCGATGGAATAATACATTCGGTCGCCGCGGTTGCATTCGCGATTGTAACGCGCGTCCGAAGTTACGCGAGTCTCTATTTGTGTTGTCGCTAGACATGCGCGTATGTATTTCGCTCGCACTCGCGCAGGAAAATACCGGGAGTACGAGAACAAAATAGTACGACATCTCGGTATATCTGGAAATTTCACGTTTTGCGCCCGCGAAATTTTATTCCCGACCGATCGCGACCGAGTGTATTTGAACGCGTAAGAAACACCGTTGCGTCGCTGCGATTGCACGAGAATCGTCAAAGTACAATCGTAAGAAACTATTGCGTCGGAATCTTCAACGTGCAGTTGAATTATCAAAAAGTCATGGCACGAGGATACTTCAAAGTGTAGCTTCGTAAATATATGGCGATTGTAAAAATTTTATCGTATTAAAATTATTATTACTACATAGTAAAAAGTTTTGTGATAAAAGAACGGCCCACTGAAATTCCGTGTTACTTTAACATGGGGAATGTGTTAAAAAGTATATGTTAAAAGATGCAGAAATAAATTGTTAAATTAACACATTATCAACATATGTTAACAATATGTTAATTTAACATTATATTTGTGTACTTTTTAGCATATTTCCTATATTAAAGTAACACAAAATTTCAGTGGACTGTTTTTAATACAAAATTCCTTACTATGTCGTAGAGAGAGTTCACATAGTATAATTATGTAAAACCTTCAGTTCTTTTCTTCTTCATTTGAATATGTAAAATCACATTTGTTTCATTTTCATAATTTTCTTGGTATCTTCGTTGCAACGATCTGTGAACAACGCCTAAGAACTAATACACGCGTACATGGCAACCCGAGTCGAAATGTTGCTTCTGCATTAACGTGCAAATTCCGTTGAACTTAAAGGACCAAGGTACAACGCTGTACAGACTATTGTCTTCTCTTGATGCCTCGGAATTATGTGATATTTGATTATTTTAATATTTTACATGCATTCAATCTTCGTACTTAATATCAACAAACAATGTGTTAATTATGTAATTTACTTGGTCACAGATAGAGAGAAAATGCAATAAACGAATATTAAATAATTTTCTAAAAATTGCTAAGTGAATATATATTAAATGAACGAATGAAATAGACTTTAGAATAAACAACAATAAATTCTATAAGAACAACAAATGGTACAATACAACATAAATATATAAGCAAGCAAGGAGGAAAGGCAAAAAGGAAGAAATAATGAGGTCGAAAATTGTGTCTGAAAGCATCAATAGAAACTTAAATTTGAATTTATTATAATTACAAAGTTAAAGAGCGTTAGAAGACTTGAGATGAAATTTACAGCCGAATGAGCATTATTAGCGGCATTATAAATTGGCAATTGCGAGATTCACGGTTCTATATTTCGAGTCGGGAACGGCTAATGAACTTGTAGACCGCTGTATTTATCGAACAAAGCAACCGGAGTTATTAAACACACGGCGGGTGATCAACGATAGCGTAAAAGCTACAAATTAAATTACCGTTTATCGCACGGCCTTATTATTTTATACCGTATCTATATTTAATCCGTCCACCATTAAATCAGCATCATTATTACGTTTCCGTTGCTTAAACATACACATGAGAAATTCAGAAAATTATTCTCGACTGCGATAAAGATAGCTCCCGTTTCTCGACGTGAATACGCGTTAATAATTTCGAGCATTACTTTGCAAATCACGAGCTTCCATTTGCGAAGTGCATTTCACATGATGATGCGCCGAATAATGTATCGAACAAATCGTTCGTAAGCGATCGAGTTCACAGATCTTTGCTAATTTATCACGATGTTGATATAATGACATCGTAATGTGTCTCGCGCCGTACATATTCATAGGCAAATTCCAATATTTACGGTAAATATCCGGGCTACATGGGAAATGCACATGTGCGTACTCGATTAATCGGATAATGATTATTTCGATTCAAATACGATTCAAATATTAAACCATCCGGATATTTACAGGTGTAAGAGCAGTAGTATATTGCCCTTTCTATTTTCGGTCAAAATCAAATGGGACTTATATCTACTCATGCGTTACGTAAAACCATGCATTGTGAGCGTTCAGTATACACACACCATTGCACGACGGCCAACGAAGTCCATGAAGTGACGAGCTGCTCCCAGCATCCGATGCGCCGTTCTCAACCTAACTTAACCTTAAAACTGATCGTCCGCTAACGGTATCCACGTCCGGAACAGCTACTCCCGATACTCATGGTACATTCACAGGTTCCGCCAGATCTGTAAAAATAGCGGTTTATCTGGTTGATCATAGCGACAGAAGGCAATCTTGACGCCGACGCACCGAGATTATGGCGCGTCGAGCGTACGTTAGAGCTTTCGAATTCGGCGGCGACCCGATACGGTGACTTACCCTCCGAATTTCGGTATCTCGCTATTGTTCACAACGAGCACAGCATAACGGTTGCGTGTACAACATCGTAATTCGCCTCGCAAACACTTCAATCGATCTACGGAGATCGAAAAAGAGCGAGCGTCGTAACGCGCGACGTGTTCGTGCCTGCGTCCGGGGACGAAATGGCCGACGCCTACGTCATCAGTCACGTGATCAGTCATCTCGCGCGACTTCAGATAATTGAGAAGACGCGCTAAAGACGGAACCGTCGAATATTTTATTTGTACACCTCGCGTGCTTTAGACCAAAATACACGCTGTTTTTTTCATATAAATAAATATTCTTATATTCTAACGTAATTTTTTTATTGAAAGCGTCAATTTAAAATTGACGACACTTGTTATTCATACGATCAAAGTTAAGTTTCGTTCGTGCTATTTCGAATTATTTAAAACGATGTTACGGATTCATATGTTCGAAATATCATTCCTTGATTGCGAGTCTCTCTTTTGCAAGCAACGCGTTGGTTACTACAACGTTATGCGGGAAATGCAATAACCCGAGTAAAAATTACACACGGTGGACGGACAGGAAGCCGGAATACGCGGTCGCAAGAAAGTACGGTGTGACAACACTATCAACGCCAAAGGTCCCTTCCACGGAAAGGTATACCGTGCCCCGTGTACATAGCATGGCCATATAAATTTGCCGACCGGCCCATTTACACCGTCGAAACACGATACGAGTCGGCAGGCAGGCAGGCAGGCAGTACGCGAAAGGCAGAAGCGATTCCATTTCCATTTCCACGGGCGAAGTATATTGCTACGAATGCACGCTTACTTGGAGGCATCCCCGCAGTTACGTGTGTGTACGGTAACGTATAAGATAAAGAATGGACCAAGCCGCATACGTTTTACATCCATTACGAGCGACGCTTCTTCCCCACCGCTACGGAGGCCGAAGGAGGAGGGAGGAACGGACTTAGGTTCTCGCACAAAAGCTCCGGATGGTGCTATTGTACCGCGCGCGGGTAGGTAATGTATACCTTAACGCGAGTGCACGTGGACGCGAAAGCGAAGATCGATGGATCCGCGCGCGTTGCAGATATATCCGAGATTTTTCACGGCTCGTCGGAAACGCCCGGAATCAGCCCCTGAGACGAGAACAGCGCCGAGGAAGCTGTCTCGGACTGCTCATCCGCCCTTCCTTCGTCGCAATGAACGAAGGGCGGCGTGCCGCGCGGAAAAGCGAACAGGCGATCGCCCAAGTTGCGACTCACGGTGAACGGTTTCTCGCGGAGGTATAAGGGAAAAAATGAGAAAAGACCGCCGTCACAGTGCGGCACGCAAATTGAATACGGAGAAGTCGGAGGTAAAACTTATGAGAACTGCCGTCGGGGACGTAACCGTGAATACGAATGGCCACGCGCGGCTATTTCTACACTTTCGACTCCGGCCAGGAAGGTCGGATCGATGACGAGAGAGGCCGGGATGACGGGAAAGAGCATTTTCCTGGGCCGGGACATCGAGAGTTCGAGTCGCGGGAAATTCATGGGAAATTTCGAGGGGGCCGGCGGAAACTACCGACTCGTCCGGCCTCTTCAAAGGGTCCGGATAAATTTCAGAGTGAAAGCCTCGGAAACACGCGTCTCCGATCATTCACACGTGTGTGCGCCTGCGAGTATCATGGACACTCGTATTCGCTCGCGCGAGGTAGGCGAAACGAACCGCCACACCTCGCGGCGGAAATGGATGCACACATTTGATCCTAAACGCGCGGTGAATTACGTTCCCTCCCTCCCTCTTTCTCTCTCTCTCTCGCGAAGAAACACCTCGGCTCGCTCGCTACCCGTGGAACCTCGAGGCGCGTGATCGTCGCCTTTTGTGTTCCGAGAGCACTCGGCATTACTCCGGGCGCGCTCCGGGTAATTATGTTTTATGCAAAGGAAAGCGCCTACCCTGCCGCCACCGCCGCCACCGTGAAAAGGCAGCCAGCCGGCAAAGAAGTGCTGCCGTGTCTAAGCACCGCGGGGAAGGAGTGGCTGCCTGTTCTCGCGTTACCATTTATCAAAGTTACAACGTGTCTATCGCGCACCGCATAGCGCGAATGCCCCGTCCGTTGTAAGAAACTCGGGGAAAGCATTGTTGCGTTACATCGCCGGGCGCGGAATATTCGCGCGAGTTATACTTTGGTGTTCGTTTGCGAACGGCGCGGGAATCATTCGTAAGAGAAAGAGAGAGAGAGAGACAGAGCAATTTCTCATGCCGCTGATGCGTTCAATGAACGTGACATCATAATGTACATTCCGTATGGAAATTCTCCAAACATTCCCAAATATAGCGTAGATTCTGATCAGATTGCCCAAACTTATTCTAAATAAGTGTAACATATTGCGATATCAAATAGGAATCCTATTCTTATCCCAATTATGAGAAAACTTTAGGAAAATGTTGAATAGAGCAAATGGAATCTGTCTGGATTTCTCATTTTGTGTCGCAACTTTATTTAGTTGGATCGGAATAGATCCCAGTCAGATCTCATTTTCTCTGTCTGAAGTTTTTCAGAGATATTTTTGTATTCAACATAAAATAAATATAAAATAGAAATCTAAAGAAGAAAAAAAACTTTGGGTAAACTTTGGACAGTGAAATTTATCTGGGCTCCATTTAGAATCGTATTGATAGATTATTTCTAATTCGAATCTTCATACATCTTTTCAATCAGAATCCGTAATTTTTAGGGAAATCAGAATTCCAATCAGATTCCAGAAAAGTCTCCAAGCGGGACCTTGTCTGTTTAAATAAAAAAAAAAAAGTGAAACGAGAAAAAATTGTCTCTCCAGAATAACTCGATTCGCATGGACCGCACGGACCGCCATTTTTATCGCGTATCGCATCGTGTATCGCATATTGCGAAAAATCGCGGACGCGTTCTGCGTGGACGGAGGCTTTGCCGACGAATCGACGAAAACAGGCCGATGATCCGGATTAGAACACATAGAGGACACAGTACGAACTCCCTCTCTTTCTTTCTCTTTCTCTCTCTTCTACCGCTTCTCCTCTCTGTCCCTCTTTGGTGCAGGACGCGGGAAAAAAGGCCGGGACAAACGGCGCCGCTTAATGAACGTCATGGCTGATTGACATTTAATTCTCGCAAGAATTTCTCTCCTTTGAGCGGACGCGGATGTGGGAAAGGGGCCAGGCCCGGCGCGCAAAAAGCTAATTGCTTCTCCACTATCCCGCCACACTCGACGGCGGAGTCGATAATTAAAACCACTTTTTGGAGTTAGGAATTCAATCGAACTATCTAGCCCGCACGAATGACAAACACCTAATCACTTTGATGGTGCGTCGGTATTCCACGAGCCGGCTGTTGACAAACTCGAAGCTGACGGAAGCCGACGGAAGCCGCTCTCATCGGAGCTATGGTAATCGAGATTGGCGGGACTGAGGCAAAACGCGAATTGTTTCGATGTTCACCGCGAAACCACGCACGTGCGCACCCTTTCGCCGCTGTTCGCGGGAACAATCGCGATAATAGTGCAACAGGTACGTCAACATGCGCGGCAATTCTGCCGTGAACGTTATTAAAAATATTGCGAGATCGCGGAGAAATTCGAGATTCTCGTGAGTTTCGGCGTCAAGTCATCGCGCAGGAGGATCCAGAGGAGTGTCGGAACCCGAGACTTTCGCAAATCTTCCCTTTCGCGCGATTCGGAATTTTCGAAGACCTCTCCAAGTTCCATTACGTTCCGAGTTCCCCTTCGTTGTGCAAATAGTCGAAATCGGTACGCAAAATCGAGCCATCGATTAAGTCAACAAGTAACGGACCGGCACGTATTTAATTAATCCGGTGATATACATGGCTCTTGCTTCTTGTTCGCGTTTCGAATATTACGATCCGAATCTTGACGCGGAAGTAGGTCGCGCGAAAATACCTGGCTGCACGGGGATAACGTCGGGAGCTAAGAGCACCCCGCCAATGAGCGTAAGCTGCGACAATATACAGGAGCGACAGGTGCACCATCGATGTTAATCGTTATTACACGTATAAGGTGCGGTAAGAGGTCGTCTTCTGTAGTTGATCGCTTTTATCCGCCCGCCCCGGCTTGCCTTCACAACGCGGCATTCCATCGGCGAGACATGACTCGAATTCCTGAAGGATCCCCGCGCTGCAAGTTACCTCGTAAAACGACAACGGAGCGGCGGCGGGTCGTACGAACGATGATTTATAAAGCGACTTCCGCTCCCGATACGATTCGACGTGATTACTTTTTACCCTTGCGTGCCTCTTCATTCCTTTCGATTCTGGTTTACATAGAGCCGAAACGCGTGTCACTCCTTGCGAGTAGGAATGTTCCGATACCATCTCAGTATCGATATCAATATCATTTATTGATATCGAGATTAGGTATTGTACCTGTTGACATCGACCGATAACCGGTATTTTTGCAGCGAACCTAATTTTACACGCAGCTTACATCTCCACTCGGCGAACCGATCCTGCGAGAGGACGTCACAGTCGGGTTTACTTTCGTTTTACGACGCGTCCACTTTCGCGCCTCTCGACCGAGTTATCATTTCGTCAAACTTACCCTGTTTTAAGAACAGGATCCTACGCTTTCAGCCCGTCGGGATCCTCGAGGTGTGAAACTAAAGACATCGGCGCACTGCACCACCGTGCATAGATCTTCCTAGCGAGCACCGGCGCGAAACAAGTTTCCCCGTCTTACCAAGGAGGATAGTGTTTCGCTGTAATAAAGATTCAGTTTCGCGTGAAGGATGGGCGCGCGTTCGCGACGTGAAAAGGACGTCCTCGCCGTCGCCGATTGATAGTCGCGTCTCCAGCCGCCGGAAAATTAATTGCGGTAACGCGAGAGCCCCGGCAATTTCGGCGCGATGGACGAAAAAAAGAAAGGCGGGAAAGAGCGGACGAGCGAGCGAGCGAGCGAAAGAGGAAGAGAGACGACAACGGAAAATTACTTGTCTCGCGCGTAAAAAAGATCGCGTTACTAACGAGATGGCGGCTCGCGTCGTGTTCGCGAAAGAAGAAAAGGGAAATTGAACGTCAGAGTTTCCGTGGCGGTATGTACGTGAGTGTATATATGTGTGTGTGCGCGAGAAAGAGACGGAAAGAGAGAATCGAGAATAAGGACTCGGCGTAAAAGTCCGACCGACGGGCAAGAAGCGAAACGGGACAGGATAGACGACGGAAGACAGAGGGATGATGACGTAGCGATTACCGAGCCGTCGTGGAAGCGCTTTCGAGATCGGACGCGTGTTCAATGCCCGCAATCACCGTCGCCGAAATGGGAAAAAAGGAAAAATTCAAGGAGGGAAAGAGAAGCTCCATTACCCCCGGTGTCGTGGCCCGACATACCGAGCCGTCGATACCGCCGGTATTCGGACAAACAACGAGTCGAACGTCGATGCTGACACGTCTCATGAAAGAAATATATATATAAATATAATACACCGATGAGCGTGGACGAGCGTGTAACTGCGTGTCGTCGGTACATTCCGAATCGAGACGGGAATTCATCATTCGAGGCGCAGAAACCCGACGATGACAAGGGCGCGAGGGGTGAAAGGACGGGGTCGCGAATATCGGAGCGTTTCCGCGCGTCTCGCAGCAACCGACTCCCTCCGATTACTTCGTTAGCGGCATTACGCGGAAGATGATAGCAACGCCGATCACGAGCCCTCGATGAATTAGCGATTACACCGACGCGATATGCAGACGAGCGCTTTGAAGGGAGACTCCGGCGCTCTCTCAGGGGTCATCGTCGGCAAGAGGGAGAGGACGCGCGCGCGAGTCCGTATTCGCGCGACGATTTAATCGAGTAGGACGCGCTGTGTCCAATCAATCCTGGGAAGCTGGCTGGCTGGTTGGCTTGCTTGATTTGGCTGGCTGGCTGCGATCGGAAAGAGGAGAGCCCGGAACGCGGGTTGGGTAGTGTACACGGGGTGTACATTACACAACCGTGCCAGCAGGCAGGTCGGCAGTCACCTGGGCTGGCTATCCGACGTGCCGATCGCCGTCGCCGTCGTCGTCGTATAATCCGGTGGTCGTCCAGCGAGGGCGACCTGGCGCGCCGCTCCCTCGGTTAATTGAAAATTAACCAACCGTCGTCCATCTGTGCGCCGGCCTCCGCCCGCTCTAATCACGTCTCCCGGTTGCACGTTCTCTCGTTAACCCGATATGCATCATCCGCTGCGCCGGGACGGCCGCGCGTCGATAAGTAAATCGGGCTTACGCGTCGTCGCAGATACGCATCCGCAGTATTACGCGATCCGGCTTCCATCTCGATGATTGGGGATTGGCCTCCTCTTTCTCCCGTCATTAACGAGATACTCTACCTGCCTATGCGCGCGATTAACCCCGGGAACAGCCGATCCCTCGGGTTGTTATGGAAATAGATGTCAAAGTAGATAATCGCATCAGTGACTTACGTAAAGCGGCACGGAGATACAGGTAGTGGGAGAGGAAGAGAAAGCGAGAGCAACGGACGCGAGCGTGCGAGCAAGAAATACACACAACCGCTATTTTATCTTTCCGTACAGATACAGACGGCCGGGATATATCTTCATTTGCATGTTACGATGTACGAATACAAGATGTACCCAAATTAGTGTCATAAAACGCGCACGCGCGAGCGTAACTCCGGAATTAAACGCGGAAGGTTACGCGTGTGGAGCTGCTTCTGCTGCGAGCTTTTTCGCCCTCATCGCTAAATTATACCGGCGACAATTATCCCTCCTTCTTTTTCCCTCCAAGTATCTCAAGCGCCCTCGGTGGGCTCGCGGAGGGTGGCCTCTCGCGCGTGAAAAGCGCGCGCCGCGATTGGCGCGGATGCTGCGTTGTTGCTTGCTCGCTCGCAGCGGCAGTTCGTGAAATGTGAAATTGTGACGGACCGCCATCCTGCCCTTTCGCTCAGACTTACCACCCAGATCGAATATACGTCTCGCGACATTTCACGTCCAATCTCTCTCTCTTTTCCTCTTTATATATATATATCTACCCCTCGTCGCTGCAACGGCTTCGACTCCCGCTTCGCCGCCGCGCGTCTACCTTGCCCACGAAGACGTCTCCCGATACCGAGACAGCGATCTCATGAGATTTTACGAGTCGACGATGTGATACCACCCTATCTAACCCCGCGGAACCCCCCAGCGCCTCTTGTACCCCGCGTACTACACTATGTGCCGCGCTACTTTCGCATCGCATCGCCGTGCATCCGACTTTCAGGATTATATCGCTCGCATTTTCCTCTCTAAAATGCACGTCAGCCTTATTCCCCGGCTACGCGAATCGCTCGGTGTAGCGGAGAACTGCTTCGCGGAGAGACGTTGACAGCATCCATTTCCCGAAATTCTTTATCTGCGTCTTGATCCACGCGCGCGAGCGCCCGCGATCTTGTGCAGCAATTCGAAATTTATAAGAGTCTCTCTCTCTCTCTATCTTTTTCGCAATGCCAGACTTCGTCGTCGGTCTGTAATTCAGCACGCTAAAAACATCCCACGAGAGGAGACAGGCAGCAACGGTGGCGGTGACGGTGTACTCTCGTTGTTCGTATTTCCATCGCAAATTCACCGCTAAATGTGGGTGTCTGATTCCGCAAGAGCTCATGTTCATATGGAACGCGATCTACACGTTGAGCATACATTGTAGCTGAGAATAAGGCGTTTTCATATATTCGCCGTTAAACGTAGCCATCTATGACGTAGCACAATTCTCCGGCTCGAAATTATCAAGCGCCTGAATTTCATACGCGCCGAATGTCCCGTCGAGTTACGGGACGGAGTTACATTATAACTTGTTATCCGAAGGAACTCTCTCTTCCTTTCTCTTTCTCTTTCACTGAGCACCATGTCATCTCTGAATACGATATCGCCGAATGTCGCCGCGAATAGGAGGAAAACCCGAAAAGGATCGCGGTATTATTCCACCTTGCTAATCCCGCATCCGATATCCGGATCGATTGATTCGCTATTCTCGACGCGACGTCGCTTCTCATATTTGTGTGACACGTCGGAATCTCCTCACGACGGATCATCACGTCGCCGTGATAGCCTCACCGATCAAAAAGGCGTTATGCAAATCGCGACATGGTAAGCTGCGGCGGTTTACACATAACTACTTCGGCATTATTCATCATGGAAATGAAAATAGAGCGCGGCCGAGTCGCGCTAAATGCCGGCGCGCGTGCGACGGGGGTGACGGGACGAAATTAAATCGGTCGACGGCTGGTTCGACGAGTGCGTTGTATTTCGGGCTCGCGTCGCGCCGTCAGGCACTCGAGGCGCTTCGCCGAATGAAAATTTCAGAGGCACGATCGACAAAGTTCCAATCCCTCACCCAATCTCTGTCCTCCTTCGCGGTGGTAACGGAAAACGACGATCCGACTACGAGAAGTCCGAATAAACGATGGATGATGAGCGAGAAAAAAAGTACAACGCCCGACAGAACGAAAACGTGATTAGCGCGCGATCGGAAATTGATTTCGCTTCGATCATACGCTGTGACGTTTCGAGGATCCGCGGAATCATTCTGGAAGAAATTACACTCGCTCGCGTACCCCCCTTTCCGAGCGTGCATTTTCCTTATTTCCTAAGCGAAATTTGTGCTCGACGCGCAGCTCGAGAGTATCAAAACCGTGTTCGTCTACCTGAGCCGCCTTTTCCCAAAAATCCCAGTCCCGGGAGCATAAATTTCACCGCGCAAATAATTTTGCAGAGTGGGCCCGACGAGAGGTCCTTTCATATGAAAATCTCGCAGCTGTCAAATCGTCGTAAAAATTCATGTCGCCCGGGATGAACGGCGGTGTTAAAAACAACCCAATATTTTCAATGCTCGCTTGGGGGGTGTGCCGCGCATTCGTTCGGACGATTCTCTTGTATCCGCTGAGAGCTCCGGCGGACTCGCGCGAGTGAGTCGAGCGAGCGGAATAAAAGCTAGAACGATAAAGTATCCGCCACCGCCGCGCGTGCTGTGCAACCGACTACTACAAAAGCAGCGTAAAAGTTCCGTCCGGCGGGACTTAAAAAAGCGCTCTATTCTAAATTTTCGAAATAAACGCAGCAGTAAACGCCGCGCACCTCTCTCTCTCTCTCCCCCTCTCTCCTTCTCGAGCGCGCGAAATTCCGAGAATTTTAACATCTGTTTGCGACGGAACATCCTTTGCATCCTCCGGGAAGGAAAGTGCCACTTAAAGTCCTGCCCGGCTACTTATGCCGCGTTTCACTATAAATAAATTATCTTCAGCTCTCTTTGCGGGGGAGAGAGACGCGGGCGTCGGACGCTGCGAGTGATAAATTTAACGGCTGGTAGATACGGTAAGCGGCAAAAATAGAGATAAGAATGCTTGGCGAAATATATTCGCGACGGCGAGGAATAGCGAGCTCGTGATGCGATTTAAAAACGATATATTCTTTTTTCTCCCTCTCTTTCTCTCAAAACGTCCCCGACATTGTTGTGTTTCGCCACGAGAGGAAAGACTCGATTCCGTAAAGTGTATCGCGCGCGACGAGCGTTACGTTCCTGCGATAATTAGCCCGGAACAATTTATATGCTCGACTATTTTTTCCCATACGTATTTTTCCCTCTCTCGGAAGCGGCGAGGACTTTCCGTGGTTTTCCCTTTGACCGATCAATCGTCAGTGAACGCATTTTGGGTCGTTTACGTTCTATGAGAGCGAGAGAGGAAAGCCACTCGACATTTCGGCCCGATAAATGGAGAGACCGGACACAGGGAAAATACCATCTCAATTTGATTCGATTAAACAGGAAATAGGCAGCGTGTATTTCCAATCTACGTAGTATATATTTGCAATTGATTAATCGCCGTACGGCCCGTCCGGTTGCGAGGCCAAATTGTCTAAACGCCGGGGAATCTATTTTTCCAACGGTTGCGAATCGCCGATTACGGGGCCTACCGAAACGCTGGAAATACCGAACGCGCGCGCCCGCGTAACACTATCGTATGCGACGCTAAAATCGTTATCGCGGTAATTAAATCGGGAACTTTTCGACCAATTAATATCCAGATACGTTTGACTCGAAAACGGCCGAACAACAAATGGAAAACATTACCTGAACTCGGTGTGTTTACATCGGCGTTATATCGATGTCACGTGCAATACAGCGAACCGACCTTAAACAAAGAAATAAAACACAACAAAAATTAATTAAAACGATTAAATTTAACGTTGTACAACCGATCCGTTTAATTGGCTTAAGTATATCGTACGATTAATTACATGTATGTTTGTAGATCCACGGTAACAAACAATCAATTAAATGAGTCAATGAAATGAAAGAAAGAGGGAGAGGGAAACGAAATAAATTACGTTCATCGTATTATTAGTTATATTTACGGCCTTCAGTTGGGTCAAAGTTTCTATTTCCGGAAGCTGATCCACCTTACGACTTAATACACGCGTTTTATGGCGAATAAGTAAGGGTAATATAAAGAATCTCCCGAATATAAAAAGAAGTAGCGGAGAACTGTAACCCGCAAGCTATGCAATATCGTTCCGCAAAATTCAGTCTTCCTTAACTGAACGCCCTTTAAAAGGGAGCGACCGACACTTCTCCTTCTTTTTACGACTCGCCGGTGTGCGCCCGATATAAAGTACATTTTTCAAGAAAGAGCTCGCGCACGCATCAGAGAGAATCGAAAATGCAAAGATAAATCGTAAAAATGATACTTATTGCGCGCGTCTCTAATGGCCGCGCGTTATGGATACTTTCAAAATCCGAAGTAGGACGATGTATTATGTATAAAGTAATGCGTGGGAGAGTGCGCGGATACACGTCAAATGCTGCATATTTTAAGCGTAAACGACCCATAAATTTTGATTACCAGAGTGCGCTATCAGTGCGTATTTGCATCGGTTTATTCTTGTCATCTCGAGTCCCTTTTATTTCACCCACTACCCCCGGCTCGCGCGCGTATTCGATAATTTACATATTTTTAATCGTATATATAGGCAAAAGTACAGCGCGCCGCTACATTGCGGATAAAGGATCAAGTCGTAATCTACGTCCGCGTAATCTCGAATAAATATTTGCCTCCGTGCTTAGCGCGGAGCGATTTCCCTTCTCTCGCCTGCCTGCCTGCCTGCGCGACCATAAGCATCGCGGGGAATTTAAGGTGTATGCAAAGGTAAATTTGTCTCACTGCCGTATCGCGAAGAATAAGTTGTAAATTTATCTACGCGCCGCGAATTTAACGTCACTTTAATATCTCCGCGCGATACGCACGCGCAACGTGCTCCCTGCGTATCTCTTGCCGTGTATATTTCGCTAAATGCACGAATGGCATGAATTTTTTGTAACATACGACCGGTATTACCGGTGTGCAAAAGAAGCGTATCCTCTTTCGGGGAAACATCGTAAAGTGAGCGAAAATGGACGCTCGTTACGTCACATCGCCTGTGTGCTCGATTAGAGCCCTTGCCAAATTCTCCGGCGTAAGATCGCGTCGATATCGTCGCGTGACAGAATCGCGTTGCCGCGCGCGGCAATTTATTACATTTGACGAGCAAAAGTTTGCTTTGACAAACAGGCAATATTTTATACCGCTTGTAATTGCGTTTCAACGAGCGCGCGCACTGGGAACCTTTTAATTACAATTCCGGGATACCGTGCGCGCCACACAATCGCATCATGTTTTATTCAGATAATTGCAGAGAAAAATAATTGTTTTCTTTGCGCAGCGCGCCATTGGGCGCGTTTGTTCCGTGAAAAAAAAAAATAGGAAGAACGAATCCCCCCAGCCGAGCGAGAATACGCGTCGAGCACGAGCGGGCACGAGCAACAACGGTGACCGCTAAGTCGCACCGTTAACCCTCTGTCGGCCGCGACACTGCTCGTTAACGCGTTGGCAAACATTTCGCGATGTTTACGCTAAGTGTATCGCCCCGATTCGTATTACCAATTACCGATACGTCGTCCGTTTAAACGCGACGAATTAGCCGCCGCGCGATTAAATTACTCATCCGGTTACAAACCGTTCCGTCAGCGCTGACAATGCTTGCGGTGTATCGAGTTTGCGAAATGGGTTAAGTGCACGGGCGACCCGTTTCGCCTGATGTAAAAACAATTAAATCGCCCTTCTCGTGTTCGCACGTATTTCACAGGGAAAAATTGATATTCCGAAACACATCCATCCAGCCCGTCCGCGCGCGCCTGTGCCCCCCGCTGGACGAGGGGCGGGTCCGCCGCCATCGCCGCCGCCGTGAAACCCGAGATTTCAATGTTCAATCAAACTGCAAATGTACCCGACTCAGAATTTCGTTAAGCCTCGGCGTGTAGCGCCGGCCAGCCCCGCGATTTTATCGGTGTTATACACAGTCCCCCGGATTAAAAAAGTCGTTACACACCGGCGAGCCCCGATTACGCTCGTTTCACACGATTGTCCTTTCTTCTGTCTTTCCGCGACTCCCCCCCCCCCTCCCCCTCTTTCTCTCTCTCTCTCTCTCTCCTTGTCTCTGGCCATGCGAACAAGCGTCCAACGCGCGTGAACCAGCTCTCGTTACATTCGCCGCACGTCCGATCGATTCGCAGCACGCGTATTACGTGCGAACGCGCGCGCGTGGACGCGTTATATCCGCGCCGAGTCGCACTGAATTCACCGGCACCGGTGGCTTTCGGAAACGCAAAATAATCGAGCGAGCCGTGTTGCGTCATGGACGACGAGGAAACGCTTGCGAACGATAAAGGACCGCCACGAGAGAAGGGAAAGTCAGGCGAGGACGACACCGAGTTGGAAGACGGGTACCACGATGATTCCTTCGAAGTGGAACAACCCTCCGACTCGGGGGAGGATGATGTCTACGAGTGCGAAGAATGGGACGAGGAAGAAGAGCCGGGTAGGTTATAATACGCGTGACGTTTCGGGAACGATCGCGGAATAATGATAACTGATCAAATATGTCACGGTACATCTCAAATAAAGGGCATGCGCGTATGTATGTGTGTGTTTGTCTGTGTAGCGAAATATCTACATGGATTATACGGGCGGAATTTTCTTTTGGGGTCTGGGTGCAATTAACATATTTTGTTTACACATTCATTTAAAAAGCAAATATTGCCTGATGGAAATACGCTGTTAAAAGCGTATACGATACTGCGTGGAAGAACGTCGATAATGTCGAATATACCAATATTGGAACTTTGTAACGAATGGGTTAAAATTATGTACCGAACGAAGATCGATGATGCGTATCGGATACGCGTGTCGGGTAAAAGTTACGCACAGTGTGTTAACAATGAAACGTAAACCTAGTCGACCGTAAATATGTTCAAATATGAATGACGCGGATTTAAAGCGACGAACCGGGCTTACAATAACGAGAGAGATTATTGATCTCGTTTCATTTAAATATGAGTCATGCGAGTTCGGAAAATGCGCGCCGGCTAGCGCATTTCAACGACACGTTGGGACGAAAAAAGGAATTTGACGAATAGCCCCGACGTATCCTTTTCCTCCTCAGCCGAGCGAGATTGGGAGAGAGAGGCGAAGAAGAAGGTGCACATAGACATGGGCGATCCTGCAATGGGGAGACGGAAAACCATCTACGATCTCGAGTCTTACGCCTCCTACGCCCCTCCTACCGAGTCGATGGGTGAAATGTTGAGATTCAGTATAATAGAGGTGACAGAGGAGCCGCCACCGAGAATTCGATATTCCGTGTCGATGGTGAATATCCTCTCTTCACGTGACAGCGGTTTGTACTATTTTCGAAATTCCAAACGGTCCTAATCGGACTGTCAAATGGAACGCGTGGAATTCTACTCGCGGAATTATACAACGCAAATTTCACCGTCGCTCGCTCCGACATCTAATCAGAGGTGAAAAAAAAAGAGGACGTCACTCGTTACATTCTACAGAGGGAATGAGAGACGAATAGAAAAAGAGGGAGAGAGAAGGGCTTGATTTCACGTCACGAATCGATTTCACAGGGCATGCGAGGTATTGCGCGGATCGACCTGTCGCCGTTGACGCAGAAGATCGTCGGCTGTGTTATCGGCGAGAACGTCACCACCGAGTACCCGTGGGTCCACGTGAGGAAGGAGATAATCGAGGACAACATAGACCTACACTCCGAGAGTAGCGACTTCCTGCCGGTGAAGGAGGAGATTCACGAGTTTCCGGAGGACAAAATGCTCATTGGCTACGCGCCGTCGCTCACTGAGGACGCACAGTTCTACATCTGCCTGACTCAGGAGAGCAAGGACGAGGTGTCGAGGATGCTACAGCAGCAGCGGGAGGAGCACGAGACTCGCGTGAGAGTCGCGGTGTTCAAGCCCGTCGGCCCGTGGTACGACTGGGGAAGCGGCGCCGAGGTCGACGCCGAAGTCGTCAGGAACACGCGGCCGCTCTTCGAGATCGATGTGAGTCCTCGGTAGCGACGAAGGAGTCGATTCTTCCTGCAAATAGCTCCCAAGTCTAGAATTTCTATGATAAGAGTTGCGATAAACCATCATTTATAGGCTCAGTAACAAAGACGCTTTTCTTCTCAACGAATTTTAATCGGGTGCTTACTTAATTACACGCACTGAAATTCTTTTCTATATAACAATAATTATGCTAAATGTTCTCATATTTAAGCAAGAATATTATAATCTTAGAATCTTTCTAGTCTTGATTTGATAGAATTTTATATAAATGCAAATATTACTTGAACTCAATATGCAATAGCTCAACCAATCATCACCTCTATGTCGCAGCTCTTATTACAGGGACTCAATCGAAGTTTCGCGCGAGACGCCACCGACGTCGAGTGTCTTCAACGTGACGCGGCTCTCCGCCGTCGCGAAACTTTCGCGCCTGTTCGAGAGCGCGTTGGTATTCGCGCCCTATGCGGCGGGACTTTTTTTCCAGCGCGTTTCTATCAAGCTCCGAGTCGCGGAGCGGTGACACGTAGGGCAGATATCGACGGGTCGCGTTCATTAATTTCCAAGCCGTGGTATTAAAGTGATTATCGTAAATTTCTAGTAATCCCGCCTGTAAATACATCAGGCCGGAGTGAATCGACAAATAATGTCGCATACGGCACTCACAAATTGCAATAAATTATTTATTAATCACTTTATCCTGATTTCGAACGGACAAAAGGTGGCTCGCATAAATCCCCGCGCGCTCGCAAGCGCGCGATATCTCCCGCGGATTGTTTCATCGTAACGCTCTTGTGCCGTGCCATATCGCGCGCGAGCGGATCGAACGGCGATCTTTTATATTTGATCAGGTGACGTCCACCGCCGATTTGCTGGGGATGCCGATAAATCTGGCGGATAGGAAGGCCGGCGATCAAAGAGACGGATACATCGAGTTGCTGCCGTGCCGGCAAATATTTGACAATGTATGGCGCAAATTGGTAAGCAGGTCGACGCAAGTCGCGCCCATCGTTCGACACAACGAGGCTCAAACGGTGCCGCGCATATCCGTCAATTCGTGGTTCCAATATCTGTACGAATATGAAACTATCGATCTGTCGACGTACTCCGAGGAGAAAAGCGACTCCTTGAAGGATTTCTTGTACCGTTACACCGACGATATATGCGATCAGGTAACTGTTACCGCTTCACGAGTGACGTGAGTGACTATCAATCATTCCGCATAAAAATTTTCTCCGATTTTACCACATACTTAAAAATTCTTCTATACGAGATCTAATCTTGAACGAAGAAATATTCATTTTAATCGAGATAAAAAAAAACTAGTTCACAACGAAGGACGATTAATTTCGCTGCTTTACCTGTCCGCATCTAGATCTTGATGAATTCCACGTGGGACGTTTACACGAACGATTACGCAAACCTGGTGCGCAACGAGAAGGACACGCAGGCACCGGTGCCGATAGGCTACACGGAGCATCAGAGTTACTACGAGGGGAAGCTCACTATGAAGCGAGTCGTCAACGATCTCTGTTGGCATCCGTTCTGGACCGGAATAGCGATGATCGCTTACACGCGGCACGCCAATAGCGAACGTCTGATAGGCCCGAAATCTCAGGAAGAGGTTTATCGATTGGCGCAAACGCGCTATCTCGCGTAAACGCTAGCCCTTCGTCAATTCGTAAATCGACCCCCAACTCGGGGAATTTCGTATCTACGTGAACTTTCCTATCGACGAGAGCGCGATTCGCCCGAAATCATCCTCTTTTTCTCCTTTTCTCCGCGCACAGGTGCTCATAACTCACGACGGCGACAACCGCGTGCTAATATGGTCCTTCAACGACTTTCTGTCGCCCAAATTGATCCTCGAAGGTCCACGAGAAGTGACGTCTGTCAGCGTGTGCCCACTTGACGGGAATGTCGTCGTGGGCGGCTGCACAAACGGCCAGGTGATCGATTATGTTCTCGCATATCGCCGACTTCATCCGAATATCTCCGTTGACGCGCGTCACTTTCGCCGGCGAGAATTTTCTCTCGATTGCCCGACTATCCGGCCACACCGAGCTGAAATCCACCCGGGTTCCATCAGGTCGCCATCTGGCATATACCCGGCAAAATCGAGCAGATGGAGACGGTGGTGGCGAGGACGAGCCACCAGGAGAAGTACAGGCTCGCGATAAAGAGCCTGATGACTTGGATGCACGACGTGACGGTGACGTCGCGGATCGCTCCAACGGCGATGTCCTCGCTGATGCACAGCCAGAAGGCGGCCATCACCCAGATAAAGTGGATGCCCTTGCATCACAAGATCGACCGAAGCGGCAGAATCGCGCCGCTGCCGGAAGACGCGCCCTCAGACGATCTAAGTCGGCAGTTTATAACTGCCAGCGAGGACGGCACGATCGCCTTCTGGGACCTCAAGTGAATACCTTTCTCTTATCGATTTCCCGGTTCGCTCTCGATGTTGCGAGAGCATCGTATATTTTTTTAATATCGAATAAGAATCTCTCTCGAGCCGCCTGCGAACGAAAGAACTAGTTCTTGCAGCGAAGACAAGGGAAGGCTTATAAATAAGCTAAGTGCTGCTAAATATTTACATGGTCGGGCAGCTAAGGGCCGAGTACTAAATAAAGGCGTTTATCTTATGGAATAATGCACGATCAACTGCGAAAATACCTTAAGAAACGCATTTTCTGCGGGGCTCCATAGTCCAAGGGTCTCGTAATGAAGACCGGAGTGAAGACCCTCCACTATCCAATACGACGGCTTCTTCTGCTTGAGAGTACGCAGCACCATTAAGTGGTCTTGAACGAAAGTCCCTCTCCCATGCGTTTAAGAGCGTATTGCTTTTAACCGCTGCGTAGAATATCTTTTATGTCTGTTAATAATCCCTCGTCTCCTCCTCTCTTTCTCTCTTTATCTCGCATCCACGATGTTTCTCGTCCGGCCGGCGGAAAACCGTCACGATGTTAAAAAATGCACGAGCAAGCCGAATAGCCGGGTGAGAACGATCTTCGAGAGCGACCCGAGCCAGCGGCTCAATTGGTAACCACGAGAAAGGTCCGTCGTATCTCTCGAGACTGAAAGTTAGCGACTCCAAATGTTCCACGGGCGCGAAACTTGTCGCCAAGCTGAACGTTAAAGAGCGAACGCCGCCGTCGCGCCGTTCGACTTGCCTTTCGAGCCCTTCTATCCGGACGCGAGACGACGACGACCCGTCTTCCGCTCTCTCCCCCATCTCCGCTCTCATCCTTCTCGAGAAACTCCCCCGATCAGTGGAACCGTAATGGTCCTGCAACTCGACTCTGCCGCTTCGATTCTCCGAAGTTGGCGTTTATATGGTCCGAAAATGGATAGACCATCCCTCTATAATCGTTGATCGGTATTCAGTCCTCGCTTCCAACCCTTTCTACGCCCCTACTCGGAGAGTAGTCCTCAGAACCTGCCAACTACCAACCTCCTCATCCTCGCCGAGCTCTCGTTCTCTCGCCCTCTCTGCACGTCCAGTGATGTGCGAGGGAGACTCTCTCTCTTCATTTCGGCCACAATGGCTATGTGAATGCTCGCGCTGGTGAATTGTTTCCTCGCTAGGCACGAGATTGGTACGATATTTACGAGGTTGCGCCTTACCGTGCGCCTTGTTGTTGCTCGCTGGAGCAAACGGCCGTCCGAGATAAGCGTGTATTCCGGGTTAACTGTACTTTTCGATCGTACACACTTGCGGTAACGCTCTCTCACTCGAGATAACGAGCTCATCAGCGGGCGTGAGGTAACATCGAGACGAACCGAGTTGATCCGATTTCTAACCGAGAGCGATGCGCCGAAAGGTGGCGGCCCACGGAGAAGGGCGTTCGACAAGTGCGCGGCAGGCGAAAGAGGAAATCACTTCTGGAGACGACAGCGAAGCCGGTGTCGTCCTTCAAAATGCTCGACCGCGTCTTCCAGCCCAATTATATCCTCGTAGTTCAATATCCGGACGAGAGCCGACGGCTCGTGATAACGATGCTCAGCATGTACAATCCGAAGTTTCGCGTGGAACAAGTTGAGCCGTTCCCAGTGGGAAGGGACGACGTCGCAATTAGAAAGTACTATCGACCCATAATCAAGAAGACGGACTACGTCATGGAACCGAAGATGCTGATCGGCACCGTCGAAGGTAGGCGAGCCTGTCAATATTAACACATCGCCTGAGACACAATTAAGGGACCGATTCTTTAAACGCCTACACTAGGTCCGATAAACACTCGACCGACGCGATTCCCTGGTCGTTTTGAGCGACGTGTGTGCCCGGCGATTCGATTCTCGGTCATCGACGCCTAATAATAACACAGAGACTGGAGGATGAGCCGCGGTTAACCTCAAGTTGAATGATGCTCGCGTAATTTCAGCCTCAAACGCGATTAATTAAATTTATACATATATGTCTCTCTCTCTCTCTCTCTCTCTCTTTCTCTCGCAGCGCGCCTCTCTGCCTAAATAAGACTTTAATTTAATATCAACAGCGTTAGAGTGGATTAAAGCGTAAACGATGGCAACAGGTGATTTCGGCTGCATAACGTGGGAGGGCTTCGAATTCGCGACCGACGTGAGCGTGAGTCGCGAGACGGCGCGGTGGCTGTGGATAAAGAGGACGCACGACGGACCGGTCACGCACTCGGTCAGGTCCCGGTATTATCACAAGCTGGTCCTTACGGTGGGCGGCAAGATCTTCGCCCTGTGGCGAGACGATTTCGGCGAGCCGCTCCTTTGGAAGAAGTCCAATATCGTGTAGGTGGTGCGGGCTCGGAGTGTCGTCCGGTTAAAGCAAACCGAACCTCTGGTCGTCCAGTCAGAGTAAACGTCGTCGCGTCGTTAATTGATTTCGCCGTGCGTACACTACAGCGGGGGGGAGCGAGGTAGATGGGCAGACAGAGAGAACACGAGCGGAGATGGAGGGAAATAGAAAAAACAGAGAGAGAGTTACGCATTAAAACAATCTAGGAGAACGAGAATTGCCCGCGGAGAAATTGCTCCTCCAGGAGGAACGTCAATATACCGCGAGTTAACGAAGCACGAGCATGAATATACATAAACGGCGGAGCACGCCGGCAGGACGCGCGCGGCGTGCACGCCGCTCGCGTTTCATCCGCAATAAAAATAACGAGCACCCCGCGCGCGATAAATTGCCGCAATGCGCAGCATGTAATTGCGACGATAGCGTTTCGTATTGCCCAGCAAGCACCCGCCGGCGACGGCGGCCGGCTCGCGTTTCACGCTCCGCGCATAGTTTTCGGGGGCGGGCGAGAGCCGAACTTTCGGTATGATCTGCATGACAATACGATCATAACTCACGGTTACAGCGCCCGGCCACCGTTACTACTCTGTTAATGAAAGCTATTTTCGATGTATGGCCGCGCGCGCGCGCGCGAAAATCATTATCAAACGTTATCGATCCGGCGTTCTCTCCTTCTCTCTCTTTCCGCCTGCCGACTCTTCGACAGACGGTCGCGAGCGTGTCATGTGTGTCAATTCAATGTGCATACATTTCCGAATTATAATCTATCACAGGAAATCATCCTCCCGACTAGAAATTGACTTGGATTAGGATTAATCATAGTAAGGATTACTTTGCGCTCAGTTAGAACTTTGTGCGATATCAGGTATGCCTAACGACAATTTTCAGCCGGGTTTCGAACTTCGAAACAATCGACATCCTGAGCACCGATTCCTATTCAATTTCCGACGCAGATACACGGCGTGTTCATGGGGCATCTTGCGCCCGACCGTCCTGATCCTGGCGCGAATGGACGGCACCGTGGAGATCTGGGACCTGGTGGTGAAGAGCCACGAGCCGAGCTTCACGCAAAGTTTGTCCGGACGCATAATCTGCGGCGTCTACACGCACGAGCTGCCGTTGGAGCCGCAGTGCATCGGCTTCTGCGACTTCACCGGCGCTCTGAGGATGTTCACGGCGCCGCGGATCTTAATGACGTACGACGTCAGCGACGTCGAGTGGATAATAAAGTTCGTCGACCGTCAGGTTCAAAGGGTGAGAGAGATCGCGACGCGATCGAGTGAATACCGTGCGCTGAGTAACTCGAAACTCGCGACGCCAAATGCAAATACGACTTGCGACGGGAGGGAATTCCGGGCGGAGGAGTAGCGCGCGAGACGCGATGGCAGAAAATGGAGTCGACGATCGCTCATGCTAATTATTGAATGTAATTATCGCATCGTGGCGAGTGTAAATTGGAGAAACGGTTGACGCTAGTGTCCCAGATGTAAATAGAGAAGCGCAATGGAGAAAATTTTGATAGATTGTTTCTTCACATGAGTAGATATTTACTCGTGCGTGTTAAAACAATTGCGATGAGTATTAAATTCATAATATTGAGAATATTCAAACATTCGACATGTCGAATTCTCAATTGCGCCTCTCTAGTTTTATTTAAAATTCTAATTGACACGAGACGACACGTGAGTAATATTCCGTGGATCATTCGATGCGTCGAGCGAAAGAAGGAAACTGCGTTTCGCAAGCAGCGTTTGGATCATACCGTTACGCTTCATAAAACTTTATACTTCTGTAAGACGAAAAAATACACTTGATCTTAACGGGGAACATGTTCATAAAAAAAGAAAAAAAAAGGGAAAAGAAGTAGAAGAAGAATCTCGTTCGCTCGCTCGCTCGCTCTCCTCGTTCCATTATTTCCATAGTGATTCGTCGTAAATTTTACTGCCGACGGCAGTAAATTTTTTTATTCCGCCTATTCATATGTACATACGATTTTCTATTTTCCCGGTCGATCAGATAAGCGAGTTTAATGCCTGGCAGAGAGCGTGGCGCGAAACAAATCCCGAGGAAATCGAGATGAGGAGGCGGCTGGCTGCGGGCGACACGGAGAGCGAGAGGAAGCGAATTTTCGCGGCCGAGGAGAAGATTAGAGCCGGCGCGGTCGAGGAGGCGGCTCGAGCGGTCACACCAACGAGGGCGAGGGCGGTACGGGATAAATCTGATATTCCGCGTTGATAAATAATTCGGCCGCTCACCCCCGAATTCGCGGCACGCTCCGGGATGACAATCCCGCGCTAACACGAATAATCGCATCCCGATCGAACGTTTATAATCCCGCGAATAGTGGCGGCTCCGCGTGAATTCCAGGCGCCATTCAGTCTCGAGCCATCTTCGGGAGCAAGTGCGCCCGGGAAACTGATCTCTCCCCCCTACCTCCCCCGGCCCTCGCTCTCTTGTCGCTAAATTAATTTCGCGCGACGTCTCGCAGCGCCGGAAACCCTGGCAATTTCTCGAAGAAGCCAAGGCACGATGGATGTCGATGGAGGAGAGACGCATGCAGCGAGTGATTCTGGAGAAAAAAGGGCTGCGGAAGGACGTGCTTGAGAGGCAACGCGCGCCCGTTCTCAAATTACGGCAGGAGGCGAGGACAAAGAAGCGCAAGATACGGGAGATCCTGAGCCTGCAGGACAGAATTTTTGAGGAGACGGTCGCGTTCCTCTTCCCGGAGCAGCAGCAGCAGCAACGCAGGGAAGCGTTGTTGTTGCCCCCTTTGCCGGCCCCGACGATCGATAAACGCTTAACGATCGACGAGTTCATTAAGAAGGAAACCGCTCTTCGGAAAGAAGTACGTCGGGAGGGGAAGCCAATTAATCTTGCGGGAATTCCTGCCGCGGATAATTAGCACAGGACGTCGCGTCGCGCCTTGACCGTGATTAATATCGATATACATTTCTCCGGGCACGACGCGTCGCGACGACATCGATAAGACCCTAATTGTCCCATTTACGTCGAGAAGGAAGTTTTCGCCGACCCGGAAGAGGAGATTATATACAATTTTCTGGAGGTGCAGGCCGAGGCTCTGGCCAAATTAAAGAGCACGCCCTTCGAACGCACGTTCGACTGGCGGCAAGTGCTCGCGCAGGCAAAGTCGGCGAGAAGATTGATGAACATCGAACTGAAGAAGTTAAATAAGCTGAGGAGGACGTTAAGAGTGCTGGACGGCGATGCGGTGAGTGATGCATCGCAGATGCTTGCCGGCGACACGACGGCCGACACGCGCGAAAGTAAGTTCTCGCTCTTCCGCACTTCGGACTTTCGCGAACTCGCCGCGATCGAGCGATCTCTCAAGATTTACACGAATGAACATCTCGCGTTCGTCAGGTCAGTGAAACACGTCGATGCGGAAGATCGATCTAACGCGACCACGAATCACACAACGCCAACCACGGAGGCGCGTCTGGCCGGCGATCTCCGTATATTAATGATCAAACTTTCGAGTTGCAGAGACTACGGTAAAAGTTCCGATCCGCAACAACGGTTTCTGATCAGTTTGGATAACTACGCACGTAATACGTATCATAATTCCGTAACATCGTTCCGCGAATTCACTGTGTTATACCGCTATGTCTTTTAACGGAATTACAGAAGTTCCTCTTTGTAGTCTCTCCCTCTCTCACTATCTATCTATCCATCTCTGCTTTCGATTCCAAAATTACATTCGTGACTTTGATTACGCTCGCGGTAATGCACCGGTCCTGATATAACAACATCGTTGGAAAATAGATCACGAGCGTCGTACAGTCATCGAAGTATCGTACGCTTATTTAGAGCATCCTTTTAATCCCGGAAATTTACTCGCTGCTATGACCATCTTAGGAAAGGGCGGAATGAGAAGAAGTAACGTCATTTTGAAACGAACGATGTAAGGACATCGGAAGGAGAAAATGGAAGGTTCTGGTTATAGGAGTTACAGGAATTCGAGTCGATATTCTTAGCGCGGTATCTGAGCAGAAGAGATGGCAACTGCTTCTATTTTCCTTTCCTTTTATGAGTATATACCTCAAGATGTTACGGAACGCTAAAATGCATGTTATCGCCGTAATTGAATACACGGAGGTAATACGCGAAGAAACTGGAACGAGTGAAAAGAATCGAGGTGGAATATTTCTGCTAACGTCGGCGGGACATTGCGTTAAATTGTTACACGTGGGAAATCGAATTTGCATCGGAGATGTTAAAAATGGTCGCAACGATAGAGAAATTAAAATGATTTTCTGAAAATGCTCGACCTTCTTCCAAAGTTGCGGGCTAATCTCGCGACTTTGCGTTACCGACCCAGATATTTCAGAAGCGGAGATAATTAAATGCCAAAAATCTCCTCCGCTCGTATCTCTGGCACAATCTTCAATCTTTTGAAGAAATATGCATCTTATGTACGATTTCTCGCTTCTCCTAAGTCAAATTATACAAGCCGTAAGATCTCCCGAGATTATCGCGCGTTGCCAAATCTTAAGAAAGATACAAATCCAGCGTTTTACGTGCCGCGATCCGATAATAGACCGAGTAATCGTGGTAATTAAATATCGCGCGGGTAAAGAGGAAAGTGTGTGACGGCTGAGAAAGACTGACGATCTTCGCCTCGGCGATGAAATGACGCGAAGGAATGTCTGGGAGATGAAGGGACGCGGAAGGATGGAGCGGACGAGCGAAGGTTCACTGGTAGATAGGTTGGTAGGTAGATGGGTAGGTAGGTCGGCGGCGGCACTCGACGATTTTTCATAATTAAAGCGGATTAAAACTCGGCAGCGAGGCCCGTAAGTGAATTTGAAATTTCAAACTGGCTGCTCGCTCCTCGCGCTTATCCACTGCGCCCCGCGCTTTTCCTTTGTCATTCTTTCCTAGCGTAAACGGATCTACGAGGGAGAGAGAGAAAGAAAGAGCAACTTGTACAGGCGCTCCTTCTTTTATTTCCCCGGAGTAACGCACTCCTCCGATTTCATTTACCGCGATGTCCACTGCTCTCTTTCGGAGGAGCCGCGCGGACAGTAGTACTTTCGCGGCTGCACCGTCGCATTTCGCGAATAACGTTATTCGATGTACGAACAGAGAGGCGCTCACGGTAGTACCCGAGCACTTTTGAATCGCTGAATATATCGGGAACACGAGCGAGCGAGCGAAAGAGAAAGAAAGATAGAGAGCGAGCCGAAAATTGTTTCGAAAACGGCGACGGAACACGAACTTCCGCGTCGCGTAAAGGTTTACATCGCCATCGAGCATATAAAAAATCGATTTCCAATAAAGAAGAAAGCATGCGCGCGCGTGTATTATTGCATAAAAATATTCTCAGGTTAACAGTACCGCGCGTTGTTTATTTGTTTTCCATATTTCGTCCCTCTCGCTCTCTCTCTCTCTCTCGCTCGCTCGCTTGCTCGTTTACATCCGCACACGGCTTTGTACGGGTCCATCGATGCGTAAGATAGTCGAGCTCGGCAGGGTGGGACGCCCTGTACGTTTGAAACGCCGGTAGCGGCGGTGGCGCGAGTATCCAAAGGGCGAGGCCGCTTTTCGACAGAGCCCGAGATAGATAAAGATAGAAAGATAAATAGGGAGAGAGAGGGGAGGGTGGGGGGAGGGGGTGGATGAGAAAGAGAGGGAGCGGGAATAGCTTTGCTACACGGGGATTGCAGCGCAGAGGCAAGTTATAATTATTTAAAATAGGGATGCTTTGTTTCAATCCGCGCGCCAGACGTCGCGATGCCTCTTATTTCGTCGTCCCCCTGCTCTACCGGCTGCACCCGCTGAAAACTGCCGCCGCGTGCTCTCGCCAGCCCCGGCGAAAAGTGAGTCGGCGCGCATTCTCCCCTAATGGCGATAATGACCGTGTAAAAATTACGCCGCGGGCGAAAAACAGGGGAGTAACAAAAGGGACCGTGCCGCCGACAGCGAAGGAAGGATTTCACCGCGCGGCCGCATCCACACTCGTGGCGTATTCATACGCAAGTTAATGACCTATTAACGAACGTGAATTCTCACAAAGGCACTTCCCTAATAATCTTCCCCTTGTAGCGCAACGAAAAGATCGGAGGCTCGCGGAATAATTCCGAAAGAGTTGAGCACGTTTCGCGTCGTTATATACCGCTGGTAACGATATTTATTTTCCTCGGGATTTAACGAAGCTTGGAAATAAGAAGATTTACGGTGCGCGCTCTCTCTCTCTCTCTCTCTATCTTTCTTTCTTGCTCTCTCACCCTCTCCTTTAATAATTTCCGTTCGAATCCCACGAGAGACGCGGGAGCTCGCGTTTCCGCTCCTCGCTCGCTTTCAATGAGCGAAGGTGAGAAGGGCGAACGAGGTGGAAAGAACGGGAGCGAATCGCGGGGGGCGAGAAGAGAATGGGTTAATAAATAGTAACGGATTATTACCGAAATGTAAGGGAGAACGGAGTGTAGAACGGGGCTGCCGGTGCTGCGTCGCGTCGCGAGTTTCCGAAACTATCCACGACCTTCTGCAACTGACTGCCGTCTTATTGCCCAAGTTCGGAAACATCCCACGGGGGATGGGGCGAGATGGGGGACACGTTCGTTCTTGCGTACAAGTGTTTCTCTATTTTTCCCGGGGCTCCGCTCTCCCGCGCGCCTTTTTGGAATTCGCTTTGTCCCGAACGATCAAAGTTTCCCCGGACCGGTCATGAACAGTACGCGCGCCGGACGGCATCGATCCTTTCTCGCAACTTTTCTCGCGCGTCTTTCTCCGCCACTCCGGCTGAAAATTCACCAACGGGAACACGAGCGTTCCTACCGCCGTCACTCGCTCGCTCGAGCGTTGCGCACATCCGGATAACGACGCGTTTTCACGCTCGGCTGGTCGACGCCGTCGACGCGAATCTTCGCGCCGGCTCCGATCGAACGGCGATTCAGCTTGAAATCGCTGCGAAACCGCGAATTCGAAAGAAGAGCCCCGGCCGGATGCGAGGCTCGGTCGTTGGTCCATTACAACGATCGACGCGATGCGTGCAATCCCGATGATGAATCGGCCAATGCATCACGCCGTTCTCTCGGCCCGATTACGAATGAGCGCGCACCTGAGCCGTTTCTTCGGATGTTACGTCGCGCGTCCGGTTACGCGCGTTAGGCTTCCCCGTTATTTGTAATGGCGCCATTTATATCCACGCCGCGGTCGACCCACGGAAGGTTCACGGGGGGGTTCTAACCGCGGCATTCGACTCGGAGAAGCCGGGGAAGAGCCGGGGATAAACGTAAGTTTGTATTAACGTTGAATATCATAAAGTTACGCGGCAAATGATCCTCCCTCGGCAATCTCCTCGAGGAGGAAAAAAAATGAAACGGCCCCGGACTCGTGGAGCGATCCGTCATTGAAATTCAGGACAGGGATTCGGCGCGCGAGCGCCGCTCGTCGTATATAATATCATACGATACGCGCGGAACACTCTTTTTTTTTTTTCATCGATGCACAAGAGATCCGACGGAACAAATTAAAAAACAAGCGAGAGAAAGGAAAAGAATATCGGCGCGACGGAGAGCGTCGATTTTAAAGGGAGAATTATTATTTCAGCTAACACGCGCGCGTGCGCGCGCGTAACGTTAAAATTTAAAAAAAATTGAAAAGATACGATCTTTTTAATCCATCCTTTTTGCAACGCGACCGATTTTGCGCGAGCGTACGCGAGCGCGCTTCCGATATCCCTACGTGCGCGAACATGAAAACCCGAGGAATTTTCCTTTTTAATCCGTCAAATGATTTTAGAAATGTTTAAACGTTACGTTGTTCTTTTTTTTACGTGAACGCGAATGTGTAAGTTATCGTCCTATCTCTCTTTCTTTTTCTAACTCTCTCTAGTTCGACCGAGACCGAAATCGAGTGCGCGCGCGTCAACGAGCGTGGAAAAAAGGCGCTTTCTTCCCGTCGCGCCGTAATATCCGCGTGACAGCGCGATGGCGGCACTTTTAATTCTCTACCAATTAATCTCTCTCGCCGATCCATGAATTAGTCCCGTTTGAAACCACGGCCGTCCGGATTGGAGCATGCGTGCGAGAGAGGAGGCTTTTCAGCGATACCGTCGGTCCGCGCGAGTGATAACGAGGTTCGTAAAATTGCTACGGTGAACGATGGGCCGTCGATTATTGGCGCAGCTGGGATTTGCCTGATACCAAAATCCGGTATAAAAACCGCCGGCCATTCTGTTCACTTCGTGCGGCATTTACTTCGCGGATCAATTTTTAACGATAGTCGTCGTCGCGAATCGGTAACACGAGACGTGTAACCCGTGTCGCGAGCAAGAGAGAGAGAGAGAGAAGAAAAGGGAGAGAGAGAGAGAGAGAGAGAGAAGAGAGAAAAAATTGCACCACCGATCGCTCCCGCGGATGGATGGATTGCGTCGATTTTTCCAATTTACGACGACGATTGAAATTTCCTGCAAAAATATTGCGGGAAAGCGCTCTTGCGGGAAACCTTGATGCGCCGTATCCTCCGTCGATATTTAGCGAACGCTTGCCTTCCTGTCGGCTCGATTGCTTTCGTAAGCTTTATCGAGAGGAAGAGTTGGAGAAGGAGGGGGGAGGAAACGGAACGAGAAACAAGAAAAGCGGAAGGATTTCTCCTTAAAAAAAATCATTGATTTCCGCCCATCCGGTTGTTCGCGCTTAATTTTCGCCGTTTTCGCACAATTTTCCGCACAGAGAGTGGCGAAGTGGCCAGACTCGGCGACTTGGTGCGTTTCTGCACGGTGTCGACGTGAGAAGTGCGGTATTAACCCCGAGTGTTGTCGTCAACTCGCGCACGGGTCATTAACATTTCACACGTATCGTGCAGCAATTAACCCCCGCCCGGTGCTCTACGTGGCGGCCCACGGGGTGAATTAATGAAGAAGGATGAAGGAGTCGCGTCGCATCAAGTCCCACGTCTCTCCGCGCGTATCGACCGCGCGGAAAAGATTAAGGGATCTCGGAACCCCCTCCCCTTTTCCCGATCGATAGCGACGTCGTCACGATTTCCTCCGTTGCGACTGCTAAACTAAGTACAGGGAGAAAAAAAAATTCGCTAAATTAACTCAATTTCAGTTGTATTATATGGACAGCTGATTGTCACCTGTGAAAATTAGTTTTCAGCTTTGTTTTCAGTTGCTTCGTTTCTTTCCGTGTACAACGAGCCATTTTGCACGATAGTGAATTTTTTAACGACTTGTCAAGGAAAAGTGACAAAAGGTGACTGAATGGCCGCGATTGACGATCGGAAGGTGCGTAAAACAGGCCGAGGGACCGATCCTCCGATCGTTTTGACGCGCAATATCACGCGGAATTCGCTCGCCTCCTCTTTGCCCCGCAGACCAGTAGAAGTCAGAGGTCAGTAGCGATGAATTTATTACGACTGAAAGCTGTGCTAACGTCTACATGTAACGCGCAGTCCCCACGTCGCGCTGATCCTCCGTTTGAAGCCGGCGACGTGGCTCGCCGGCTAGCACAAGCAACCTAATTAATCCCGGACGCGAAGAAGATTATTCAGGGGGCTCGACGTCGAACGAGCGCGCGCGCGCTCGAATAAAATGTGTCTCGGATTTACGAGCGCGCAGCGGCGCGAGCGATATTTCACCGACAGCGGGGGCTACCTCATTTTCTCATTGTCTCTATTAACCACCGGCCGTGGCCCGGAAATTTATAACTCGGAAGAGGGGTGGAAAAAGGAGCAATCGCACCCGCTGCCTTTGCAAGAGTGGTGGCGCTGGAGCCGCTATTGGTGGTGGTGGTGGTGGCCGCGTAAGCTCGGCGACATCTTTTTTCTTAATTCATTTGCCGCGGGGATTATTCATCAGCCATTACGGCGCTAACGAAACGCGAAACGGCGCAAAACCGGGAGAGTACGCCGTCACGATTGCCTTTCTACATTTCGAATGGGGGATTTTAGCGAGCGGTGCGCGACTTTGACGAGCGGCGGAGAGGAGGAGCAGGACGGAGGACGGGATGAAAGATCGTAGGAACGCGCGGGAAGAAGAGGAAGAAGGCGGCAAAGGCAAGGAGGACCTTTCGAATTGTTAATGCGCGAGGAGCTGCCTCGACTTCTTTCCATTAACTTTAGTAACTACGTAGCTGAAGATGTACCGCCCGAAGAAAACCGACCGCCTCCCTCCCTCCCTCTCCCCCTCGCTCTCTCCTCGACCTTTCTCGCCCGCAGCCGCTCTCGACCTCGTGAGCCTCTCACCCCCATTCTTACTTTCGTCCTCGTTATCCTTAATCTCGTTTGCAGGGTAACTCGTGCCAAGGACGATACGATATCACGAAAGACCATCTGCGCCGCTACACCCGATCGGCGACGTTGCATTGCTAATGCAATAAAGCTCGGAGCGGAGGAGGAGTTCTTCTTCCGCCCCGTCGCTTATGGAACGGAAGGCGGAAGGAAGAGCTCTGTTATGCGGCCGGGCCGCTGCAATTCGTTTTGCCGTTTTGCAGGTACGTGACACTCTCGCCACGCGTCTCGCGCGATGGCGTCTCCTTCATAAGCAGTAAGCGACGTGGTGGTCGACGATACATCGAGACACGCCAACGATTGTGGAGCTTACGCGCTATAAAAGCCCTAGTCGTTAAAATGCTGAAGACTCCATTTTCGTGCCGACCTATTAAGACGTCCGCGTGCGCGTTCACCCACCGTCGCCGGCGCTACTCCCTGAAAGCTTAATCGGCCGGCAGCATGTCCGAGCGCGAGAACGAACGCCGGGCAACATTGGTAGCTCCGGTAACGGCGATCTCGCGGAATCCAAGCGGAAGGATAGTACATCTCGCGGGGACAGCGGTAGCTTTTGGTAGCTGCAGCTGCGGCAATGGGACAACGGTCCGACACAAGAAGGACGAGCGTCGGCGGGCGTCGCGTCCGGCATCGTTGAATTTCAAATTGCATCCTCCCCGTCCTCCTGCCGACGTCATGCGACACGCCACCGACCTCCGCCACGTTCGAGAGAGACCAAGGAGAAGGAAAAAGTGCCTTATAGCGAGGGAACGTGTGGGACGGGGAATTTATATGCAATGAAGAGAGATAGAAAGGGGGGCGGGGAAGTCTCGGGCTGGCTGAGAGAGCGAAACCAGAAATGGATGCTGCCTCGCCTTGGAACCTCGGGTTAACGGTATCTTCAAGCTCTTGGAAGCCACAGCCAGCTATCTTTTACGCCATCGAGTTTGAAAAGGATCCATCTCTCGTCGCAACTTTGCGCGCGAACGTCTCTCGCTACTCGTCTAATTCTCATTACCACAGTTGGTGATCGCAACGGAAGGAAGGACGAGGAGGAGGCCTTCGGGAACTCGCGTCTTCCCTCGTCTACGCGATACGTACGTAAGTTGAGAACATGGAAATATCGACAGGTTCTCTCGAACGCATTTATATATTCCGCGAAGGTCCCTTGACAGTTGGCAGCGTGGAGCTTTAAACTCCAGTGGTTGTTTCCGCGCGGATCCACAGCCGAGTGGAGCAAAGGAAGCGAGGAAGATGAAGAGTTTCAAAGAAAAGCAGTGAAGGGAGAACGCGAAGGGAGAAGAGCAGGGGCCAAAGGGAGGAAGAAAGAAAAAGAAAGAGAATACAGTGGAAGGTGGCGGGAGGGGAGGAGGGGGGAGAAAAAAGCGAAATTTCCATCGGCCGCCGCCGTCGGCGTCGTGCTTGGGAAACAATGAGACAGAATTACAACGTGCGGTCTTGCCGTCGCCCCCTCGCCACGGCATTGTCTCGCGACGTGAATTTACAAGTGAATTTCCCGCTGCCGCGATGTCGCGCGGACGCGCACTCGCTCACACGCACACACGTACATACACACATGTCCACGTGTTTATTAGCCGTGTGTCGAAAGTATGTCGATGAGAGAGTAAAGGGACAAGGTCTACAAACGAAATTCTTGTAACAGCGTTCCGCGGATCGACATCGCGAAAATTAGCTCGAAAATAGACAGAGAGAGAGAGAGAGAGAGAGACTCCATTGCAAAAAATTAAAATTCTCGACATTCGACAACGAGAGCGGGTAACGATCTCCTGCAAATTGTCAGCCAGGAGATTTAATTCCCTTTTCCCGCTCTCAGCTCGACGCGACGTATCGGGACTTTTAATTCTCGAAGCGCGAGGAAAGGCACGGGAATGTGTTTTTCCGCGTGTCGTGAATCGTCACGCGTAATCTCCCTGCGTGATATTGCGCAGACGTGTTTTCACTTCATATTTCCGGAGTCAAGCGAGCCGGCTGGTAATATAATACACATTTCAGTCGTAATAGCGCGCGGGCAACAAGTAAAATCGNGGGGGGGGGGGGAGGGAATCCGCGCGGAGAACCGTCGACGCGAAGCGTTTAACCGTCGTCTCTCCTGCGCGTCGTCCCTTAGGGACGAGCAAACAGAAGGAACTGAAATTCTCCCCCGACAGCACTTTTCTTTCCTTTTTTTGTGAGGAAGCGTCGAAGAAGCGCGGGTAAGTCGGTTTTCTTACGGGTCTCCATGACGAAACGTGCCGCTGTTTTCTTCCTCTCTCTCTTTCTCGGCGACGAGAGAGGGTGCGTGCCCCGGCCGTGTCGCGGCGCGTCCTTCGTTTTTCCGCGGCGTTTTTCCCGCGGCTTCGTCCTTTTAAACCGCGCGTATATAAATCGCCGTGATAAATTTTCTGTTAATCCACGAGCGGACTCAAGGTACGGGCCAATTTTTACCGGCCCGGGGGATTCACCGCCCGGGCGAGATTCCTCGCGCGAAAAAGGAGGAAGGCGCGAGCGTGCTTGCGATTGACGCGCAACCGGCCGTCGAAACAAGTTAATTTCACGCGAACGAAAACACGCTGCTGGTCGAGATAAGGTCATGAATCGCACGGGGGGTGAACGGTATACATTTCACGCGGATATTCGCGGCCTAAAGCCGTATAATAATATATCTCACGCGCACGTTTTCCACCTCGATCTGATTGTCCCGCCACGCTAGAACGGCGCGCATTTATCGCGCGGTGTTATGTTATCGGGACACGTGTTGTCAATCAATGCGTCGGTGAAAAAAAAAAAAAAAAGAGAGAGAAAAAGAGAGAGAGGGAGGAAAAAGGAAAAAAGAGTCTCAACTGCCGCGTTGGAAATACACGGTATTTGGAAAAGTATGACAATCCCAGGATTAACGCTATATCGGCCCGATACGTGACATACGCGATACACGCGAGATAACTTCTATCCTCTAAAGATCAAATCGATTTCGTTCCGCTTTTTTGTGCCGCACGGTACACAGAGGAGAGTATTCGACGTGGTGGTATAGGAGGGGGAATAACACCGACGCGAATTATCTATGCGTCGTCAGTCTCGTTTCCTTCAATATCGCGCACACTCCTCGAAAAAAAATGTTAATCACTTTACAAATGCCATCTTCTGTTCCGATACACCTTTGATATTACACGCGGTCGATGGCGCGCAATAAAATCGCGTCGCACCCGATTCCAGATACGGGCGATACCTATTTCGCGACGCGGAACCGCTCAGCGGAACAATTCGGGCGATCCATCGCCGGGTCCTTGCGTACCATTGCATTCCTATTTGCTGAATTAGGCGGAATATTAAACGGGGCAGTCGCGCAGAACAGCTGGCCCGGCGTCGACTTACGGGCTCGCCGGGGAATTCGGCGCTCTTCCGAGGGGTTCCCCGCCACCCTACTCAGTGCACCCCCTCGCGCGCGTCGTGCAGCCCCAGGGCGACGGCCGTGGTGGCCGCTGCTGCTGTTGGTACGTGAGTGCGTGTGTATGTGTGTGACATAGTGTGAGTGTGTGCAGCAATTTATCGGTTACCTAACGGGATGGCTATCGGTTATCGCTAATCGACGATCGCTCGGCCTTATTCGATTACACGCTAATCACTGGCTCGACCCGATCGATTACGGCTAGTCCGCCGCTTCCGACCACCCTATAGCTATCCGGCGCTCCCGGCGCGAAGATAAAGGGTGGAGGAATAAATATGTTCGCCGACCGAAAAACGCACCCTATCCGTATGTTCTCTCTCGTGTTCACCCTCCGCTCACCACCACCTTGCATCTTTCGACCCCTCTGCCGGCGCGGGGAATAATGAAATAACGGCAGAGCCGTTTTTACGCCGCGTTTTAATCAAGTGAATTATTTTCACTGCGGTCTCTTTCTCAGCGAGGCGTACGAAAGGGATGTTTCGTGTTTTCTTCGCGCGAATCTTGCACCACGTGATGCGTAGTGCGATTCGTTCGAAATTACGCGCGACGGTGTGAGGATATTTTGTGTCCTCCTCTCTTGCCAATCGATCCTTTTCGAATAAAGAAAGAAATCACGGTGGAACGTTCGCAGGCCGTTTACCGCGGGAATGTGGAACCTTTATCGAGCTAAAGGCCACTTCAGTGACCCTTCGTAGTATTGCGTCGGTCGAAAAGCGATCTTAGAGTCTTCGCCACAGTTACCGATCGACCTGCGGAAGCTTCAGCAGGTATTTCGGTGCCGGAATGTCGTCCGTCGCCGCATAGCCACGTATGAGGGAAATCATGCGCCGAAATATCTCGTGAAATTGCGATAAAATGGAATTTCTTCAAGATACATGGTTAAATGTATTACCCGCGAAAATCGACGAGAGAATATAATTCCGGGATATAATTCTGAAACATACCGCGGATAAATTCAACAATTGATCTTTTATATGCAAGCGCATTAAATTTATGAATGATGAATTATAAATGATGAATCGGATTTGAAATAAAATGCTATATCGTGCGGAAATATATATTCGTAACGAGTATTTTGAACGTTATTTTATTGTTGAAAAAATGCAGAAATACAATTTTCCGAGTGAAAAGTGCGCTCGAAATACATACGCGTATTTGTATCTGCCGTTATCCATGAGGAAGATGGAACAAAAATCTTAATTAATCAACTCATTCGTGCCGCAAAAGCCATTTATTTTGAAAACCACTAAGTTGAATTTATAAAAGTAATAAATGATATCGACCGACGAGAGAGAGACAAATATATCAAATTATCTATATCACGTCTCATTTGTAAATTCACGTTATACTTTCATATTTAAACTAACACCGAAATGAGCGTGTCACGTCATGCAAATACAAAGATGACTAAATATATAATCTGAAATCTTTTTATAACTTGTCAAAAATATATAAATTCGCTTCCGAGCTTCATTTTCGTGTTTCACAATTAAATAGGTCCTTTTTATTCACTATTTATGAAACGGAACACTTAACTATTTTTATGCCCTTCGGATATATCAATGGATTCAGACCACGTAAAATATATGATCTTTCGCCCAATCTAGCCGCAAACGAATTCGCGCATAATCGGGAAATGTACGTTTAATCGCAGCCCGGGCGCGCGACTGCATGATACAGCCTTCACTCGTTGCGCCATAAATTCTCGGCGGATATTAAAGAAGAAAAAAATTGCGCCGTGATGTAAATGCAATGTTTCTGTAATCGCCACGAACGAACGAACGAACGAACGAACGAACGAGTGAGAGAGCGAGGATGATAACGCGCATAAGCGGGGGAAAGGAGAGCAGATAGCTGCAAAGGGAAACCGGGGACGAAAAGGCTCGTACAAGATAAGCGCCTGTGACAAACGAGTGGATTAATAACAGCCGCTAGAATACTGTCTGCATCGTATTCTCGCGTCCTCTTCCTTTCCCTCGCTTGACGAAGGATGAATAACGAAGAATACAAACGATATCCGCGTTGTCAGCTATGTAATATCGCGAGATTGCCCCTTTCCTTTGCGACAAAAGTGTCGGAGCAACAAAGACTGTGCTGTTTAACCGCCTACCGTATCCACGCCTTGCTGATCAATAGCGCGCATCGCGAGACACGGCGTGTACCGCGAGGAAGGCCGCCGCCCACGTACTTAAAAATCTGCAACGTGCATTACGTCAACAACTGCCTTTTGTCGGCGCGCGGAAGTACGAAAGTTCCGTTTCACTTTCGCGATACGTCGCGGTATCGATGTAATGCTGCTCAAGAGCGAACGCGGGAGCGGCTAATGGCCATCATACCTGAACAGGTAAGAGTTTCCCCGGCGGAACGTAAATTCTCCTTTGTCCCGCGGTCGTCATTACAACGCGACTCGGTATCGCAAAGTTGCCGTAGTCCGCGGTATCGATTACGCGATTTATTTTGCAAGCGGTAATGCAGCGTGCTCCGTGCAAGACCATTTTCCGTCTCGCTCACGTCGACGGACGAGCGAGCGAGCGAGTCGAAGTTTCGCCGAGAGCCTCTTTCGAGAATATTGGAACTGCAAAGCCGCTTAACCGGACAATCTGTCGTAAATATCCAGCAAACGCTCGGCTTACCGGTATAAATATATAATGCGGATTCGCGTGCGCGCACACCCGGCAGCAACAGCGCGCACCGACAACGGCGGTGTCGGACAACGGTGTTTTCGGAAAAGTATATCATCGCGCCCGCCCGATCCTCTCTCTCTCTCTCTCTCTCTTCGGCCAAGGAAAAGCATGGGAAACATATTGGTAGCGTGCGCACTTGTATCGCCGGGCAAAACGTATAAACAGCCCGGGCAAGATGTACGACGCTCAAAAGCCGCGGCGAAAATGCGGGGATCGTCACGCTCCGGCGAATATACCCGTACACGCGCGTGTGTTCCTTTTTATCGGGGTGGTATTTCGCGCCACATTTACGGAGCTTAGGCCATTTGTCACTTGTAAATTTATCAAGAGACGTCGACGTGTGATAACGGTCGATAGATCAAGCAGACGAGCGAGAACGTTCATGCCGTGGATATTTTGGAGATTTCAATTCTCGCGGGGCGGAATCGGCGCGCGGTGGGATACGCGTCTCCGTGTTCAATTCTGGGCGGACTTTCTGTACGGCAAAAAATTGTGTCCAAAAACAAATATGTAATGTTAAATTGACACATTTACCTTGTCAATTCACATATGTTGACAGGATTAACTTGCATTAATTTAACATTATGTTTGTGTATTTTTAACACACATTCGCGTACCTTTTAACACATTTCCCGTGTTAAAATAACACAAAATTGTGTGTTAAATTTTCAACGTACTTGTGTGATAATTTAACATATTACATTTACGTTATCACAATATTTTGTGTTGAGTCGATGTTCAACATGTGTAAGTATTAAAATAAAACTTTATACTTCAGTGTTGGCCAACATATTATGGATATTAATTTTGCGTACATTTTTAACACAATATTTGTGTTACTTTTCAACATACCCTGTGTTAAATTAACACAAACATTTGTGCGAGCCATTTGGGACATGTGAAATGTGTGAAATTTAGCACAAAATTCCTTACTGCCGCGGGAATCAAATCACTCTAGTCGATTGAAATATTCACTCGTATGAAATCAGAATCCACTTTGAGCTTGAGGGAATCATTCACTCATGCGATTTCGAGAGTGGCACTGTCGCTTCGACTGTGAAAATACCGCCGCTTCTCGCTTATTGTGAGTGAGACTCCACTCGAAGAAATTTAGAGAGGACGACGACGAGAGAGATTTTCGCGGAAAGCGGCGGTTCGCGGGAGGAAAAGCGAAGCGCGGCGGATTAAGCCGCGATCCCTTCGGTGGAAGGAGTGCTAATGCGCCATGACGGATGAACCGACAATGAATTCAACTTAAATCGTTCATTACGCAGGCGGGCGCAACGCGCTGTCGCGTGATTGCTCTACCATTGCCGCGAATATATTGCGGTCGAATTTACAAGCGCGCTGCTCGTGTCGCTCGTTGCGGTGGCGAACGAGCGTGTAACACGTCCCGTTGTTGTTCATAATACCAGTGTATACGATTCCCGGTGATTCATTCACTACAAACCGCAGCGGAGCATCTCCCGAACGTTAATCGAGTCCGCTCCCGCCGGTATCGAGAGACAGGGAGAGGATGGGAGACGGGGCAGATCTAATTAGGGATCTAATTCGAAAGCACTTTACCAAAATTAAGAGTATCCTCGAAGGATGTCGCGGACGCGCGCTACCGTCGCGCTGACTATCGATTTCAGGCTCGGCCGGCGCCGAGCGCTGGATGATTAAAACTTTTTCAACATCGGCGAAGAAATATTGACTCAATCGCTGGAAGGAGGTTCCGCGCATGAGAACTTCCTAGCGCGGACAGCCATCTCGGCGGCAATCTCGGCCGCATCACCGTGAACGTTTGCACGGCGTCGCGGGGATCTCTCCCGTCGAGTGTCCACAGAGAGAAGTTTCGAAAATCGAAGCTCCAAGATGGGGAATAAAATCGTTGCGATCCTCGTTTCCAGAAATTAATTGCATTCCGCGTATCGCCGTATCGAGACTGCGCTCGGCAGCAAAGTTCAATTTCGGCTTTAAATTCTCAATTATCAAATAATCGAAAAATCTTCAGTAGTGATTTAGTAGTATTTCCAAAACAAAATGGCCAATAATTTTGAAATTTGTATATAATGTCTGTATATTAATCTTTGATACCGTATAGTAGTTTCTCATTAAAATTTTATTTTCAGTTTGGAAGATATTAAAAATAGAACGCTAACCTCAAGGAGTACGTATAAAAAGTGTCAACTTTAATTACAAATATCTCAGCTGTCAAATGGTCAATCCTAATTCTAATTGCATGAGCAATGAGTTGGATAATATTTCAATGTACACACAGTGCAAGTTTCATCAAAATCTTATCAAACTGATTTCACTTTACAACCTCTTTTAAAGTGAAACAGCTTTTGATCCAGATCCTGGGTTATTATCAAACTTTTGGTGTCACTTTTAAATGCAATGTAGATCAATTTGTAATTTTTTCATTATTGGGGTTGGCCCCACCGAGCCAACATTTCGGTTCGCAACCGAATGAAATGTCAAAATCACGACGCGAAGTAGCTTCTTACCCTAGACGACGTACGTACGAAGGGATGATGGATCTCGGGGACAATCGACACGCCGCTCACGTACACGAAGAGAGAGGATGACTTCATGCCACGCATCGTCTCTATGAAAGAGGACGTCCCACGCCTCATCCTGCTCGGGACTGCGCGCTCTCATTAATTGCTCCATTCTTCGTTCACGGTCGCGGCGGGCGTGAATTTCGAAACGTTGTCTAGCGGCAATTTATCGAGGACGCCGGCCTCTTTCGCGGCGGCATACCCAGTTAAGGACTTCGGGAAAGCCGAGATGCGGCACAAGCTCTTATTCCATTTTCTCTACGGGCGCTTAAGCGTACTTAGCGGCGCGCGGCCGCGGCAACTTAATTTTTTCCGTCTTTGCGGGTACTTAAAAAATCTTACATAATGGAAGCTCTTAGGCGTCCTTAAGACCGGTAATGAGAGAGGCCGCACCTACTCGAAGTCGCAGGGAGATTCATTCAAAGTCCGCCGCGGCGTAATTAAATTTTGAAGAACGTCGCCGACGCTCTGTAACGCAAGCGACCGCCGTCGCAGCGCCGCCGTAAATGTAAACGTCTCAACGTCGTGTGTAAACGTATATTAGAAAGCCCGTTACCCACGTCGCCGGAAACTTGAGCGAACAAACCCCGGCCATTGGACGGCCGAGTAAGTTCTTAATGAAGCTTAGGCTCATTCTGCCGCCGCCGTACCGCCGACTTCTTAGTGCATTTACGCCGCAACGAGCGGGACTCTGATGTAACAGCGGCTCCCGCTATCCTGCTCACCGGTGACCCAAAAATGTGTATATGGAATTGTTAATGGGGGAGCCGCTATTACCCGACGAGGAACTTTCCTGCCGGCAACTTTACCGATGCCGCATACGGATAACAATAACGCAATATTGCTCCGAGTGGCGCAAAATCGCCGGCCGGAAGTTGCCGGGCCGGTAATGAGCAAAAAGCCGTGGGCGTGAAGTTAATCCGAGTTTAATTAATTCTAACGCGCGGCCCGGCGAAGTAAGGCGATCACCCCCGAAATTTTTCCATCGAATTTTTCTCGAAAGTTGCCCACTCTCATGCATACACACATCCACACATCAACCAAAAACTCGTCTTTTTGTACGCTATATCATATTAAAAATGAAACTTTATCAATAATCAAAAAATTATTCGCACGATTTTATCCAACGATTCTCGGTTTCCTTTTGTTTCGTTTTTTTTTTTCTTAGCGGAAACACCTGACCAAATTTCAAAACGCCCCTCTTGTTCTTCCATTCGCTATGAATGAAATGAAATGAAAGATGTCCAACTGTCGATGGAGGTCGTCGGCGATAAACCAAATCGGTACCGTCGAACTCGCGCGCACGTGAGAGAGATGCGTCACCTCAAATATAAATTATTCCGCTGCGGATCAATTCGCATCCCCGCTGCACTGGAGACAGGTGATCTCTCAGTGACATGCTTTATACGACGGCCGGAATAATCGATGGTGATTATTATAGACGTCAACTGAGAAACTTGAGGGGGGGTAAAAGCGGTGACACCAGCACAGGGAGCGGGAAATCCAGTCTTATGAATTACGGTGAAAAATACATACAAACCAGTATGTAAAATGACAAAGATAGTCTTCGTCGTTTTGATTCTACATTTGCAATATTGGTCCTGTGTGTCGTCGATAGACGGAAAAAAAAAAAAGAAAAAGAATCTCCAAAGCCGTGTGTCCGAACGCTGCGACATATTCCTCATTCCGCGATCGGATTCATGCGCATTACGTTCGACAGCATTTTTAACGGGAGATTCGTCAAGACTCGCGCTTGTCCGCGGGAAATTAAATGCTAACAGCATTTCGAATGATAAAATCCCGCGGCTAACCGAGCGTCGAGCGAGCGAGCGCGCATGCCGGCATAATTAGTCGGTATCGGCCGTAGTAGTAGTCGGGGGGTTGAAATACATGAGACCGTTCGATTCTCGCCGTCTCCATTTTCCGCCGGACGAGTTATGTCGTCGTTAACCGTGTTTGTCGTTGCCCTGCCGGCTGTTTGTATTGCGCGACGCTGCGCCGCTACATCCATTAGTAACTTTATACTTAAATGCAACGAGAGAGGCCGCTACGCAGCTGCTATCGGGAGGGAGAGAGAAAGAGAGAGGGAGAGAGAGATAGTTCATCCCTTATTTGCACGAGTCCTTATGTCGTCTCCGTTACTCGCGGTCTCGACCGCCCTTTCTTTTCCTTTTCTTTTTTTCACCTGCCTTCTTTTAGCGCGACTAAACTCGCGCGAACTTCAATTAACGTGACGACTTCGCCGGGCGGCTCTTCTTGCGCATCGTGGAAATCTTAAATTTATATAGAATATTTAAATTTATACGGAAGAAGATTTCCACGGTCGCCGTTGTTGACTTCTTAATGTCGCACGTTGTGTAACGCGCGCGATTAGTCTCCGACTTGCATGAAATGTATTGACGCGCAGAAATCAAAAGTGAAAATAATTCGTTCGGTCAATTGGATGGTCCACAGATTATTGTCGGAAAGTTATGCAGAATGGACAAAAAGTAGCCACATCATGTATTCTGACATATAAAAATATCAGAATAAAAAATTAAAATATCTCGAAAAGCATTCATCTTTCGATGATATTTAGTACTTTTATACTTTTTTATACAGAATGCATAGAGAGATCAATTCGTGTTAAAAAAAAAGGTTATGTGATTCCGTTTAAACAAAAATGAAGTTGACTTTAAAATGATCTTGAACTATTTACTACACAAAAAGGCCCCTCTCCAAATCCTACAACTTTTCTTCGGAATATTTCTTTCCATTTTGTTTTACTTCTTACGTGTTTAAAAATAAGTGACATACCGTACGCGAATTACGCAGCCAGCGATACTAAGCACCGCATATAAATTCTCATAAATATATATTAATTCAAGGCCCCTTCGATTTCGATCAAGTTATTACCGCGGCGAACAGTAAAAGAAGAAAAAAAGAAACGCTGCGCAATAAAAAATATCCCACCTTGCCAAGCGCTGCAACGCGCAATCATATTACGCGCCGTGGAAGTAATAAAACGTGCCGGCGATAAAACATGGCGCTTTAGAAACGGCGTGGGAGGATCATTGCGCGTCGCGGAAAAAATATGACCGGTGAGTCCGGGAATGAGGCGTCCCGATACGCCGCGATGTCGATATTCTCAACAACGACCAACAAGCCCGAGTCGGAATTTCGGTTCTGCATTAACCCTGCAAATTCCGACAAATTTGTAGGACCAACGGGCAGCCTTGAGATAATAACATTATATAGGAGCGGTTCTCCACTGGCCGCAGTACCGTATAAAACAGTTTTCGCGTGTCTTTCTTGAAATCGCCCAAACCTGACCTGAGTTATCCGACAGTTTCGGCGACGATGAGAGTAGACAAAGGGACAAAGGGGCAGAGAGAGAGAGAGAGAGAGAGATCCGTGGATACGGGAAGATTAATAATCTCCATTGCAAGAGTGCTTTCAGCGAATGGGATATCAAGTCATAATAAAGAGCTTAGTCATGCGTATTTTACATTTAGAGAAGCCGGGCGTGCAAGCACGAGGAAGAAGCCGAAGAGGGTACACAAAAGAGCTAAATTATTTAACAAGATTTCAAGCCACGGTCGGAAGTTCCCCAGAAGTTCCCGTATGTTTTGTTGCCCCATGCGACTGAGCGTCCCGGGCTGCCTATTGCACGCTTAACAAGAGCAAGCGTGTATACATTTTTGCCTAGCTCGGCGGAGAGTTTAATAGTGATGTCTCTCTGGCTCCTGACTTGTGCGCGAGAAACGTTGCCGTTTTAAAGCATACGGCGACGCGCATTGTCGTCTTTGCGCGTCGCGTTTGCCTCGGCGCTGCGTAAACATTTGGAAAACTCGATTCGGCAGGGGAGAAACTCCCAAGAAATGTCTCGCGGGAAAATCCCGGACGAAGTGCGCTGATTAAAGTCGTTTCGCACGCTCGCGTCCTCCCCTTCTCCGCGCGCGCGCGAGTTTGCATTAAAAATAATTATAATATTCCGTGAAAAGCGCGAATCGTGGGAATGTGATGATGGGCAACGACAGGCCGGCGAAAGGTCGCGCTCTTCTCGCTCGCGGCGAGTTTCAGCTGCAATTTAACCGTTTTAATTTCCCCGCGCGCAATTCCCTCGTAACGCGATAAACGCGACAAGGGGAGAAATTACGAGTTGCGCACGGATTTACAATTAATTTCCTCGTTATCTGATTAAGACGGCGCGAGGGAGGGAGGGGGGACTATTAGCCCTCCGAAGACGGACAATTAAACCTCGGTTACTAAATCAGTTTTTGCCCGGCGAGTCCGACGGACGTGGTGCGTCGTGCAAAAACGTCTGGTAACGCGAGAACGGCTTACGAAGCGCGAAATTACAGCCGGGCGCGCGTTTTCTTCCTCCGTCCATTCCTTCCGCGGTGCGCATCCTCTTTAATTTTCCTTCCGAGCTGCTTTACACGCCGCGGCGTGAAATCCGCGGTAACTTCGACCAATTTAGCGTCGGCTCGCGTGTGTGAGATCCGTCGTCGTGCGAAAAGGCGGCCTGTTACAAGCGCCGGCAGCGCTGCTTATTATCGCGCCGTTTTTATTGAATCTCGTTTAAATTATTAAATGCGCCAAGTTCAAGCGAGCTATGTAATTAACCACACTACCTCGCAACCGCTCCGTGAAATCGCGACAACGCCGCTCGTGAGTTTGCAACCTGCCGCGGCCGACAAACATCGCACGCGTCATTCGCCTCGCCGTCGCTAAAAGCGTGAAGTATATTTTCAACGTCACCGATCGATTCATCTCGTAGCAGTAGACTTCATCGGCAGTCCGGCTTCCTCGAAACTTCGTCGACATGGGCGCTCGCGGAAACTCAGACTTGCGCGCGGCACCGTGCATCATTTACGAAAACGGTATAAAATGAAAACGTCGTGTGCCCTTCACCTCGTCCCCCCTCGCCCCAACTGCTGCTAACTTCTTACCGAAGTCGAAGTCTGAAATCGGGGCCCGTGGGACGGAGGAGCGCCTCGCGAAGAAAGTAGCAACGTTTACACGCGATCATAAATGTCGCGGAACAGGTGAGAGCGGGAGGTAGTCGGCGGGAGCGCTCCCTTCGAGTTTCCAGGGCGAAAGGGTCAAGCGGAAAGTGCCGTTTTATTGGCCGGGGTTTTATTAAACAATTTGCGGTTAATATCGGCGAACAAGTTTTACGCCGCTGCTCTCCTCGAGTTAAGTAAATTAGCCGCCCCGACGTGATACTTGGGGTTTTAGTGGGGGACCTTAAAATAGTTACAGCCGATACGCGTTTCTTGTTTCGCGAGAAATTCCTACGGTGAGATACACGTCGAGCGTATTTTTCGGCCGGAGCGCGTGCGTCGATTTTTCGCGAAAAGTACGACGCGCTCGATTTTAAGCGATCGATAATTAAGACGACGAGAATACGGTCGTCTTTGTAATCCGTCTGGCTATCGTTTCGCACGGATTTCTGCCGTCGTCGCGCAGATATTAATTCCGGCGGCCGTAATTAAAAGTTTCACGGGGAAATCACTCGCGAGTATTGAGTGCGCAAGTTCAATGGGGAGAATACGAGACGAGAACGCTCGGCAGCCTCCGAGAGCAGAGAGAGAGAGAGAGAGAGAGAGAATGAGCGAGGGAGGAAAGTCTAGTTTTAATATTAACTGCACACACAGCCGTCGCGAGAGCTTTCCGCGCCCACTTCAGGTCTCCCTCTCTTTCTCTTCTTTTATCCGTCAATATTTATCATTGTCTCTAGTTCCTCCGCCGCGCCACCGCTCTTATTCTCGTTATTCGTGCGGAGCCTTCTCGTATTTGCGATTAATTATATCTTCTGAAAAGCTTAGGGAAGCCGCGATCTCTTATGAAAACCTCATGAAAACCCGCATGCCGTACACGTGGAACTATTAACGGATGGAACAGTGGAACGTTTGTCAGGGTGATACGAGGACACGCGCGAATTCGCACCCGACGAGTAAAAAAGCTCCTCGCTTCTCCTCGCGATCCTGTGCTTCTGCTAAACGGATTGGCAGCTTTGGTCGCCAGTTTCGGCGCCCGAACTGAAGTAGAAAGGCAACGACGAAAAAAAACATTGGACTGCAAAGCGCTCGGAAATTTATTCGCACCCACGCGCGCTGGGCACCAGCGCGTAACGAGGAAGCGGGCAAATATACGAGCGACGCGGGGAAAAGTAGACGCGACAAGCGCCTCCCGTAAAATCCGCGCGTCTCACGCGCGAAGAAAGGAATCCAATGAAGTCGGCGCCGAACTTATTACACGCTCGACGTTGTAATCTATACGAATCCCCATCGGCTCATCCTCTTTATCGACGGCCGTCGCGACGGAAGCTGCATCTACTGCAGCGGAGGCGACAGCAACAACGTGATTTTCAGCCACCTCGGCCACGACGACGTGGGGAATAAAAAAGAGAAGGCGAGATTCGCCGACGACGACGACGGGGTGTCCCCGATACATCCCCTCCTTAATCCTCATAAGATGTACGTGTGCCACATAGTAATTTACTTTATGAAGCTTTTCCAACGCCTGTCGAGGTCATCACTTTCTCCCTTTATATCGACCGGCGCGGCGGAGGCGGCGGTGACCTCCCGGGACGGGCTCATAACCCGTAATAACCGGGAGACGACGCCGACGAGCAGCGTCGACAATGATAAACGTCTTTACTTGCTACGATGGCGAAAAGACCGGCACGAGGCGCCGCGCCAAAGGAACGGTGGAAGAAAACGCAAAGATATTGCTACACCCCAGAGCCGCCCGCAATCATCAACCGTCGGTGGGCGAGGACTAGAAAAACAGAGAGGAAGAAGAGAGAGAGAGAGAGAGTGGAAGTGAGAGAGTAGAGTTTATTATCCCATGGGATACAAATATCTCCTTAGCTATACAAAGTGAGAGAGAGAGAGAGAGAGAGAGGGAGACTAAAAGAAGGGGGAGAGAGATGTAGGAGAGAATGAGAGAAAGAGAGAGGGAGAGAGAGAGAGAGGAGGAGAGATGCGGGAAAACACGTCGACGATATGGAGTAAATTATGAGAGTCGAACGGCATCGATTGCCAGCCAGGCACCCTCCTCGCTTTCCCACCCTTTCCAAAGTCAATTACGCGCGACACCCGTCGAAAATGGGGATGCGCCGTGATGCGTCCTGTGAGCGGCGATGTAAAACGAGCGACGATTTCCCAACGCGGGCGATGAGACCGCCTTTCCAGCGCGCAGAGATCACGTCGCGTATTTCTGCGGGACCGCACGCAGGAGAGACAGAAAAATTAGCGGAGCACGAGCAAATTTCTAAACGGGTCGCAGACCCGCACCTTTTTTTATCCCAACTAACAGCGCGGCGGGGCAGAGATGCGCGGTTAAATGACGCAAAAAGACGGGACCGCGGAAAAAGGCTGGAAAACGTCGGGGTAAGTACTTACAGCGGTAACTGGAAGGGAAAAAAGGATAGAAGAACATGGAAAAAGGAGGAGCATTCGCGCAACCCTTCTATTCGCGAATGATACGGCCTCCCGCCCTCAAAGATAAAAGGAAAAAGAGAAGAGAGATGTTACCACGGTGAGCCGTTGTTCGATGTGTTAATGCGAACGAAAACAATTTATTCTGACTGGGGTTACCGCTCCATGAGAGACGTTTCCCATTTTCGCGTATAAGTTCATTTCACTCGCAGAGGATCCGAACTTCAAACGCGTGCATCCTCTCTCTCTCTCTCTCTCTTTCTCTCTATTTCTCCTTCCTCCTCTCTGTACACGCATAGACACAGAGATGAGCCATAATTACGCCACGCAGTCCTGGATCTTTCAGCTCACGCGTCTTCGTGACCCGTGAATGCGGGTCATACGCGCCTATTTAATTGGACTGTTTAACAATTCAACGGCATACGGCGCATAATAAACGAACCGAGTACACCTTGATCAAACAAACGTTAGCGAAGCTGTCGCGATCACGCCCAGTTGGCCCGACGTTGTCGCTCGATCATTAACCGGCACATGAACGCATTTACATCAAGATTGCATTTCGCTAATTAATTATACGTTACAGTTACATAGCCGCGAGTCAATCATCGAGTCATGCTTGCATTCGCTCTCACCGATCCGCTCTCACCGAGCGGAATTAAAAAGCGCCGTTTACAGTTTACCCGATGAAAAACGCGACGTAACGCTGATACTCGTAATATTATATCTCCTCCCACTTCACCCGCTCGCTCGCTCTTTTTTCTCCCTTTCTCTTTTTACCGCGCACAAAAAAAAATGTAAATCGCGAATGAAACTGGATAAATCCATATTCATACGAGCGTACGTACGTTCGCGCGAGTACAACTCCGCGATTAAACGGAAATAAACTAAAGTTTCTTCGGATGGAAAAAAGGGACGTCTACTCTGCGGCATTAACACTCTTTTAAGCTCTCCTTTAAGCGCGTCCCGTCCTGTAATCGACAATAACGATAGATTCCTCCCCAACGAAGGATAATAGGTGCCTCGCGAAAAATCTCGCGTTTTATCCAAGTCGCTCTCTCCCCTTCTCTCTTCCTCTCTCGCGCAGGGAAGCGATATAATCATTGTTTTTCAAACGGCGCCGCTCGCACCGCCGTCGACGGTAACGCCCGCTCGGCAAAAGCGCAAAAATCGAACTCGCGACGTTCGTCTTCTGGTATCGAACGAAGTGCGCGAACTCATAAATAACCTTAATTTACACTCGATGAAAAAGCCGGTAAAAAGTCTCACTTTTGCGGCGGGTCAAAAGTGCATTAGCAAGATTATACATATATCGCGCGCCGCAGGAAGGCACTTTTTGCCCACGGAGCGCCGGCGGAGACCTCGGCGAATACGCCAGAGGACGTATTCGATAAATGACACGCTGTAAAAAAAGTTTATCGCACATCGTCTCTCTCGCGTCGTCCAATACTGTCATAAATAATTACTGGAGGGATACCTAGAACGGCGCGGTGAGATTAGCGGACACCGAGGCACCTCGTCGAGAGAGCGAGAGAGAGAGAAAAAAGAGAGAAATAGGAAGGGGAGGAGTATCGCTATCCAATGACGATGATCGATATCGCGGGGATCATTGGAACGGCGGATCTCTATAAAACGAAACGACCTTGTAATCGTCGCAAGAATATTCGCACCGGACTTACGTCGAACGCGCATAAAATTACAGCTCGATTTCCCGTGTACATACATACTATACGCGCGAGACTCGATATGTAAATCTTTAAGAGAGGTCTTGTTTTTTTTTTGTTTTTTAAAGAAATCCTCACGCGAGCGTTTAATTTTGCATTATCGAGTCCATAAAGCGAAGCTGCGAACGCGCGGGCGTTTTTCTCGAATTCGATGGAAAGGAGGATTCGGGTGCAAAAAATGCAGTTCCTTTCGACACCCAATGCAATCCATATTCCGATAACATTTGAGCGAGTACTTTTTTCTCTCGCTTTCACATTACGTCGCCGTTATATCTGTCATTTTGCATGCTCATAGAGATCCGTACACGTTTCGAATGCGTTTCGAATTCCGATCGGAAGTATCGCGCGCGATGCTTGCGCCTCGCGAACGCTGAAGCAATTTTCAAACAGCAGTTACGTTATTATCGACACGTGACTTTTTTCCCCTCCCGAGCGATTCGGAGTCATCGGTCTGACCCTGAATTATTCCCCGGAAAACTGCAACTCACGCAGCACGATGTTGTCCGAGACTGACGGAGTACAACATGCAGCGTATGTTGTTGCCACTTCGCGATATCGGCTCGCTCGCGTTACATACGACGGAAACGCGGAAATCGCGCGGATTTCTTGAAGGATCGGCGACGACGACCGCAGGTGTCTCGGCCTGACCCCGCGCCGCGGCGAATACCACTGGGAACGCATCCATCTCGGCGGTTGACGTTAAAGTGTGTTTGATCATCCGTTCGGCGCACGCCACGACAATATTTTTAAAACAAGTATTCCGCGTTGTGTTGTGTCGGAACCAACGTTGTTACGGCACCGCCGGAAGTCCGTATGAATATTCAAGCGACGGTACGCGACGAGTTTCACGTCGCACGCTCGTAGACGTAGCGCGGAATCAGCACGACGCGCGATCTTCGGGAGGTTCTGTCTTCTTTCGCTCGTGTTTCCCGGGTTATCGGCCGGATGAGAAGGCGCGAGGCAGGTTAAAGCGCGCGGAGGATTCCCGAAGAGGAGATATGTCGGACGATTTGAACTCGACGTCGTCGCCGCCGTCGGCGTCCGAGCAGACACCGGTGGATGGCAGGAACGAGGACCTCGCCAAGTGGGAAATCGCACTGCTGACCAGCATATTTCTCATCACCCTCATCGGCAACACCCTGGTCCTGCTCGCGCTCTACGCCAGGAAACGTCGTCAGCGGCGCAAGTTCAGCAGGATGTACTTCTTCATCCTGCACTTATGCATCGCCGATCTGTTGACGGGCCTGTTTGACGTCCTGCCGCAGCTCGCCTGGGACATTACGTTCAGGTAAACTGCACCGTCACGACTGACCTCATGCTTCTTTAATGAGCCTCCGTTGTGACTGATGCCGCTGTGAACTTCTGCCCGAACGGCGACGATACGGCGGAATGTGCCCAGTGGAAAATACGACGTTTTTTGTCACGCCGCAATTATAAATATTCTGACTGATAAGTGAGTTACTCCACTATTATGTATAATGTTTCCACGACGAGATAAGAAATGCTAATTGGCCGTACTTATAACCCGCCGGTGCTATTGCTGGAAATTCTCGTCACAGTTAACCGATATTCCGTCCGACGACCGACAGTCAGGTTATATTTGAGCCGTCGCTGATATAATTCTTGTCGAATAACGCGCGGGCGACAACGAACGTGACAGAGCGACGTCAGATTTCAGGGCGGAGCGGTGCTCTGCAAGCTGATCAAGTTCGGTCAGCCGTTCGGCATCTACCTCAGCTCCTACATCCTGACGGTGGCCGCGGTGGACAGGTATTACGCCATTTGCCACCCCTTCAGTTACTGCAGCGTCACGTCCAGGAGATCGAAAATGATGGTGTACGTCGTCTGGCTGCTCGCCGTTGTGCTTTGCGTGCCGCAGGTCCGTTGAGAATTTCATTCTCGTTTCTCTTTCTTTCCCCTCACGAAAACAGGGGGAGGGAGATGAGCGTCTTATTCATGCCCCCTGCTTTGCTCTCTCGTGAGCAGCCCGGATCAATTTATTTGGGGTATTAATTTTTATCCCGTGTGGAACGATGCGCCGATAGCGTCGGCGCCGCTAATTTATGAGCGATACCAATTGTATGGACTCGTCGCTTATAAATGCGCTAACGGAGAAGAATTCGCGGATTTCTCGATATTTTGACCGACCACGTATCTACCGCGTCTCCGTCAAGCGTCCGAGTTGAAATTTTGGATCTACATTAAGTCTACTTAGTTCTATATGAAATCTTCAAGTGGAAAAGACAGAGATAACTTCTCACATGTAGTATCAAAGGAGCACAATAAAGACCTTTAAAGACTTAATGTAGAAATTAGCCTTAATATAGAAATCAAATTTCGACTCAGGCTGTCTTTAAGAATGCGATCGCGATCAAAGAGGTCTTGAACGGTTACAGGTCTTCATATTCTCGTATCAGGAAATTTCGCCGAACGTTTGGGACTGTTGGGCCACGTTTAACGTGAAGTACGGCGAGAGGTCTTACGTCACCTGGTAATACATCCCGTGTCGAGCAACGCTACATTGACGGAAAAGTATTTAAAAATTTATTTGCGACATAGAAGGTATATTTTTACAGAAATAAATCTTATTTCCGTGAAATAAGCCCTATATCTCACGAATAAGTTTTGAAGTACTTTTTCTCAGTATATTGAATTTTCGAGCGTGACAATCTACAGAACGCCGATTATAATCGCAGGTACAGCGTGACGCAGTTCCTACTGCCTTTCATCGTGCTCGTGTACACGTACACGAGGATATGCATCACGATATGGACGAGCAATAAGATGTCGGGAGTGGTCGATCTTAGAAAGGGCAACAAGGCCAGTTTCTCGCAACGGAATCGCGACCCTTTCATCTCAAAAGCGCTGATCAACACCGTGAAACAGACGATCATCGTGGTCATTCTGTACATCGTCACCAGCACCCCTTTCATCGGATGCCAGCTCTGGGCGACATGGGATCCCGGAGCCGCGACCTCGCCGTTTCACACCGGTAAATATTTCACAAGAACGTCGGCTGATGTCACGCCTGGGAAACGATCGAGGAAACGAATCGGAGAAATTATATCAGCGATTATAACAATAATCATAATGATAACTTCGTTGAAATATGAATATAACATATGTTGACGACAGAAGGTCGCTAAGTAGAGCTAAAATGTCGATTCTGGGCATTTCTTATTTTACTTTTCGATCCGATTCGGAATCTCGAATCGCTCGTTAATTCTCGCCGCGTTTGCAGTTCTGCTTTACTCGATGCAATTTTCAGAAGCTGCCTTCACCATTCTATGTCTGTTAAATAGTCTCACGAGTTGTATTAATCCTTGGATTTACTTCGCGTTCAACAGAGAGTTGCGCTCTGCGTTGACGAACTTGTTCTTCAAAAGGAAGGATTACTCGCCGGCCTACGGTAATCGTAATTTCTTGTCTTAACAATCGATCTCATCGGACTGCGGAGAATATATAGTTAGAATACTTTGCGTTTTGCCGTTTTCTTTCAGACGCGGTCGCGCAACAGAACGCGTCGGACGCAGCTTCCACCACGTCGTCGTTTATCTCCAGAATCTCGCGACTCGCGAGTTCAAAGATATTTGGATGAAAACGCACGAAATAAAGTTTGCATTTTGAGGAGGACTGTTTTGAATATAAAGAATACACTGTGAATAGTTGATGCGCGACACACGCGCACAGAGACACACGTATACTACGTGCGGCGGCAGATGTGTAAACGCGTTCGATACGACATCGCGCAGAGACGTGCGATTACTTTGTACGAGAATTTTTCAATGAAACTTGTTGAAGTACCATCCCGTTTACTCTACCATTTCTTCCAGCTGTCTGCGAACGAGAGGGAGGGAGAGAGAGAGAGAGAGGGGGGAGGGGTATTTTTTTCACGCGAAAATACTCGACGACAATTAACCGAGCGCGCACAAAGCGACATATACAAGAGACTACTTTCGATTTTTTCTTTTTCTCTCTCTCATTTTCATATTTTTCATCATTTCGAAAACGTTTCGACGACGTCCGGACGCTCTCGTGTTCTCACAAAACGTTCCACCCGATGAAAACGTCGCTCTTGCAATTGCTCGCCCGCGAGTCATTCTTCCTTTCTTCCCCTCTCTTTTTTTCATTTTCCATCATATTCGTAATTCCCGTCGTGTATCTCCGCCCACGTGCGCCATTCTTCACGATCTGTTATACTTAACACGGTTCCACCTCATTAGTATTTCCATCGGCCGGGCGTCTATTCTGCCCCGATGTTTGTACTCCCATTTTTATCCCGATCATCCCAGAGGCTCCCACACTTATGCTAATGCGGCACCCAGTCAGGTATGAGTGTTCCGATATTCCCGGTGTCACCGTTCGATTCTTCGAGAAGCGGAGAGACTCGTGGATCTTTCGACAAGAAGATAAACATTATTCGCGATACAAGAAAGAAAGAGAGCGATCTTTCATTCTCTCTCTGTCTCTCTCTCTCTTTTGTTCTCTCGGATCGCGGCACCGCACGACGCTTGTTACACTCCCCTCTTCGTGGCGCCCACCTGAGGTGATGACAAACTGAGAACCCCTGGTGGAACACCTGAATACTTAATCAACGGATAAAATTAACATTAATAAAACGTCTGTCTGTGGCCGATCCACATCTTATCCGAGGACAAACACGGCACAAACGCTAAAGCCACGTGATATACGCCTCACAACGAGGCCACGGCGAGGAAGTCGGCGGTGTTCGTCAGTTTTCCACGTCGTTTCTCACCGGTGCGTCGATGGACGACACCGGTATCAACGAGGAGGTGCCGTTCGCGTTGGACCGAGTGACGAGCAGGATGGAACGGAATTCGGAGGAGTATCGCGGCGAGCCGCCGAAGAACGAGGTAGGATCGAGCGGGTGCGATCGCGTCGCTAAGAATTCCCGTGCTCGAGGTCTCGCGACGAGGCGGAATGGCAAAGCCATTGGAACGCTTCTGTTTTAGTCCGAGAACGAGAGCAACGACGAGGATTACGCGCGTTCGCCGGTGTTGCTCGACCTCGACGAGAACTCCAAGCAACAGCAGCAGAAGGCGGCGCGTCGCGAAGCGAGCTCGCCGAATGCTGCGCCCGCGGTGCAGGATCAACGCTTGCAGGATCAACTGATTGCGGGTGCGCCAGGTAGGTCCTTCTGGGTGAAAATGCGCGTCGACGGATAATCAGTTCTTTCAGCATCTTTCATTTTCCTTTCTTTTCGTTCGCGGCTTTGATGTGTGATCGCCGGACGACGATTAGAATGGTGTTGTTAACCACGAGTCTCGTTGCCGCAGACGAAACCACGTCGGCGGCGCGGCCTCTGAGAGGCGGCAGATGGCGAGAGACGGGCTACGAATCGGCGCGTCAACAGAATCCCGAGGGAGTGCTCGTGATCAGAGTGCCGGAGCCGGAAATAATCGGCAGCCACTCGCAGCTCGAGATGCTCCACGAGACCAATATCAAGTCGGTGCAGCAGGAGCCGTCGCAGACTGAGAAAGGTGCGGCAATATCAAATTGCGCGTCGCCTGGTGAGATTACATCCATCCTCGATTCGACTAATTTAAGTATCTTGGCGGAAGAATCGCATGTGCGGGGCGTGACGTTAACCACCGGAATTCGGCCGGACGTGATCGCAATGACGGTACACAGGCGGCGTGTGTGCTCTCTCTGTAAATTTCTTGGGGCGAGGTCTCTCGCTGGAAATGCAGAGTGACCATCGAGTCACTCGAATTCCATATGGAGCGAATTCTCCGCTTTGAATCGCCGAGTGAGCGTTTTCACAGTCGAAATTGAAGAGCGAATCTGATAGACGGTCGGCAGAATTAAAGGTCGCAACGTTTTTTTTCTCCTCGATGAATTTCCCAACGCGCCACGTATCCAATAGGAAAATATATTTCCTGAGAATTGTGAAAAAACAAATATATCTCATTGGGCACAAGATGCGAAACTGCGTCGAGAAAAAAAAGCGTCGCGACCTTTGATCTGCCGATTATATGTACTCACCGTCCCGCTGGAAGCATATTTAATCGATCGGAAACATTCGCTCTCATATGGAGTCGGGGACTCAATCTAAGCTCGAGCAAAACGTTCACTTTTACAAATTCGAGTGGGGCAGTGTTTTCGTTATCGCTTCGAACGAAAATACTGCCACTTTTCACTCGTTTTGAGAGTGAGGGCTCCGCTATAAGAAATTTACAATAGACTATTACGCGGCCATTCTCGGAACGGCAAGGTCGAGTCTCCCGGATCGTCTTGTCTCGCGAAGCCGCTTTTTCCTCTTTTCCCTCTTTTTCTCCCCCTCTTTCTCGCGAGTTTGCCGCTTTTCGTACATCGGGGCATTCAACAGAGAGGGCTGCTCAATTGTCCGAGACGAAGGGCACAATCGGCGCTCGCGACGTTCCTCGCGAAGGGCACACGCGAGCGCAGCTCTCGCTCCAACAGCGCGACCCGCAGATTTTTGTCACGTGTCCGTTGTATCTGTCGCAGCAGGATCGAAGGACGAGGCTCCTCTCGTTGACGCCACAGTCGCGACTTATTTTCCGCCGCGCTCCTGCGTCGACTCTCGTTCCTGCGGAGGAAGCGCGCGAGAAGGGTTGTAGCGTGTGAATATAAATTAGGGGAGGGGGGCGAAACGTATGCGCATTTCGGAAGGAGCCGGCGAGCTATTTTCGCGTCACGGTTCTGTATTCAATTTAGGCTCCACCGGCACATTTTTATGCCGACGCTCGCTCGCTCGCTCGTATCGCCGTTTCGCCATGCGACGTTTAAAGTTATTTGTAGACGCGCGTGTGCGCGCATCTCCGTGCACGTACGTACGAGCGAACTCGATTTGCAACTCGACAGGGTTCGACGAGAATCGCGTAAGCGCAAGCGATCAGTCTGAAGATTCATAAACATCGCGTCTTTCGAAATCAACCGCAGAAGGTTCGCGAATCGCGCGGAAATCTCGACCGAGTCGCGTGGACACTCGCGTTGCGATCAACGAAAACTATCTTTCGACACGAATTCCCTTAAAATTCTACAAAGTTTCTTTTGTGAATCGAAAAATTCATAAGCTTCGCGTTTCCTAAATCAATCGAAACGCTTGCGAGTCGCATGGAAATATCAATCCATAACATAGATGTGCTGCAGAGAATAAGTAAGACGCAGTAAGAAAAGTGACTAAACACAGTCGATTATTCTTTGACCGTAAGGTCAATTTTTCTATCGCATAAGCCTCAAGGTCTTTATCCAGACAAACTCGTATTATCATATATTGCATATGCATTAGGAAAGAAATCAATCGTGCAAAAAATCCGTGCAAAAAAATATATCATATTAGACACATCATTAGTTAATTTCCTTCTACATGTGCATTACGCGACTATGCAAATTTGTCTGGAGAGGCCTTTATTGCTTACGCACATTTACGCTTTACGCGCGTTTTTTTGTGGGCCGTTACCTTTAGTGACTGTTTTCTAGTACGAATTCGTCTCGAGTTCTTCCCGAGTCAAGAACTTCACGTCTAATCGGCCTTTCGCGTTATATTAGGGCATACAGAAAAACGTAAGAAGTAAAACTCGAACACTGAGGAAATTGAGCAAACACGATTATTCTCCGACCGTAAAAAGTATACAGCAAGACGTAAACGGTAAGCTAATTAATCAATTAGTTCTTACAGTCCCAGAATAGAATCGTGGTTGGTCAATTAGCTCAGGTCAAATTGCTTACGTCTTGCTGCATACTTTATGAGTATTGTAGGCGTCTTATTAGAAAGTCAATTTTCCTATTATTTAGATTTTACTGCTTACATTTTTCTGAGTACCTTCACGTGACTGTCTTCCAATACGTCTCGAGTTCCACGGAGTTCCTCTCGAGAAATTCATAAATTTTCTACTCTTTCTAAATCAAGCAGAACGCTCGCGAATAACGTAAAAAATCTCGACAGAGTCGCAGACATTCGCGTTCAAGGGTCAACAACAAATATCTCCTAATTCCCGAACGAATTCCCTTAAAATTCCACCTTAGTTGCTCTCGGGCCCAAAAGTACACCAACTCCGCGCTCTTTGAATAAATTCAAACGCTCGCGAATCTCGATTTAATCGCAAACTTTCGCGTAATGTTTAGCTCTCTTCTAATACGAATTTGCCTCCAGTTCTCGAGATATACTATCCGAGCCGACCGAGGGGGTCGATTGTGTACCTCAAAACGCAGTGAGAATTACAGAAGCGGGCTGATTCATTAGGTGTTGAATAGAGAAATTATAAATATTCTAGTAAATTTGCTCACTTTTGTAACTCTTACTACTAGTTTTGAGATACTCAATCGAGTAACCCCCTGGCTACCTGTACGCGTAGCTCGCGACGTAGCCGTTGCTGACTCTCTTCAAACGCGCACCGGCATCGACGACAGCTCTCCCACGCGCGTTACGGCTTCCGTCGCCCCTCGAGATGCGCTTCACACGTTCGCCATGCCGTTTGTTGTTGCCGCTGGGCGAGACGCGACCGGTCGCTCCCTCAGCGCCCATTCCGCCGCGTTTGCCCAGGATCTTGGCGAAAAACTGCAAAATTGTTTGCCCGCCGTCCTTCCACCAGCTGCCGCCAGCGCGTTTCTCGGCCGCGCCCCGGTCGACGCGCCCGCGCTCCAACCGATTTCCTCGCAATTTCTCTTCGCATATCGTCGTCCCTCGCGCGTCCTCCCGACCTTCCTCCTGGGTCCGCGGAAACTCGGTCGATCGCTCGGGACCATCCGGGACCGCAACGTCCTCTCGTTGCTCCGTCGGGAACTCGACGATCTCCTCGGTCTCCACGGAGATATCCCGACATTTCTCCTCATCTTCGAGATCAGGGAAAATTAGCTGTCTGTCTTTCCAACGTGATCGTTTTTAAACGGACTTTACGTAATGTCGCCGGTTCACGTTATCACGCGAAGTCGATGCCGTTGTCACATGTGAATTATGTGAGGAGAATTCTTGCAATATTCTATTCTAATTATTAATTACTTCTTACTCTCGCCTTCGACACCGTGGCATTCGGCGGACGCCACTTCGGCCGAGCTTTGTTGCGTTTCATCGCAGTCCCCGTTGTCTTGCTTCGTGGTCCCAGGTTCAGAGTTCGGGGTCGTATCATGGAACATCTCCGAGCTCGGATCCGCAACTCGCGGCAACACGCGTACCGTCATCCTCTTGCGCGTGTATTGCAAAGGCATTCGAAAGTACCGCGCCTCGTTCAGCCGCGTTCCTTTTCGCGCACGAATTAAACGAATTACACGGAGAGAAATAATTTTGCTGTTGCAGTTGAGACCACATCGTTGCTACTGCATATGCGTTGCGGCAGCAATAAAACTTAATTAGCATAACCAACGATAATTAACGAATTATTCATAATTAGTGCAGAAACAGTTTTGCCAACAGGATAGAAAATATTCTGCTGAATGAATTTGTTTATGGGAAGTTTGCCGTTGGAACAAAATAATGTCTGCCTATATTTACTAATTTGTTCCTAAAGCAAATTGTAGATTCACCAAATTATCCTCAATCTATTATTTCTATATAATTAATGACAGCATCATAGTCATCATTCTCTAACGCTTATAGGGTTTAATGTACGTAAATGTTTCATGTCTGATTTAGATTATATTGTCTCTGTAAATCAAACATATTATTTACTTTTTATATTGTAGAAAAAAGGATAATTATACTTTCCTGTTTAATTAAAAAAATAATAATAATAAAGCAAATCATTCTGCTGTACCGGCAAATTATTCTTTTTCCGTCTCCTCGAGACGTTTTTTTAGCGCGTCGGAATCGCTGAACCTGAGCCCAGCCATCTGTTTTAAAGCACGAAGTGCGACATAACGATAGATCTCCGTGATAATGAAAAGTTGAAACGCATAAACATCTATTAAAGCGAACGGCGCGCGCTCTTAATCATTCTCGGTTTTTTCTTAGTCTCGCTTCTAGAAAATGACGGAGGCTCGACTAATCCTGAGTTAACAGTAACTAACAACGTGAAAACGATCTTACGAGTTATTATAACGTCGCCCGGTGGCAACAATAAATCAGAGCAGGGCACAGGAGAGAAAAAAAAAGTCGATTATCCCGAGACCGCAGTCAGTAGATCAAATTGCTGCTTTGCATTTTACTAGATTAGCTTATCGAGAAAAGGTTATTTTACCTTTTCTCGCGGCTTCCTTAGGCTCTTACGGTGCGATTTTCCCGGAATTTTGTGCACGGTGGAATATCGAATACGCGACGCAATGTAAGCTAATTAAGCGTTACATCATTACTGATTCGCGCGAGAGACGAACTAGGAAGCGTGATGATGCGCTCGGGGATAAATTTAGCGGCGGCTGCGATTTCAATTTCAAATCGAACGCGTTTTGTTCGAACGCGATTTGACGCTCGTCCTGGCGAGTCATCGTTCCCGCGAGTCCACGTCGAACATTCTTCCGGATAATCTACGAGCGTGATCTCAATTTCAAATCGAACGCGTCTGAGACATTTGTCGTCTCGGCAAATCATCGTTCCCGCGATTCTACATCAAGTATACTTCAAAATAAGACGCCGATACTGCCGAGGGGTATCTCGATCTCGCCGGACGAGACGGGTCGCACTGACGATCGACAGAGCGATTTTCCCCGCGAGACACGTTGTTAACATGCGAAAGATAATTAAGCGCATAATTATCATACGTTATTGCAAACCGAATTAGATTGAACGATAAACCGTGCGATTAGCCGGGGAATTAACGCGCGCGCGCCTGAGCACACGCCATGATTATTGTTACAATTATGCGAAGCCGTGAGCTCGCAAATTATGCATTGGGAAATCTTGCGTAACGACCTGTTCACTTTTCATTAACGCGCAACTAGTTTCTTAACCTTTGCGGCTCGTTCTTATGCCAGTCATCTTCAGACGCGTCTCGATGCCGACCGAGAGACTCTCCCATCCGAGGACGATGAAAATTCTCCGCCGACGGCGCGTCACGCTTCACTCACCGGCTTGTTTTTCCCGGGTATTTTTCTAAGCGGACACTCGAAATTTACGCCCATAATATCCACGTCGATATTCAGAGCCAAAGGTTGCGTTCACCGCAGAAAGAAGCGCGCGATGGGCGCTTCATGATTGTCGTTTGCGACTGAAGCATTCTTTTAGATTCTCGGTAGATCCACGGGAATGTACCAATAAGGAGTAATAATCGTTACGCGCTCACTGAACTATTTCTTCTGCTGAACGTAGGTAATGATCGTATTTGATCCTTCTTTTTTTTCTCCCCTTTTCATTTTTTTCCGACAGCAACGTCTCTCGAGTCACGAGAGAGCTTCGCTGGAAATTGGTTGCGGTCTCGTGACCGTTCGTAACGCGTGTACTGAAAAGGAGAAAACCTTCGGCGGTATTCATTTTTACGGAATCACCTCTCTCTCTCTTTCTCTCTCTCTCTCTCTTTCGTATTTTTCTGTTCCCCCGCCTCGAGTCCAAAGTTTATACGTGTAATTTGTCAGAGCTCCGTCCGGCAGCTGAAGCGTCTCTCGGAAAAAGTTAGATTTCAGCTCGCTCGCTCCGCCCGATTCGTTCGAGCAAGTTGCACTCGCGCGACATTACGTCGTCGTCGTCGTCGTCGACGACAACGACTAGTACGCGCCCAAGCAAGAACCGTCGTTAACCCCCGGGCGTAATTAACGATTTCAGACTACAAGAAGTCGGCGTGCGACCGTGAGCGCACGAGAATGCGCGACATGAATCGCGCATTCGAGATGCTGCGATCGAAGTTACCGATCTGCAAGCCGCCCGGCAAGAAGCTCTCCAAGATCGAGTCGCTGCGCCACGCCATCACGTACATAAGACACCTGCAGAGTCTGTTGGAGCCGCAATACGGTTACACGATGCCCACCGTGCCCGGCGAGCGATCTGCAGGTGCCGGCGGCGGTGGAGGAGGCGGTGCTGGCGGTGGCGGTGGCTACTATGCGACCGCTCCACCAGCTCCGCCGACACCCTACGAGGTGCAACATCCTGGCCGATGGGAGTCCCTGGCGTACTACCGATACGATTACCACGCGCCGCCCTTCGCCACCCCGTCGCCGCCGACTCTGGTGCCACCCCCGAGGTTGCCGATCGACCAGGACGACCGACAGTTTCCTTATGAGACGAGACATTAGTTCGCAATGTCGACCAACGCCTTCACTTTTCTAAAACGGTTTTTCTAAAGAACGTCCTACTAGCGATTGCCGATTGAATTGCAATTGCGATTATTCAACCAATCAAAGCAAAGCAGCTATCGATTGAGATTAATGACTGCTATTTAGAAAATGTTACTTCCTGTAATCATCGACCGCAATTAAATCGGTAATTACTAGTGTAATTTGACTTTGAGGAGACGACCTGCAGACTGCTGCGAAGGATTCGAAGACGTCGGGCAAATTGGACGATTGTGAACGTGTGAGTGAAGCGAAAAGAGAGGAATGTGTGCAAGTGTTAAGCTTAATTATTTATAGGGGCCGAACTAGCTGTTTCTTAATCTCTTTCTATTTCTCTCTCTCTCTCTCTCTCTCTCTCTTCACCACGCCGGGATACATATCATTTCCGCGAAGTCATTACTCACTGGAGAATAGAACTCTCTTGGAAACCATTATTCCGGATACCGGTAATCCCGCCGACAGGAAATTAATGAACGACGTGCGTCGCCGTTATCGATGCACTTCGTGATTGCTACTACGGAATTCCGTACGGATCGTCGCGGTCGCAAACGATGCGCGAAAACGAACGACCCGGTCTCGGCGATCATCAAACGTGATTATATTCTGTCATCGACTTACCTCGCACTTGTAGATACTTAAATACACGAAAATATATCTTTTTCCTTCGCGACGGCAATTGCAAACACATGGATGCGAACTGTGTTCAGTCGTATCGCAGGGAGTCCGTTTATCGTACTGCGACGTTGCTCTCTGTAACGTGTCCATCGTCGAAACGTCCTAACGATGCTCTTAAATCGCACTTAAAACATTGCACTTAACGCAGCTACTGCTGCAGTGGCTAAATAACTATGTTATATTTCGTCTGCTGGGCCGTGTTGGGCGGCGTGGTGGTGGGATGGATGTGCAATGGAAGGTCCCAAATCATCGTTTCGACGTCCAACGTGGGCGGCCCCGCCCAACTGATGGTGCTGCCGCCCGGCATTTCCACCAGCTTCGGCGTCGTGACGAACTCGAAGTGCAGCCGCCATTTGAGCGTCACCAGATCGGTGGTGAAGTCAGGCGTGACGTGTAGCGGTATAGGCAGCACCAAGTGCGAGTACTTGAGGCCCAGGCACATCTCGTGGTGCTTGTTGTAACTGACGAGGGTGGGTGCGGTGACTTTGCCGCGCCTGTACTCCTCGGAAACGTGTTCCTCCGACTGCAGGGACACGGACACCTGGGCGCACGACACGGTCGCGTTCGAGAAATCGAACGTGCCGACTATGTCTTCGCCGAGCTTGTAGGAGTTCTTGAAGAGACAGAATCGCACCACGCGGCCGCGGCCGTTCGTCACGTTGTAGAAATTCGGGCTGCGTCTGGCTGTCAAATTCTGCGGTTGAGGAACGCATGATTGAGTTAGGACACGATGTAAGAACCTTGAAGAATTTCGAATTCGATAAGTACGAGAAAAATGCGGAACCTGCAGCGTTTGCAGAGCGATATCCAACGGAGTCTCTCTGTGCTGCGTCTCCATGAACGGATTATTCGGACTCAGATCCACACTGTCGTTGCACGCCATTATCTCTGGCAATTCTGTAAAACAGGAGCAGCAGATATTAAATATTCTGTCATTTATGTAATAAAATTTATTATATAGCTTCTTTTAAAATCGTGGCTTTAACATTCTATTATTAAATGCAATCATATTTATTGTCAACTTGAATGGAACCTCACTAGAAGTACATTGTATTCAGATAAATAAATAAAACGATATTTTCTATTTAAGATACCGAGACTCACCACTCAACGACAGCACTCTGAAAGGTACACGTAACAGTTTTATAGCTGTGTTCACTCTTTGCGTCCCAATTGTGATCTTGTAAGAATATTTTACAGCTTGCCCTCTGTATGAAGGTGGAGCATCACTCGGTATTGTTTCGCGATAGATATCTATCAAATATTTTTTATATATGCAACAAAATATACATGAGCTGTATAACAACATATCACTACTGCTGGAACTTACAAGTTTTACTTTCACCGGGTGACAATCTTAAGTCACAAAACAAGATCTTTGGCTTTGTATTCAGTACCACATGCCCATTGTCTTGCTGCCATGGTGCAAATGTAGTATCTGCAGCAAGATAATATAAATGCATATATTTGTACATATCTCACTAAAATAAAGTACGAGAACATCGAAATAAGATTTTTCTGAAGTCGTACTTGCATTGATTGCAACTGAACGAGCAGTAGTGTTTATTTTCTCCGAGAACACCACTTTACTATTTGTCGAGCATTGACAGTGAACTTGTGCACTTGCCCAAGCAAGACTTTCAAACAGATCACTGTAAAAGAAAACATGGATTAACATTGTTAGTATTACAAGTATTACAATGTACTACTGATCGAATTTTGTTGATTAACATACCTGTGGCTTTGTGATATCTGATGTATTGGGTTTGGTGGATTAGTGAAGGTAACCAAACATTCTACAATCTCTCCGGAGAAATATACAGGGCCACGGATGAGTTTTGCCGTGATTTCTATCATGTTGATTTCAGTTAAGCTCCCTTCGAATCCACATATGTACTCACAATTCCGACATGGATCAAATATGTTAGATCCGCTCCTCCCGAATATTCAAGTATCTAAATATGTACACGCGTGTTCTACATGAAACTACTAACTTGTTCATATTGTTCTTCGCGGGAGACATATTCCCATAATTTTTAAATTAAAATGTCCGCTTACCGGGAAATACGGCTTGACCCGAACACAACGTTCCGAGCACAACGGTGCAACCGAGTTGTGATTAATGCTTTTGATTGAGACATTCTTTCAGATCCATGGTAAATCTAAAGGAATATTCCAATAATAAAACGTTCACTCAACTTTCATGTTTCCTGAACGCAGTCGTTGAGATGTCACTACGACCTCGATTTCTTATTATCGATAGCAGCGGCACGTAGCGAGACTTTTCGAATTACATTTTGGAATAATGGCCGACCTGCTAAACCGACCAATGGACTGCCTGGCGCCACCTAATCGTTGAATTTACAGGTCATGAGAAAAGTCAGAATAGAAAACCTCTAGATGTTATTATTTCCTTGACATAACGTTGATCATTCCGCGCCGTTGGCAGCCTTGCGATTCGGTCAACATGGCCGCGTTTCGTGCATTAGTTTCGTTTGACGAGGAATAGAAACACAACTGACTGATGAGACGAGTATCGGATTTGTTCGAGTTCGCGTTTTTACTCTATAATAAAGCGCACCGGCATTAGCATCGTGAATAGGACGATGCATTTCTCGGTGGCTTAGCGTGTGAATTACGGTAAAACATCAAATGCCTACCTGAAATACTGGTCCTTGGAATTACATGTATTTCTTCGTAACTTGCTAAACTTTTGTATATAATACATGTAGATTTATCACTCGAATGTTAGATATCGGTATATTTGTCTTGAATATCACAAATCACAATATTACTCGCAATATCTGTGATCGTTAGATTTGTGCAAACCATCTTGTATATGTACACATGTTCTCTGATTATAGTCATATTTACAGTGTTAATATTATTTTATATCTTCTCTTTATAACATTTCTTCGTGTATTTTTCATCAACAAATAAAATTTGGATAGATTTCGAGACTTTATACCAATGGCAGAAGAAGAGAAAATACTACCTCTTTCAGGTAATATATTTTCTTTCTTTGAATGTTACATATTACTTAGTAGAATTAATCTTCCATTAAATGGCCGTCTTATATGACACGTATAGTGAAAGATGGTACATCCCAGTCAAAAGATGTCTATATGCCAGAAGAACCAACAGCAGATGTCTCAATTTCTTTATTAGACATACAAATGCCTGAGACACCTGAGAGTACCAAAGGCCAGATAAGTGATGGGGATACATCAAGATTAGAGAGTCCTAAAATGGTGAAACCAGTGCTTGGCAAAGTTCAGGCCAAGAAACGATTGATGGCATTTGCTAACAAGTTCAATGTATTAGCAAAACCTCAAGTCAAGAGTAATCTATCTCAGCATTCCATTGGAGCTTTAAAGACAAAGGACAAAATAACGCACGAAGATACAAATACCAACAAATCAAGAAAAAAACCAGGTGATAGAGCATGTGTTTCAATTTAAAGTCATGAATTATTATAGCTTTTAATGGTTTACTGTAAAATATAACCTGAGATATCGAATTCAGATTTAGATTTCTATTAAAAAGTAAGATAGTAAAATATGATGTTCAAAGAATTGTCAAAGAATCTAAATATATATTCAGAAATGTTTTTGTTAAATTACAATATTTAAAAACTTAATCCAATTATTAAAATCCAATCCAATATTAAAAAACTTGATCTAATTATTTTTGTTTGAAATTAACAAAATCCATCTTTATAATCATATAGAGGAAAAAATTCTGGCTATTGAAGAAATTCGAAGGGAGGAATCTAAAAGTAAGATGCTGTTGGCAGAGGCTATGGCAGCAGGTATTAGTTAACAAATTACCTTTGCAAGTCGTACCTGTATAATATCAGATTTTCAATGACAAAAACTTTTTGTAGCAAGTATGGAAGACGAGAATCATACTGGAAAGAATTCATCCAGTTTATTAGAAAATTTGAGACATACAAAGGAAAAAAGTAGACACAGTAAACAAAGCGATTCTCGTAGAGGTACTACTAAATCGATGATGGATCGGAAATATTCGGAAAGGTAAAAAATAGCATATTTTACATTAATAAAAGAGGAAGAATTGTAGCCCTCCATTTACGTTTTATACAACAACTTTGTTAATCAATATTTTAAATTGAAAATTCGTCAAAGTGTTGTTCATTCAATTTTAGACGCAAAGTTATAAAATATTTATTACTTAAGATGTTATTTATAAATGTGACGACACTCAATGTTCTTTCCGACTATCTTCTCCTGTTCTTTAATAACTTAAAGAATCTTTTTTATAAGGCATCGACAACGTGATAAAACAGAAAGAGATAGTTTGAACCGAGAAGTGAAAGATCGGAATGGAAGCATGGATCGATTATCGCGAAGATTATCTCAGGATAGAGAGAAACATAAAAAGAAAGATAAGAAGAAGAAAGATGATAAAGATAGACGAGACAATAGCAAGACAGACATGAGCCGTGACAAAAGAGAAGAGGGAAAAGACAGAAAAGAAAGCGAAAAGGATAAGCGTGAGGACAAAAAGGAAAGGAAAAACAGGACAAAGAGTAAGAAGGAGAGTAGTAAAGATAAGCGAAATGATATTTCTGAAACGGAAGTGGAGAACAAGGACAAGAAGGAAAAAGACAAGGATAATAGGGACAAAGAGAAGGAATTTGTAAGATGTAACTCTTGGGCGGAAATACGAAAATGTGGTTTGTACGTTAACGATATCGTTCACAATAAGAGACGTGATAATACAGAGCGGCCGTTGAGAAATAGGTATAGTACATTTTTAACATGCAATTTCGGAAGTAGGATTCGAGATCTATATATATATATATATGTCGATGCGTTTCAGAACAGGGCAAGATTATTTGCGCTATTTGGAGCAAATGTTAATGCTGAACAATCACCGTCTGAGACGTCACTCGTTGGTAGCCGAGGGGCTTGACGGGCCCAAAAAGTATCCACCCGAATCGGTTAAGACAACAAAACGAGCGAGGGGATCTCAATTGTTATATTGTGAAAATCCACGCACATCACTTTTACTTAGCATCTCACAGCTCCTGCAAGTTGTCACTCCTGATCGTCGCGATAAGATACGAGACATATGCGAAGCGACTTCGCCACGGTAGGATCATGAATATTATCTTTCCCTATCCTTTTCTAGTTCCTTTTGGTTTAACTTTTTCCCCTAGTTTTCCTTTATCTATTCAATTGTGTCATTGCAGGACCGACATGGAGGATCCGGATGTGGTAATGAATAAGCGTAATTGGTATCAGCAGATGGACAGAAACACAAAATACCACAAGGATTCCAAGTGGCAAGTGCAGCTTCCCAGATCGAAGTGGGACAGCGAGGACGAGGAAACGTCGTCTACCAACGTGGCGAAGGAGGAAATCGAGAAACCGATAAACAAATTGCACGCTTCCCTAAACCAACGTAAGTGGAATCATTGTTGGAATATAACACATATGACAATACGAAAGCGTTGAAGTTGCAGAGATAACAAATAGGCCATCTTTTGTTTTAAAAGAAGAGAGATGTTCCACGTCCTCTACTGTAACAGACGAAGACAAAGTCGACAGTAACGTCGAGAGCACCAAGAGAGACAATGAGTCCAGTGTGAAGACAATCGACAACACCACGACGAATGACGAAACTTCAGCGTCTCCTTTACGGCTGGAATCCGCCGGAGATGAGAAATTAGCCTCGGAATACGAGCAATTCATGAAGATGGTATGCACCGACATTCCTTTGCCGACTTCGGTGGCCGAAGTGACCAAGGAATATTCCCCGAAGAAGACTTCTCAGAAATCCATTTCCCCGCGTAGCTATCACGAGTTCAATATCGAATCTAACCTGGAGGAAGACGGCATCGAAATGCCATTGAAGGAGAAGTTCGAGGAGAAAGACAAACTGCAGACGCTCGAGGGATCGATTAAAAGCACGGAATGCGAGGAATCCATTTTGTCGACGGACGTCGACGTTCGAATACAGGTTAATGATAACACTGCACGAGACAAGCACTCGTCTGACAATAACGAGACCGACGACTCCAAATCGGTACCGAGCGATTGGGAGAACGTTAGGATCAAAGTGGAACGAGTGAGCGACGAGAACACGGATTCCAGGGAAATAAAGAAAAAAAGGAAGAAGAAGAAGAAACAGAAGCAGAAGAAAGTGATATCCAGCAGCGACTCGGCCAGCAGTTCCAGTTCCTCCGACTCGGAGAAGGAGAAGAAGAAGAAGAAGCGCAAGCGGAAGGTACTGAACAATTCGTCTTCTTCGGATTCCGACAGCACGGACAGCAGCAGCAGCAGCAGTAGCAGCGATTCCAGTAGTTCGGACGAGAAGAGGAAGAGGAAACGGAAGAAGAAAGCCGGGAAGAAGAGGAAAAAGGCGAGACGCGCGGCGCGAACGAAGAAAAAGCGCAGGAGAAAAATGAGCAGCGATTCCAGTAGCAGCGAGTCCGACGAACGCATGAAGAAGAAAAGGAAGACCAAGAGAAAGGCGAAAGAGGCTAAACAGTTCGACGCGAAGTCTGTTAATAACGGGGACATCAAGGTGATGTCCAAATCGCCTGGCACCATAGCGTCACCCGCGGTGACTCCGGCGAAGAAGATCAAAGAGGAGGTGGTGATCGAGGACACGAGGGTCGAGCAGATGACGCCGGCGCGCAAGAGCGTCAATGAATGTGAGAAGCTGAAGAAGGACAGGAAGGGCAGCAAACCCAACGAGAGCTTTATGGAAGAAGAATGGGAAGTGGATTCCATGATCGCGACGCAGCAGAATGAGGGCGACACATCAACTCAGGAACGCATCGAAGAATTGGAGAAGATGGACGGCTCGAAGAAAGATAAACATCGAAGGAAGCGAAAGCAAAGTCGGGACAACGATGAACAAGACAAGGATAGATTGTCCAAAGACAGTGAAGACGAGAAAGAACGGTCGGACGAGGAACTCGATGTGAAGAGGAAAAGGAGACGGGAGAAGGACTTGCGAAGCAGCACCGAGTTCCTCGCGGACTGGCAGAGAGAGGGCGAGCGGATCACCCAGCAGATGATACAAAACGAGACGCTTTCGAAGAAGTCGGATAAGCAGGAGAAATGGGGAGAGACCGACTTCGACACATTGAACGTGCCGTCTCTGACCCAGCTGGAGAAGGAAGTGTGTCAGAAGCAACTCCTGGCGGACGAGTGGGAAATGGATAGTTTGGAGGCGTTACCGGATCTGAGCCCGAACAAACGGAGGAATAGTCTGAACGCGTCCAAGAAGACGAAGAAGGAGGTCAGATACGACAAGAAAACGGACACCTACATCGCGATAGAGAAGGAGGCCGCGAGGGAGATGAAGAAGAAGCAAGAGCGTTTATGTGCAATAAGGATCTGGGAGGAGGAGCAAGAGGAGGGCGAGAGGGAGGAGATGATGCTTCTGGAGCAGAAGAGCAAGCGTAAGAGAGACGACTGGGACATCGAGGAGGAATCGTTCCTGTGCAAGGGCGGCGAGGTCGTAGAAATCTGCAAGGTGGACGAGATCCGCAAGGTGGACGAGATCACCAATGTGGAGAAAGAGTGGAACAAGCTGGACGAAGACAAGAGCGCCAGGGAAGACGCGAGTGAGTCGATGATTAAGCTTGAGCCGGTCAGCTCTAAACGAGTGAAGAAGAGCCGTTGGGACATGGGCTCGCAGTTGGAGGAGAAGCTGGAGACTAAGGATATGTGGGAGGAAGAGTACGTCGAATGGCCCAAGCTGAACAAGTGCGAACAGAAGCTCGAGAAGACGGAGGCGATCCCTCGCAATGTAGATTATTCGGGAGACTCCTCCAAGTCTGACCTGATGGATTTCTACAACAGGAAATCACAGAACAGAGAACCGCTGGAGAAATCATGGACGGCGGAGGAAGTGGCAAGCAGGTCGGTGCAAGTGAAAAAAGCGGAGGAAAACGCGTCGGCGAAGAATCTGATCATCCTGACTCCGAGCGAAGAGCAGATGGGATCCATCAAGAAGGAACAGCGGAGCAGAGATCAGTTTAAAGAGATTCTGGAGTTGGATACGAAATTCAAGGAGAAGACCATAGAACTGTACAGTCCCAGCTCGCCGGCGCTCTCTCAGAAGTCTCAGGTAATCTTGCTTATGTATGAACTCTTATTTTACAATTTCATCTTTATAGTTTCATCTTTTAAAGTGAAATAACTTTTCACCCAGGCTCTAAATTACTTTCAAACTTTTGACGTCACTTTTAAACGCAACGATCAATCAAGAGTGTTTTCACAATTTTCTCATTATTTTGACTTATGGATGATGCATCTTTAACCAACCGTTTCCCTCGTCTCGCAGGATGTGGAAGCGTCTAACGACAGTAGCTGTTCCAATTCTTCATTGCGCAAGAAATTGAGGAAGGAGGCGTTGGTCGTCGAGGAATTGTCGATACCTACCACCGGTATACCCTTGCATCTGACGAAGACATTGCGCGACGCCAAGCATCCGGCGAACGAGAAGATCGAGGATATCTTGGACACGGAGCGTAAAGTGTCTCCCCACAAATTCGACATCAAGAAGGTCAACGATTTATTCGACGACTTACCGATGATCGAGTCGTGTCCGGACTCTCACGGGTCCAAATCTGCGCGCGTGGATATCTTCGCGGAATACATGCCCGAGGGATCGAAGCAACAGCCGCGTGTCTCGTGCTCGACGGCTCTCGTCAAGGACGACGAGGTGATCGACGAAAAGACGGCGGCGCTCAAACTCATTCCCAAACAGCTGCTGATCCGACGACCCGCCGAGCCAGTGAAAGCCAAACACGTGTTGGAGACGCCCTTGCAGGATCCCGCTCAGCACGCAGCGGCCCTGCTGACAATACAGCAGAAACTGCTCGAGTCCCACGCGCTGAAGAGCGGCGACAAGGAATCGCCAAAATCATGCAGCACGGTGAGCAACAGTGAGACCCACATGACCGACAAATTGTTAGACCGAAACGAGTTCGACGTCGTTCCCAAATCGGCACTGATCGAGACGCGACGTTCGCGATCTCCGCCGTTGGAGAAGCCGACTGCCGTCCGGCCGGAGCAATCTGAGAACTACGACAGGGACAAGAACGTGGACGCAAAGAGGTACAAGAGCAGTCGAAGTCTGAACGACACTGCTGCTCAATCGAGCGTGCGATCTCCCGTACGTGAGCAGAGGAAGAGAAGTCCGCTTAGCAGGAAAGAGAGCGAGAAACGGTACTCGCACGATTACAACAAGGATAGGAAGGAGAGGAAAGCCGACGACGCCGAGAAGCCCGATCGAAGAGACAGTCGTAGTTCCAAGACGGACTTTGCCGACAGCCGCAGAAGAACGAGTTCGCCGTCACGAAGCAGGAGAAAGAGGAGCGGCAGCCCGTACACCTCGTGGGAGCGGCAAGGAAGCGGGAGCGGCAGTCCTGGGCATAGCTGGAGCCGCAGTCGTAGCAAGAGCCCGAAGAGGAAAGACGAGGGTGTCGGTCCCGCGAGCTCGCGCGACCGGGAGAAGAAGCGAGACAGGTACGACGACGAAAGGCCAGGCAGATCCAGGACGGATGAGAGAAGAGAGAGATACACACGGTCTCCGCCTCGCTCTAACTATGACGAAGGTAAAGGTGTAAACCGCCATAGTTTCTTGATATTCCAGCTAGCTCGCGTTAGGCTGCGTTCGGAAATATCATCTTGAGGGTGGAGCAGAGTGAATGGTGGTGAGGGTATTCATTCCGAATGTGGTGATAGTTTTTGAACACGTCAAATAATATCAAAGATCTCTGGGGATCGCATATTGGCTGGTTATCCTTCGCCAGTACATGATTTTTGGTGTCTTGGACAAATTCATACGCTCCATTGCCATAGTTTTTAAAATATTTCACATGGGAAATACCATCTAAAGTAATGCAACACAGGTTGCTCGAGCATTCTCAACTCTAGAATACTACACTCGAGTATACCATGCTATTTCTTTATAATGAAAGGTAGGGGATCGTAATTGGAGAGGGAAAAACGAAGTTTTTCCCTCCATGCCTCCCCATGCTGTGCGCAGCCCCAGCTGTTATTTAATAGATGTAGGGGATGCCATTGAAATCGTCATAACGTGTACTACATCCATATGATACAGGTGTGTCATAACATTGTCTCTTATTTTCTTTTGAGTTACATCCTTTATCTTTAAAAAGTGACTGTTCCTTATATAATACGGCTTTATAGAAAAACTGTAGTTCTTTTTTGAGCACATAACGTTTTTGTGACTAAGAAATTTCTATTCAGGTTTTTTGCAAAATTAATTGTTCTTTTCGAACATCATAATTATAATAGCCCAGGCATCTTTCTGCACATTTTGGCGTTTAAATTAAATATAAATATGTTTAAAAAATCCACTTTTCAAAGAATAATTAATAGTTGAAAGTAGCTAGGTGGCGTACACGAAATATGGTGAAATCGGGGAGTGTGTGAAATTCTATGTAAAACTTGAAATTTGTACAGTAACTACCAACATAGGGTAAATAACTGGTAAAAATGAGATTGTCTTACAGTGGTCGAGCAATCATAATCCATAATTGTATCACATGAGATGGATTTGCCCAAATGAAATAAGTCACCTGCACCCACTGTGAAATTTCAAGGTGGCAAATTTTCCTCCTGAAATCCTACCCAGTAACAGAGTTACCCGAAGGGTGTAGGCTTCGACAGATGCACCTAGGTGTAGTTCCCGAACGTGGCCTTCTCCGACTAATCGTCCGACGTTGAACTGTTTTTGCAGATAACTTTAAGAAGCACGGTCCGAAGAGCAATCGTGAGGATTGGGGCAGAAGGGGGCACGACAGCGTGGACAGGGACCGCGAGAAAGACAATAGGTCCTACAATCCGATGGTGAAGCTGCGGGAGAGAATGGAGTCTGACAAATACAGAGACAACAGGTGCTGATGGTTTCCGTTTAATCTAGTAACTAGTAGTCTGCTGAGCAGCCTCCTGCGCATCGGACGCACCGTTTTATCTTGCAAACCTCAATCCCTTTCTACTCTTACGTGATAAAAATTGCTCAGCTTCTTACAGACACTAAAATTAAGTATATACGCAAGGGAGATATCAGCGCATTTACTAACATGAAATAAACACGGCTAGATTCCGCACAGAGGGAGAAGTGGATCGGACCTTTTGGCAATACGAGACCGTCAGTCTTGCACGAGATGGTAACGAGTCTATGGATTCCTACGTGCAAGACACGCCGTCCGAATACAACGAACGACCTTACTACCAAGAAGGCAGTTTAGAGAGAGAAACAAGGCAGTGCTCGCCGCAGTCGGCGACGAGATACAGAAGGAGGTATTCGTAAGTTGTTATTAGCTGCTTTGTCGTGTGCTAAACAGCTAACAGTCGTACGTGCGAATAGTCTGAGCATTCTACATGATGATGATGGTGTCTTTAATCCGTCAGTCAAAGCAGACACAGCGCCAGGAGAGAACGACCATGGGAGAGGGACAAAGATTCCACGGACCTGGACCGTCACGGTCATCCCGTGCACAACAGACTGGACCAGCCAAGAAGCCGAACACCGCCGCGTACGAGACTCTCGCCCGCGAGACAGCCAGCGGAACGGTTCCAACGACAGTCGAGGTCGCCATCTAGGACGTGGTCGAGGTCGCGATCTCGATCTCAATCCAGGTCAAGCTCGCAGTCTAGATCTCGTTCCAGATCAACGTCGAGGTCAAGACTGAGAAGGATAAGATCGAGGTCGAGAAGTCGGTCTCGTTCGAACTCTAGGTCGCGGACGAGATCGTCCTCCACGTCGAAACTGAGAAGCCCGGAGCACGGATTGAGACTGTCGGAATTGCGGTCTTCCAGGTAGAGTCTCACGCGATTCTCGCGCGAACTTCGGTATCCTTTCCGCGGTTTCAAATCAGTCGTTACTTCGCGCACAGATCTCCTTCGCCCGGAAGAGGTCGATTTAGCGAAATAGGAAGGGAAAGGAAGGACGAGGGCGATAACCGGAAGCTCAACGTCTGCAACGAAAGGGGTAGGCGTATAGAGACCATCGTGCAGTCGGGAGCGAACGTCCTGGACTCGGAGATGGGTATTAATAGTAGTATAGATGGCTCCGTCGCGAGCTTCCAATATTCGAACGAGATCGAGGGCAGAAACGACTATTACTACACGGAGAATAATTTGACCTACCCGCCTTGCGTGGACGAGTCCGCCACGAATTCCCCAAAACGTTTGTCGCTCGACGATAGGTGAGCGTTTCACCGTCAACTTCTCTCCAACCGATTATTCAGGCTATGCATCGTTAGATGTGTTAGTAGAATAGTTAATTGGTAATTTTGAGACGATATTTTATGCTTCCAAATTTTTGTCTGAATTATTACTTTTTTTACTCTCTTTTCTTCTTTTTTTTTCATTACAGCGGTTTGTCATAAATCACAAATAGAACGGTTTTTTTAATTTAAGACTGCAAATACAAGATAATCATTGTGCGTGATTTAAGACGATATTTTATGCTTCCAAATTTTTGTCTGAATTATTACTTTTTTTACTCTCTTTTCTTCTTTTTTTTCATTACAGCGGTTTGTCATAAATCACAAATAGAACGGTTTTTTTAATTTAAGACTGCAAATACAAGATAATCATTGTGAGTGATTTAAGACGAAAATTTGAGGTACAAAAACATTGAGGTACAAAACATTGTGAACCGATAAGTCGGCTATTCTGTTAAGGCTCTTAAGAAAATCATTTCCGCATAAGACCGGTCGCATTATATGAAAAACGATAAATCCTAATATCGCCCGGTGTAATTTACAGATTAGAGTTAGAATTAGGAATTAAGAAGCAGCAAAACAAGGACGCCACTGGAATATCTTCCGAGTACTCCTCCGGTTTTAACTCCATAGCATACCCGTCTCCGCCGCAACAGCAACAGCAGCAACTGATGTATCGTCAGCAGCCCACTGTTTTGCAGGTATTCATCCGATCAGTACATAGATTCCTCATCATTTATCAAGAGCTATAAATATCATTTGAGTTCAGAAAAGGGAGAGACGTTTGTGAGAGCTCATCGCAAGCAGCCACGAATTTTGAGCCCTTAATAATTGCGTTCGGCAAAGGAAGAAAAAGCTCGGTCGGCGCTTAATAACTATTGTTCGTGACTGGAGTATTCTTTTAGATTCTTGATAAGTCCAAGAGAATGTACCAATCAGGAGCAGTGATCATTAAGCGCTGAGCTGCTCTTTCTGCTGAAGGCAGGCGATGCAAACGCGATACCGTTTTCCATGTCCAGGTCGGCAACGTCTTGCAAGTAGTGCCCGCTGACTTTAATGGAGTACAGTCGGTGCGCCGCGAGGTGTCTACATCCGGGAGTACGTCGACCATACGCGGATCCAGTCAAGTAGTGCGTGTAGGTAACGTTCTACAAGTAGTACCCACGTCGTTGGACTGGAGTAGCGGTGGCAACGGCGGTGGCGGCAGCAACAGCAGCAGCAGCGGCGGCACCGTTCAATCGTCCTCGTGCACAGATCAGTCCAGCGGGGTCTTGTATTCCCCAGCAGCAGTGTCGGCACCCTCGTCGGCTGCGACTTCCTCCTCGATGCCCATCTCCATACCAGTTCCCGTGCCGGTCCCGTTGCCCGTGCCGCCGGCCACCGGTGTCCCTGCCGCGACCATGTCGCCAGCTGCCTCACTGCCGCTCTCGTTACCGGTGCCCGTGCCCGTGCCAGTCCCGATCCCCACGGCGACGACGTTTCCCCCCAGGAACGAGGCCCAGCCACCAAGTACGTATGCGCACGTGTGTTGTTTCTGTATATTCCAGCGTCTCGAACGCGAAAGGCTCTCGTCTACAACGCGGTCGGTGGAATTGGAAGTCAGGGTTGCCACAGACAACCCTGTGGACAAACCGGGAAGTCATGGAAAAGTCAGGGAAAGATATAAGAAAGTCGGGAATTTTGAACTTTCCTCACAATTCTCTTAAATGCTCTTAAGTGTATTCTTTCTTCCGATTACTCATTTATCATTTGCTGGCCTGCACTCGGGATTATATTATGTTATTGAACTTTTCAGTTTTGTGTTGCTTCTAATAATATAAGCCGTCTTTCTTGCAATCCTTGCTTCTAAACGTTAAAGATTAAGATTACGTATTGCTCCTGAAACATTCTCAACCGTCGCCTGGAAAACATGGAGAAGTCGGAGAATTTCATATTCATTTTCTGTGGCAACTCTGGAAGTTGGTCGATTCGAGTGACTACGACCACACAGTAGACGAGCCCGCAGAAGTATTACGAACGAGAATCCTTGCCTTTGCAGAAATTGCTCAACCGGTGTACAATTACGAGGCTATCCTCGAGACCCGTCGCAAGGAGCGAGAGGAACGCAAGAGACTGCGTGAGTTACGCAGGAAGGAGAAGGAGCGCAGGAGGATAGAGCGTACAAATCGACGAGCACTGCGTCTCCTGGAAAAGAGCAGCATGCTCGCGCGACAAACGCCCGGGGCCTCGTTGGATCGCCGCAAGGGCTCAGTCGTGGACCCGTCGGTGTTGAAGGCGCTTCACGAGGGAGAAGAACAAAGTGAAACCGGATCCCCGTCAGGCAACGCTGGGAAAGATGAAGAGGAGGCGGCGGCGACGTCTACGCCGGGACCCTCGGAGGAGGACGAGGACGTGGCTGCTGATGAGGATGAAGACGAAGATGAGGATGAGGCCGAGGCCGAGGTTGAAGATGACGAGGAAGAAGAGGAGGAGGCGGAGGACGAAGATGATGAGGATGATGAGGACGACGAGAAAGCGACGCAAGCGAGCGGTCTGCGAGCAGATGCTGACGAGATGGCGACTGCGATGTCCGCTGACGCCGGTAAAAGTCAGGTGGAACTTGAGAATAAAGGAACTTTCCAGTTGCCCCCTGCGCCGCTGAAAGGCATTCTGGTCGCATCGGGCTTCAGGTTGGTCAACGTTAGCCTCAATAACCTTAGGTTTCAGGCTTAACGTTCGAATTGTTGCGAATTATCCGCTTTTCTTTCAGGGACACGGTTTCCAACGGCAACGTGGACGATCTGTCGGAGGCGGACGGCGACACCGAGGACGGTAGCGACAAGGACGAAGAGGCGGAGAAGGATAACGAGCATGACAAGGATGCGAACGCAGACGATAAGAGCGCTAAGCCGCGATCCAAGTCAAAATCAAAATTGGCAAGACTGCCGAAGAAGAGGAGTAAGAAGTCGGTTCAATTCGCCGACGGCATTAAGCCCGGCGAAGGGACCAGTCCCAGCGGCGGCGAGGGCGACATGCCTTCCCCGCCACCTCCTACAGCGATAGGCTTCCGTGACGAGCTCAAAGATTTGAGGAGAGACAAGATGTACAGCTCTCGAAAGAGCAGGAAGCAGGAGAAGCGGGTGAGGCCGCCGAAGACGAAGAAGAAGGTCAAGGTACGCCCGTTTCCGCGAATTCACAGAATATTGTGTATCGATTTGTCCGTCGTCACTTGAAATATGGATTTTCCTTGCAGGTGAAGATAATCAAGCTGAAGAAACCGCGCATCACACCGCTGACGGCCATGATGATGGACGACTCCGACGAATTGGACGACCGTTCGCCACCGCCGCCGCCTCCTGGCTCTCCGCCGCCTCCACACCTCTGGCCCAGTTACCTGTCGGCTTACAACACGGCGGTTCGAGCCGCCGAACCACCGACGCAGAACGCGACCCCCACGTTGACACCGGTTCAAGCTCCACCACCGCCAACTCCGCTGCCCCTTCTGGTGCCGCCTCCTCCGTTAAACTACACCATTCAACCGTGCAGTAAAGCTTGAAGCCAGCCGTCGCGAATCCGCGAGGTGTTTCGAGCGTGTATTTTTCCCTATCATGAAACGTACGTTGATACGAGACGAATAAATTGTAATGAATCACTTAACTTAAGAAATGTATATTGGTCTCAAGAAATCGTAATTTCGATTTTAACTACTGGAGTCAGAGGAGAGGCTACCGAGCATGTGTCGACAGCCGACATTGTAAATACGTAATCATCGCAATATAGACGTCGCTCTCCGACCAAAAGATTGTTGTAAACCTTTATCCATTGCGTCCGTAAGTTTTAGTAACTTCACACCGACAATTCGGTTCGTATATTTTCGATATCGGGGAACGCCGAATTATATTATTAGAAGGTCGTACCGGCAATGGATATAGTGTAATTACTCGTCGATTATGTATCGTTGACAGGATTTATTCTAAGTGAGCACATTCTTATACAATGTATGTACATTGTATTATAATAATTCGTCACAAATACACGTGACTCGAATACGAATAACGTTGAATATTTAGAGTTAGACAACAACTTTTTTAGACCGCAACTTTCTTCTGTTATCCGTTGAATATTTAGAAAATATTTGGTCAGCTCTGAAAACGTTACGATGGCAAGTCGCGAATAAATTTTATAAAAAAACAGTAACTATATACACATGTACGTACGGTTTCACGATCTTCCATCCTTGAGAGCACTTTCGAAATATTTTCTAAAATATACAACGTATCACGGAGCCCCTCCGTGATAACATTGCACTTTATCACTGAGCACGTGACACCGACGTGTTGATTTTTCTACCGAGATGCACACAAATCTTGCGTAATTTCGTTGTCACCGATATAAACGTCGCGCATCTCAGTCGGTAGCCGTTATCGCTTTCAAGAATTGGCAATTGTTAAACGTCAGTGCAACGCCGAACGACGGTTCACTTTGTTCGACAACTGCGCGTTTCGTTTTGTTCAAAGTGCAAAAATGAAAGTAGCCGTCGTGGGCGGTGGGGTCGTCGGTTTAACGACGAGCTTATTATTGCGTCGGGAATTACGTAACGCCGAAGTGACAGTTCTAGCTTCGGATTTCGATGATACCGTCAGCCACGTGGCCGCGGGAATTTTCAGAGTCGGCGCTTCGTATTCCGGCCCTACCGAGCGGATAACAAGGTAAACAATGAGTATCTGCGCATCGTATCATCGAAAGATAAATCAATATCTTGTAGCAAATTCGATCACCCACGCGATGCATGCTAAAGCCTGTTATACATGAAGCAGTTATTTAAATAAAAGTTGTTCAGGATTTAAGCATTTTGAACGATGAAACACTGATCTTTAATATTGATATTGTAACGTTAGTAGAATATATATATTAATTATTTCATCGTCAAAACGCATATGTTACGCTATTTAGGTATTTGGATTCTTTATGCATAGCGACCTTTGGCATGCACTAATCCCGCATAATAGTAGTTCGAGTGATCGGATTCGCTATTGGAAAACAATCCTTTTTTGACCGTTTATAAATCGTTACGAAGGAAAGCTCCATATATACAGTCGATTGTAATAGTGTAATAAATATATATTTATAATCAATTATATCTCTTTCGAGACAATGGATAAGAGATTCGTACGAATATTACGATAACATTCGCAAGTCAGAGGAAGCCTCTCACGCGGGCGTCATTGACATTGCCGGCTACATGTTCGCTAATTCATCCCCGAGCACCGTCGAGGTACGTCTTGTTCGGGAAATCATTATCATCACGTGACGTTCCTTAATCATAATAACACGTGGATAATGGGATCGGCTAGAATCACTGGATCGAGGACCTGGTGCCGATCTACAGAAGAGCGACGGAGGAGGAACTGCGGCTGGTCGGCGGCGATTGGAAATACGGATCGTATTTCTCGACTCTCCTCACGCAGTGCAGCTTGTATCTCCCATGGGCTAGACAGCAGTAAGTTGTACGTAGGGCAACCACGAAGAGCTTCTGTAGCTTGAACGTTACCCGGCAGATTGCAAGCGGACGGCGTCACGCTGCGACGAAGGAAGCTGCGCTCTCTCGACGAGCTGGCCGGCGAGTTCGACCTGGTGATGAACTGCAGCGGACTTGGCGCGCGCGAATTGTGCAATGACAAACGCATGGTCTCTCTGCGAGGTCAAGTGATCAAGGTATAGCGTTGTTTCTCGTTCGTGTACACGCTCTGAGCACGAAGAATCCATGTTTGCGTTGTCCGTGCAGGTGAAGGCACCGTGGATCAAGACGTTCTTCTACGGAGAGCTCGACACTTACGTCATACCAGGTTGCCACAGCGTCGTCACTCTGGGCGGGTCGCGCAGCTTCGACTCCGAAAACACGAGACTGTGTCGGCACGAGTCCGCGGCGATTCGCGAGAGATGCGACGCGCTGGTGCCGTCGTTGCGGCACGCCGAGACTGTGCGACAGGAGGTCGGCCTCCGGCCGCACCGGGAAGGCAACGTTCGAGTGGAAGCTGATTTTATGCGCGATGGTCGCTCCAACCGAGTGATCGTTGGTATCCGAACTTGACGAGAAAAAGACGATCGGCGGACCTATCAACGTACGTTTCTCCTTGCAGGTGGTGCACAATTACGGACACGGCGGCTACGGGGTCTGCACAGCACCCGGCACCGCCATGTACGCCCTCCGGTTGGCTGTGGACGCTCACAAGTCTTCCACCGCCAAGCTGTAAACCGGCTACGTTTCTCGCTCGATATGAAAAACATTTCTTTCTGCAAATTCATCTTTTATTAACCGAATTTACATTACGAAAGAGTTGTCAGAGAACGATCTAATACTGCGGCGGTTTCCGTCTGCTTGTCGAAATGCACTTACAATTCAGGACTTGCACAGGCCCATTGTCACGAGTAAGATACACTTCTTTACCGATAAATAAAGGTCGCTGTTTATTAGCGAAGAGAGATAGAGAGAGAAAGAGAGAGGTATACAATTCTCTCCGCCATCGCAAACTATGTATGTTCCTTTCGAGACGAAATAATTCTAATAGTTCATCAGACTTTACGAGAGTTACACTTCCTCGTTATTTCGTTAAAGTAAACATTGTCGTGTTAAGCGCACCGCGTGCTGCCTATCCGGCTGGTTACCTCGCGAGATGCACGCGGGATGATAAGTCTGATATTGATCGTGTTCGTGAATCCATTACCAAGTGGCTAATAAACTCGTAAAACGTCACCCACGTGAATCATCGTGTTCGATCAGTCGTGAGCGTCAACAATATCGCCAAAGTGATTCATATCACCGAATGTAGAGAATGACCAACGCGTCAACTCGCTGCTGCTACTTTTTGCCAGGTTTCACGTTTTTCCGAGGCGGTGCGCCCCACCTCAACGCGGTGCTGTCGACTGTGAGACGCGGCCTCTTGTATTGGCTACTCTTTATATGCTCCTCTACAAGCTTAGGCGTGACGCAGATGACGTGCTGTCCTTTCCAGTACTTCACCATGTTCATGCTCTGTAACGTCGATATGATGTCGGTTTGGGAGATGCTGGTCATTTGGCTGCAAATCGAACCAATCATTAATATGAATTCAGTTGTTAATTCATTCAGAAGATTTTACCATGTCTGTTAAAAAAAAACTGATTGTTAGACACTGAGATTTTTAATACTAAGATACCTGAGATCCTTAATACTAAGAGTTCCCCTGAAATCTCGAAGAATTTCCAGTAAAATCCAGCTCCAGTAGCTGCGGTATGAGAGCTTCCCCAAGTCACTCAAAGGTTTCTCCGGACTACCGACAGTTTGTTCAATTCTGCTTAGTTCATAGCTAAAGGCTATCAGCAATTTGCCGTAGCCTTGTCTTTGGAAGGGTGGCAGAGTCAAGATGCACGCGACGTTATTACCGTCCGGCGATTCTTTCTCCTGGATACAGAAGAGGTTTCGTATGAATATATGACGTGCGAGATTTTAAATAAATTTTATAGCACTAGAAACGATTCAATACCTTTGAAAAATAACCGACTAAGTGCGCCCCGTGTTTGTCCACCTCGCACAAGATATAAAAAAGAAACGGTTCCACGTCGAAGTAAAGCGTCTTATGGTCGAGAAACAGTTTCGCCAGTAAGCACAGGTTTTGACAATATATTTTGTGCTCCCTGCCGTCCACTTCCCAGATGCTGAGTGTTCCCTTTCGGTAAATTTCCTTCCCAACTGGCTGTCTATGAGTGCACTCACTCTGAGAAAGAGATACAATGGTTAGAAAAGCATGTCACTCGGCATTATAATTTTATATTAGAAGCAACAAATATTTTGCTGTTTCTATCAAAATATGTTGCTACATATTTTTTCTCTTTGACTTACCATGTGATACCTGTAAGTTTTCTCGAGACGCATATATTTTAAACAATACTCGCATATCCAGAGTTTGGGTTGTTTACCATATTCTTCTGGATAGGGGCTGAAATACCAAGTATCAATCTCGTACTTGCCTAGAAGCAAACTTTTGCACATCATGAGATCCTTTTTGCATTGATGACATTAAAGGGATGTATGGTCCAACAATATTTACCAATTTGTATTCTATCTATGTATTTGACTTTTGTTATAGCCTCGTGTTCCTTCTCCAAGGCAGCTGTGGTAGGATCCATTTCCGCATAAGTCTACAGCAAGCAAGATACAATAAATGTGATGAGGGAACTAAAAAGAATAAAACTATTCATCATAGTGAAACTTCTTAACACAGACAACATTTACCTTTTGTACGTGATTAATCTCATCATGACGTCTCTTTTGATTCCTAGTAATTTTGCGGTCAGAAGAATCAGCCAATAAATCAGATCCTGAATTCCTGTCATGCCGCTCAATCTCACTCATGTCAAATCTGCTTGACATAATCCTATCACGAGGTACCCATTCGTCCAATCTTCTGTTGTGCCCCTCATAGTGAACATAGTATTCATAATGGCTCTCACTCTCATTGTAACGTGTCTGAATAACTTCAGCAGGATCTAAAAGAACACAATAAGATGGTTCAGGACAACATTGACCATATGTACAATAATATGCTCTCACTGATACAAGTCATATATATGATTCTTTATTCAAACTGCTAGAGAATCACTCTGTACAATACTTATTTCATCTAATTGAAGCTTCTACATCACAGCAAAATATAAGAGAACATAAATCCAAGAGACTAATAGAAAGTATTTCTTATAAAATTTCATCAACAAGCAGAGTACACAAAAGTGAACATAGCAACGAGTTCAGAGGGCAAACAGCACGCGGGCCACCAGCAGTTATCTACAATCGTGCTCTTAGGAAACGTTAGGGAAGAAAGGAAGGGCAGGAGCAGGCCTGCTACGATTTACATACGCCAGTCATCGGATCTGCGCACGAGGTAATGCTCGCCTATGTCGAGCGGCATTTCCTCGAGGCTGTCCGCGTCATCGCCCGAGCCCTTCCCGCCATTCGTCAACGTGTTTTCGCGCTTCTCCTGCTTGACCATCGTCGTCTCCTTCGGCGCCGCGTTGCAACCGTCCTTGCTTCTCTGCTCGGATTCGGCCATTTTCCGGCGCTAGCTCACACCATGCCACGGAGAACACATTCGTCGGGAACGCGAAACGCCCAAAAATAGATGAACATTGCGCCTTCTGACGCAACGATCCGCACTGCCACACACGACCGGGAGGACGCGCTCCGACGCGATCGTGACACGCCAATATGGCGTCACGACGCTTCCATTTGGCGCTCAAATTAGTCCTCGCGCGACTCGACTACCCGATTGGCGTACACCTCCGTATCCGAACAGGACACGAACGACGCATGCCAATCGGACGCATCTAGAAATCTCGACGAATGCGCAGCGACGAAGACTAGGGAATCTCCGGTCACGTGATCATTGGCGGAAGTGAAGTGGCGAAAATGCGCGGGGAAGGAGTCACGCCTGATGGTTGGTAGCGCAGTTTCCGCTTGGCGAAGGGGAAAGAGCAGCAGCAGCGTCTTGACTCGTGCACACGAGCCATTTTTTTTAACGTAAGTCGAGAGCGTCGTTATTGCGATTCGGCGAGCGTTAAAGAGCGCGACGGGGCTCGCATCTACGAGAGAAGTCTCTGCACATTGATTCGTTTGTCAATTTCAGTTCCTTTCTATCTTTTTTCTGCATTATCGATGGACACGTCCGTCGGTTACCACGCTACCTCGGAGACGTCGGCGGCTGGAACGGTAATGTACAATTTTTGTAAATTTCCTTCATTCTTCACCCCCTCGCCTTTCTCCCTATCCTTCCTTTCGCCTTTCTCGCGGAATAAGATCGCCACGTTCGCAACGCGTCGTCTCCCGCATTCGGCTCAGAAGCCCGTGTCGAGGGGGGGATCAATAAATTCCACGTTTAACTTCCCGGCGACCCGGGCGATCGAAATCAGCGAGATTTTTCCGCGATATGCGTTGTCGGTCGACAGTATCAGTTTCTGAGCAGTTCGCTCCATGCATATTTCGTCGTGCTGGAACTCTCAAAGTGGGCTCGACTTTGAGACGCCATTTCCTACGCGTCCTCCCTTTTCCCTCCTCCCTCTCTTCGCCCAGCGTTCTTCACGCACTCGGCATTCTGAGGCTCCCGAACTCCTTCCTTCCTTCCTTGGCTTCGATATCTTTTCAAGATGTCGCAGCCGTGTGTAAGAAATATGGCCTTCGCTACGACGATCGGCATAAGTCAAGCGCGCCAAAGGTTGACATGGCGATCGTCGTCGAATGTCATGGGTCATGGAGAGGAGAGGGAGTGACTAGTCACGCTTTGCAGGCGGATTCCTTTGTGTTCCTACGCGCGTCACGACACGCCGCATTTTCCTTACCTGCCACCGAATGATTCGGGAGGAATCATTGATTAAACTTGTGGAATAAGATGAAATAAATAGATGAATATTCTGTAAATCGTCCTCTCATTTACATTATAATTGCACAATTTAATTAACGATTCAAACACGCGCAAATAAATAACTAGAAGTACCTACATAATAATCCTACATAATAATTCTTTCGTAATTTGCAAAATTTGCGTGATTGCTTGTATGAAAGAATTATTTGGTGAAAAATATAATTAGGTAAAGAAATTATTCTGTATCTGTGTAATGTTGGCTGCTTACTAATATATCGTATATGTTTCAGCAGATGGTTTCGACCAACCAGCCGGTAAGATCATTTGATTATTCTTTGCTAATTTTATATGTGTACAAGATCTTGCGGTGTCTTGTACACGTTTCACTTTGTAATGTATCAGTTCACCCTGGTTACATGAATATGGCACATGGCTCAGCATATTCTCCTTATCAAAGTTTCATGCATTATTGTAAGATACTTTAACAATATCTGAGCAACAACAAATCTCAAACAGACACCATACTTTCTATGATGGACGTATGATCAATTCCTGAGATACAAGTCTTTATCTTAAAGATCATAGTTTTATTGAGAATCCTTCGAAACTTCCTCACACTTAGTGAGTCGACCTGATAACAATCATGAAGCCTACATATATCTTACAGAGAAAGACAAAGATATTCGTGGGTCGGTTGCCAGAAAATTGTCGCAACGACGAGTTGCGACAATTGTTCTTGCGTTTCGGCGAGGTGACGGAGTGCGATGTCATGAATCGATACGGTTTCGTCCATATGGCACGGGAGGAGGATGCAGCGGCGGCGATTAAAGCGTTACACAACTCCAACTTCAAAGGTGCGACGATCAACGTGGAACAGTCAACCGGCAAGTCACGCGGAGGTGGAGGAGGACGCCGAGACGGAGACAGAAGAGGTGGACCAATGAGAGGTGGTAGGGGGGGACGAGACGGTGGTAGAGACGCTCGTCCTGGACCATACAATGATAGAAGAGGTACCCATCTCTCTCTACTTAATATTGTATATTCCGACAAGACTATTTTCTCATTTGTTTTCTCAAGTTTTGTATACCCTGTACATATCATTTGATCAGGTACATGTTGCCCTCTTTCTTTTTGTAATTTTTTTTTTTTTCATATTTGATGTTTCTTTCGTTGTCGTTCTCCTCTCCCTCAATATCAATAAGTGTTGTATAAAAAAAAAAAAGGAAATGGAGCTCGATACTTGTTAAATGGATTCGTGACTCTCTCACGACAGACGTCGCGAACATTTCGTTACAGGGCGCGCACATTGAGAAAATAGTATGTTGGAATGAAATGACATAACTTGGAATGTGTGCTCAAAAATCAATTCGACATCTTCGACGTACTTTGCAGTTCTTCCGATCCAACTCGTTGGTTACGATGGATCTGCTGCAGGTGGCGTCGCAACCGGGTACACTGATTACAACCGTGGAGCTGGCGACTTTAGCGGCCGTGGGGCGGACTTCAGCACCGGCTACGCCGACCGTGGGGCATACGGCCAGAACGTGGGTGGCGCGGCGATGGGTTACACCTCAACAGCACCCGGGATGGGAGGTGGATACGGACCAGCAACCGGCGCTGTGGGAGGATATGGGCCGACTGGTGCGGCGGACTACGGACGTACAGCTGACTATGGTCGCGCAGACTTTGGCGCTAGAACAGACTATGGTAATTGCGATGGTGAGTGCGTTCGTGCAACTCGAAAAGTATGTGGACCTGACCGCGACACCGTGTCACTTGGAAGCTGCATGGGATAAAGGCGAGAAACTGCACGCAAACGGAAATATGTTTTGTTGTTCAATTATCACCGTGCGAAAATGTCATATACATGTAAACTAGCACGTAATCTTAAACGTATCGTCTTATTTGTCTTCAAATTTCTACCGTCATGGTTTAGATCTTAATCGGCGATTAAACCAACGGAATTGACCAATCGCCAATTGGCCAATTAGTTGAACTGAGCAAATTCCGTTAAGTTAATCGTCGATTAGATTTCAACTTCATGATTATGAGAAACGGGCGTAAGTGGAGTTGGGAACAAAACTTGGAAACAGTGCGGTAATTTTTATCGATCGATAAATATCTGCTGTTCGTTTTCTTGCACCTCAGCGCGATACGATTTCTATTAGACGCATAAGAGGTCAGGGACACACACACTTTCCAAGTGAAATGAACGCGCAATAGCGGTTTGAACTCGGAATATTTGACCTATCGGTTTTTCTTTTGTTTTGCAGTAGTTGGTGGTGGCATGGCTGGAGATTTCAATCGGGGTGCACCCGGTCCGGTAGATTACGGACGTACTGATAATTTTGGTGCCAGTCGCACAGTTGATTACACAGCTCGGAATGATTATGACCGAAGTGCGACTGGACCGATGAGAAACGGTGGTGGTGCGGTAGCCACTACTGGGTATGGAACTGGGTACACTGATGTGGGATATGATGAAAGCCACTGGTAACGTAGCTGCCATATTTCTTTTTCTTTTATTCTGAACAATTCTTCTTTTCCAAAGTAGCTAAAGATTTGAAGTTTCTTGAATTTTGAATCCCAGTCCGGATTGTCTCAAGCCAAAGTGGGAAATGCATCCGAACGGTGAGGAAAGTATTTTCTCATTTGTTTTATAAATAATTGAATTATACAGACTCACATTGGCTTGAAACAACTCGGTATTGTTTGCTTTTTGATTATACAATTTATTTTCAATTTTGAATTGAATGATATGCATATGATGATAATTTTGTTGTATAGTCTTTGTACTTTTCACATATTAATAAATTACATAAAGTTCCACAAATTACATATTATTCCAAATTTATATAAAGTCGATTTTGTGATAATTTTTAGATTTAATTAAGATATTACTAATCACTGAAATAAGTGCAGTGAAATGTAGATTATTTATTGTTACGCAAGAAAATAACGATTTCGCATGCATTAGCACCCCACTTTATTTATATAAATGATACAAAAATTAAATATACACCTCAGAAATTCAATGAAATTACGATTAATATGAAAAGTCGCTGAAGTACTTATCACGGAAGCGGCGATTGTTGAAATTATCTACATTACACTGCATGTGTTTTACTTTACCGTTTTTTTACATTACAACAGCATTATTACACGTGAGGAAAACTTTTTCTTTATTTAAATTGAAACTTAATTTCTACACATAAGGTTTGAATGTCGACGTTGAAAATTACCATCTGTCGTTCAATTGAAACATTCCAATAAATTCGAATCGTAATTTTCAGTATAAACAGTCAAACCTTATCTACTTTTAAGAACCTAAGTTTAAGTTCCGACCGTGAACGCGTTAATTAATCCGACGTAGTTCAACTCGCTTCGGCTTAGGTTTAGAGAATTCGTAGAGCTCCTCGAGCTTTACAAATTTATTGGAACTGTCGTTAGACTTTATTTTTATTCTAATCTGAGGGGCTTTTTTCACGCGTTAAAGCGAAGAGCATATCGAACGAGATTGAGCGTTATATAGCGGCGTAGTAGATAGTATATTCTAAGTGTCTCAACCAGGATAGAGTGAAAATAAGTTTAACAGAGTGGGATTTATCCGGGTGAGCTTATGGGGAGGGAGGGGGAGTGAGGGAGCTACAATGGCCTGCGAAAGGAAGAACAGTCTTGCCGGTAATGATATGTCTTCATTTAACAGGCCAATGAGTACTGGACCCAGCTATAGCACTGGGGCACCCAGTTACAGTACTGGTCCAGGACCACAAGCAGACATGTTTAATAGAAGACCTGGCAGTGCCGTCCCTAGTGGTGGCTACCCACCGGTAGCTGGCGGGTGAGTTGGCGAACCTATCAAAAGATTGACTCTCACCAAACTTGGATTAACTAATCGATAAATTATATATAACAAGAATCGCCAACACCAGTTTTTAGTTCTGTAACTTTTCGCTCGACAATAGTCGAAAAGTTCATAGTTTCTATCTGTGTTAGCAAGATAGAAAGCAGATAATATTTGAGTGAGCGATTTTAAATCGTCAATTAGATTAATCAGAGTTCAGTAGAAGTCACCCTGAAAGAGAACGAAGAGCATTTTCGTGTTAACGCGTCTCTCAAACGTGGCCCAATCGTGTTGCAGTTATGCCGAGGGATATGACAGACCAGATGCATATGGTCCTCCACGTGGCGGCGGACGGTAAGTCGTACTTTATTAACATATCTGATACGTTCTTCTCACGAGACTGCGATTACGAGGGAAAAAAAAAAGTAACATATTTATCACATACACATACACACACGTTGACGTTGAAGAGCGAAGGGAACCTCTGTGCGTATACGCTTATCAATCTGGCGTCTCTCTACTCTCTCTTCTTGCGCTATTTACGCCTTTCTCGTTCTTATCCCGATTATTGTGTACACTCCAAGTTTCTATGCGGATCGATACAGGTTAAATATTTCTGTAAAAGTATAAGGTGTGACACTTTGCGCGACACTCGGCCATACGTCACGAGGCGTACCGCGCGGATTTTGTGTAAACAAGTCCGAGTATTCTCCGGTGCACGTGCAATAGGAAGTCGACGTCTCTATCTCATGAGTGTAAAAGAGAACAGAGGTTGAAAATCACCGTGGCTGACAAAATCCTACTGATCCAATAATCCATATCTCGGACATTCCTTTATCATGATTTTATATATACTTGTACAATTATATACATAGGGAATTTTGCAAACTCACTCAATATTCAATCTGCATATTCGACAAGTCATTGTCTACTCATTTCAAATAATCACGATGATACATTGATTAAAGTTCGAGGCATGTAAATTGTATTGGGAAATTGTTGTAAAACGAAGTAAGCGCGAGTGAAATTATTCTAAGAAAGAGAAGACACTCGAGAGTGTCGATTCGTCCGATTAAAATTCCGAATTTCTCTTGCAAATCAACCGGGCTAATTTCTCACACATGCATGCAACATGTAATCGATTTTATCAGTTCGGAAACTTACCGCCACGTATCAGTATTGCTGCGATGCGTCACCTCTCTTCTTTTACGTACTCCGCAATGAAAGTCCTCGACCTCAGCGTCCGTCCGAGATGCGCTATGCGATTATCCTCCCACCGACGAATCACGCGATGGCGATGCGCTCGAAAAGGCGGAAGTTCCCCCTGTAAATACGAAGATATCTCCGGCCGATGACCGAGATTTCTGCGTGCAGTGTCTCACGCGACGTGTTCCGCGAGAATTTTCTGCGCGTCCGTACGTAAAAACATGTCTCGGAGAACGGAATTCTCCCACGAGCCATCGACCTCACACATACACACACACTCTTATACATCTTAATCTCGTTATCACCGTCGCGACTTCTGCGCCGTTGCGCACTTTAAAATTTAAAATTGTGACTACGAACGCACATTCGCCTTCGCATTTTCTCTCTTTCCTCCTACAAAATCCGAGACCGGAAAATCCTTCCGAATTCAGTCCGTTTCGAGAGGAAGAGAGAAGAGAAAGTGCGTTGCGTTGCGGTTGCTGCGCCCACGACATACAAACGACGATCGAACTTCCGTTAAAAGTACGACGTCATGACTCGAAACTCCTCCGCTCGCCACGGAGATCGAATCATTTTCCAAACGCACTTGCGACCAGTGCCCGAGAGACGACCGACCGACCGACCGATTGCGGCATATCGACCAGCTGTACACATGTGACAGTTGACCAGAACTGGGTGCGAGCTTTTCTCTTCGTCGACGATTAACTGAGATCCCTCCTGACTATTTGTATTCGTGTCGTTTTATGTCCAAAAGCGATTCAGTCTCTCATATGATAACGCCGTATTCTTTAAAAAAAATATAAAATATGTTGACGTATTGATAATGTACGTTAAGTATATAATATCTGCGAGTAACGAGGGTCAGTTAAATTGTGCTCCGGATAGCCGAGATCAAAGGGAGAAAATTTCACGGCGTGCCGAACGAATCGATTTCAAGTCTTACCCAGGTCTGGTAGCTGTATATTTCGGCAAGTGTGGCGTTATATTTGCGTTGCGACGTGAGAAAAAAATCGAGACGAAAAGAAATATCTCCAAGATTCTCTCCACCGTATATATTCGGCATAACCACCGTCCGTCCGTCATCGGAATTACGAGTTCTCGCATCCGGACGCGTCCCGCCGATCGCGCATGCCAGTGTTACATCTTATACTTTCCCTATGTCCCCTTGCATTCACAGCAAGGCGATCACACGAATTAATTCTGCGATTTTTCATTTTTCTGACCTTTTAGCTTCCCAGGTCCGGCAGACGCGATGCCACCGAGGTACTAAAAGCTTGTACTAAAAGCGAACGCTAGCGCATGCGAAAGGGAACCATTTAAAAAAAAAAAACAAACACACAAAATGAAAGAAAAAAAAAAGACTTTTTAGTGCTGTCATTTCGCTTACGGATTCGATTACACCTAGGAACTGCCCTCTGCGTCCGACATATAGAGTCCGTATTAATAATAATAATGAGAATACATATACATATATGACACACATATATATATATATATATATATATATATATACATATATACATACATATATATATATATTGTTTAATCGTATTTCGTAAGAGATATGGTAAGAGAAAAAAAAATACGAGATATCAGTGGGAATAATATAAATAATGAATCGTCGATTCAGTCACTAGGTCTGTATCGAGAGATACGCTCTATGGGTTTACAAAAATTTATACATATAAATTGTAATCAACGATATAAATTCATTGTATCAGCCCATCGTGTGTGTGTATGCAGAGAAGCAGCAATTTTTTCGGCATTATTACAGTTACTTTTTCGTGCAACTTACGTTCATAAGTTTCCGTTTTTTTTTTTGTTTATTCTTTCTTTTTTATTTCTCCTTCTCTATGACTAAGTAAAAATCCTAACGTTCTGATTTCTCTCCAACGGTGGGTGTGTGGGTATATTCTTTTTAATTATAATTCGTAATTCTCTTAAAGCCCATGCTCTGTAAGATAGAAGATTTTGTTCTACTCTGTTAGCGTTAATTCCACTTGGACTTAGACTATTACAAGAACGCTGTGTAATCCCATTTTTTTTTTTTTTACGTATAAGAACTTTTCGCATAAGAGAAATGTTTTAAATGTTCATTAATAAAGCAACAGAGAAACGTACATAACGGCAGTTGTCGATGTATCTTTATTCAGAGCAAATAAAGCACAAGCGTGTGTCCTAATCTTTGCAAGGTTTCTGATAATATGATGTAATTCATTTCGTCTTTTTCCAGTCACTTGGTACGTGTGTAGTACAATATCAATAGAGTTTAACTATTCATCAACTCCGCAAAAGTGTAATTACAAATTACAGAAGGAAAAAAAAACGTTGCTCCATCCATCGGTATTATCTTGCTCTAACGCGACACACGAGCCAAAAGTGTTCGCCACTTTGCTTCAAAAACGTTTGCATTCATCTCTCTCTTTTTCTTACCTCCCTCATCGTTATGCGATGATTTCAATTATTTACACGAAAAACATCAAAAGTACAAAGTTCTCTACCTTGACATCATAGCGAACGCTAATTCAGTTTCTTCGTAGAAGAGAGGTCGAGCTTTAGCAGCGACATCAGGTAGAACGTAGAGTCGCCCATCCAATTATCAATTCGCGCACATTCATAGGAGAGCGAACAGAAGAGAGCAATTAGTTGCTAATCAGCGTGCGCGCCAATCATGCCACTTAATGTGAATTCTTAATTCGACGACGTTGTGCATTGTGATCTTGATCTTGATATATATATATATATATGAAAAAGTAACGAAAATATGATTAGAGAAAAACAGAAAAACGATAAGAGAATTACGTCGAGAATCGTTCGATGGCGATGCAGAACGTCCCAATCTCCAGCTGGTGCAGTTTACTTAGTTAGGCCTGACTGTACTGAAAACGCCGGTTTATGAACGTGCGGCGAGCGCGTTGCCGCGCGTTACCCTCTGGTGTGTGGCTTGTCGACCTGCGATTATTGAAGAAACCTGCGATTACGACGATTACTCGCTATCGCGTGGCGGCGCTACCCCGTACGATGCGGCGAACGGCGAATAAACCAACCTGCGAATATATGGATTAATGCGCCACAAATTGCGTTTTGCGCTCAAAGCTGGCGTGCTTTGAATTTAAACTGAAGGTATGTTCAACGTGCGTGCGACCTCTTAATACTTTATATGTTGAGAAAAAGCAGAAGCGGGCCCTCTCGGGTCTACTGCCTTTACATATACATATATATTTATATACATGATATATTTATAATTATACATGTCGATGTTCTCATGAGTGCGAATGGAGAATATGTCCGGTCGATTTGAAAAAAAAAAAAGCACAAAAAATCGCGGTACCGTTGAAAGAAAAGAAAAAAAAACATACAGAATCGTATGCGCGCGTGGTACATAAACGAAAGCGGCCGCTTTTCCGTCGACCTCTAGCTGTTGCGAGACATTGCGAATAGAAATGCATCGATTCTAATTCCGTCTCTGCTCCGCATGTGTATCTCAGTAGCGAAGTAGTTCTCCGATCGAGAAAAGACACAGCTAATGTAACTTTCCGCTCGTTCACACATCCGTCAATATTGACACGGACCCCTCTAGACGATTCGTTTAGATCATTCGTCCAAATATTCCGTCTAATCTAATCGGGAATTTAATGAAGCAGTTGATTTCTTTGTTGACGTGTCTCGGTCAACTCTCTCTCTATCTCTATCTATTTATCTATCTATCTATCTATCTATCTCTCTATCTATCTCTCTCTCATGCATATGTATACATGCGTATCAATTCTGTGAACTTGAAGATTGCGCGCGTTTCGAAACCGATGTCAATTTGTATATCCGTTTTAAGCGGTACTAAGTTACGTCAAATATTTTCCGACACGATAACTCAAAGATCAAGAGATTCTTGGTCTCTTTGCTCTGCGAAGATAGATGAGCTCGTACAAGAAAGAACTAAATCTTGCGTATCGCGCGCTGAATTCTTATCGTATCCTTCGTTAAGTTAATGCGTTTAAATCGATGTCTCACGAGATGGAATTAGAATTCAAGCTGAACGTATGCGATGCGATCAATTGAACAAGACGCATATTGCTTTTCCCCTTTCTTTTTTTTTTTTCTTTTTCTTCACTAACACCGTCGTCGCGAGTTGCGAATCCTGCAGTCGAGTTTTTCCGCAGAAAGAGAAATTCTTGGCAAAAAGTTCCGTTCTCGTTCTTCTTCTTCTTCTTCCGATGAAACTTAAGCGCCATACGCTTCAAGATGTTGCGTCTTCAAAACGTAATCGTTAATCGTTAATATCGGTGAAAAAACGTCGCAAAAAATTTACTCGCATTGTTGTCGACCTGCACAGCGCTCCAAACATTTAGTCGATGCATTACGTCTTACTGGAAAAAAAAAACTTATATTGATCCGTGCACCTTCTCGTTTAACGAAACATTTATATATCAGTGCAAAATGCGTGCTCGTTTTTCATGTTACGTTCGAGATCATTTTTACAAGTCGTAAAGCCGATTCGTAAGAGTAGCATACGATTGCTACCAGTCATTGATCATTTCTCCGAACATTGACTTTAGCTGGCGTTCATACCAAAATGAACGATAGTACTATAAGTTAGTTTTATTATTGCGTTACGTAAGTTCACGAGTGTTTGGTATACATTCCCTATAATAAGATACTTTTTTCGATAGATCACAAACGGGATGAGAGGACAGACCGATGGGGCATTGAGATGAACTCAAATGGGAACTGCTAATAAACCCCTCAGAAGTGTTCACTATCAGTGTGTGAACTCGTTTACGTGTTCTCAGAGATGTGGGCACGGACTAAGGGAAGAGGATGGGGTGATTAACGTCTGGCCATATGCGACGCGAAATGAGAACGGCAACAGAGCATGGTACGGCAAAAAAGAAATGAAAGATATCGATATTTGCTAAATTCTTGCAAATGATTTTTATTGAAATGAAAAATGTATAACTATTAAAATAGATGTGAGTTTTACATATATGTATAAAATACGCGTGTATACAGAGTATATACTTGTACTTGTCAATGTGAACAGAAAAATCCTTTATTATTTTTCGAACAATCACGTAAAATATTGAGTTATTAATTATTGAAAACGCATAGAGGTTTCTTTAATTAATAACTTAAAAATTTTTGTAATTATTCGCAAGATGATAGAGTACCTTTTCGTTCACGTCGACCCAAACTGTAAATACACGACGGATGAGACACTTAGCGACAGACACTCTGTATGTATGTAAAATTACCAAGTTACAAAGTCAGTCGTAATTATATCGACTAATTACAGTTAGTCTGCTCGTATCTTATTGGACTATCACAAGAAACGTTAATAAATGTGCAAAAACAATTCACACTCGCTTCTTCTTTCCCCAACACCTCTTAGTTAGTAACCAATTATTGAGCATATGTTAACATCAACAACGTAAATCTATAGGAATCCATTCGTTCAGTATTCACGCGTAAAACCAAAACTGTACATTCAGTTCGTTTCGCAATCGCGACGTTTATCTTATCAAAGCTTATCCAAACTGGCTCTCTCTCCGCAACCGCCTGCGTAATCGTGCACGAGTCCGGCCACTTCTACGGCCAATTTGTTGACTTCCGACGCGTCCTCGCATTCCGCATAGACCCGCACCACATCCTCAGTCCCGGACGGCCTGGAAAGGAAGTCATGGATGAGTCTCTTGCGCACAAGGGATGCCTCTCGAGGCTTCATATCAGAAAACATTAATACCTAATGAAAGATCGTCCTTTCTCGTACTTCGACACGGTCTTGTCGATCTCCTCTTGCAGGCCAGCCGGCGTCACGCACCGTCTCTCAGCATCCATCGTCGTCACGACGTTCCTGTCGAGAACCTTGACCTTGAGCTGCCTATTCGGGAACTCGCTGTAAGTTCGTTCCCAGTCAGGGGTGTCCCAGTCTCTAGCGTGTAGTATAGTCTCGACCAACAGTATGTTGCTGAACGCGTCGCCGACCGCCTCGTTTATCATGTCGATCACAGCCCTCAGCTTCGTAACGGCCGCTCTCTGCGCCTCCGAGAGCGTCGCGTTCTCCGCGTGCTCGCGGATAGCTCGTTTGGCGCTGTCCTTGAAGAGCACGGTGCCGTGGCCGTTCGCCTCGAAGTAGACCCCGATGTCGAAGTTCTTCGCTTCCTTGTGCAGATGCTTTACGCCGGTCGGCACGCACTTCACCGGTAACTCCAACACCCGCGTGATGTAGTCGGTCACCGCGCCGTTGGAGTACGCGGTCTGCACCAGACCCAGGTGTAAAGGCAAGCCACTGTCTTCCAGCAGTTCTTTGACGTAGACCGCTATCAGCGTCGCTATTCGGTCCCCGTCCATCAGATGGAACTTCTTAGACTCGTCCAGGTAAAAGTACACCACTCGATCGGCGTCTCCGTCCACGCTGACGCATCTGACGGACGACTCGGACGGGAAGTTCAGAGGCATCGCTTGCTGCACCTTGACGTAGTCCGCGCCACACTAAACAGGAATGCATCATCGAACGGTTAGAGACGGCAAATTAGAGATATCAGACGGGCGAAGTATTTCTTAAGCTCATCAAGAAACGATGTATATACTTTGTGGTTCAACTGCTCGCTTCCATGATTGAACATGACGATTTCCAATGAGTCTCCCAAGTGTTTCTGAAATTCTCTCGCGGCTATAGCGCCGACACCGTTCGCAGCGTCCAGCTGTATCACCTTCGTGTAATACTGTTTGTTTCTTTCAGCGCCTCTCACGCTCTTGAACGTCGTTGCGAGCTTCGAGTAGTATCCCTGCAACGTAGGCTCGCCGTACACACCGTTGGTGTTCGTGCATAGCACGATGTAATGTAACTGTGGAGTTGTGACTAATTCCAGGTTTACAACAGCACCGTTCAATGCCTCGACGCCTTTCCTGGCGAGTTCCATCAACTTAGGACTGGTTTGGCGAGTGTCTCTACCTAATACCACTGTAGCTGATGCAGATAAATCAATGTTCTCGTTTGTACATATTTGCTTCAATTTCTCCTTCAAACTACTGTTTTCCGCATTAGCCAAATCAGTTGCAATTGCCTCCCAAGAGGCTTCCAGCATCTCACCAGCAGGATCAACGAGTTTAATACCATTATCAGGTTCCGGGTTGTGACTGGCAGTGATCATCAATCCTATAGCAGCTGTGAAAGACGTATTCTTTAAGAAAAACCCATGGTCTCAGCGAGAAGCTGTTAGATAAAAAAGTAAAGGCTTTAAGGCTCCTGATCCCTCGCTGCAACCATCCTTGGTTGATAAGGAAATATATGCCAGGAATTCTTGCGTTATACGTTCAAGTAAAAAGATATACTCGCAAAATGAGTACTCGGACAATCAATAGTTGCAAAATTAACTCGACATGGAATCTTCCTCTTTAATCTCTTTAATCATGATTTTGTTAATTTTATGACTATTTATTGTTAGAGTAAAAGAAGTGTTAGTACAAATGTGTTGAATCGATCACAAATTCGTTGTTTCGTTAGTATATCTATTTATTTGAAAGTATAATGCAAGAATTCTTGGCTTCTGACGTCATCAAGCAAAAACAGCTGCAGGGAGAGGCCAGGAATTTTGATATTATTTTATGCTCATACCTTTCTTTAACTTTGATCTCAACACTGCTAAAAGACCCATCTTGTACATGACATGATCCAGAAGATCCGCACTGAAATGATCAAGAGATATTTGGAGCATATGTGTGAAATTAATTATGTATATTGGCTGAAATAAAAGGAAAGCACATTTTTCGGCTTTCATGGCTTGGCCGAAAACAAGCAATGTTCCTGTCACTTTGTGCAGTGAAATCAACAAGTATTGATTGCCAAATTGACAGGTACTCACCTGGTTCTGAAACCAGCAGTTCCATACTCGACCTTACTTTTAGGATTCTCGAGACTTTTAAGGGTTTCGGATATGACATTGTGAAAATAATCCGATTCAGAATCAGACAACGATGACGAGCTCATGGTGTATTTATTTCAATATGCTACAAAATATGTCACACAACAATGCCTACCGCTCAACTATCAATCTTCCTTTTTCCCTCCACCATTTAATGTACACTCAGGAGTAAAATAGTAGAGACACTTTCTCTTCGGTGTTACGAAACGCGAACGTGTCCAATAGGAAAATGGGATTTCTAGTAATTTTCAAGAGATATGTTTTCCCATTGGACACAGAAACTTACCAGCGTCCCGAAACTTACAGCAAAAGTATATTCCCATCATCTTGTCTGTGAGTGTACACTTATCCAAGTGCACATCCGCTTATCTCTTATCACTAACGGGAAAGTGTCGCCTGTGATAAAACGATGCCTCTCTAAGGATCTGTGAACTTTCTCATAATTTCCAAAAACATCTTTCTCCCTTTATGCAAGCTACCACATCGGCCCGCATGTATTTGTTTGAATGTACAACATTCAACAAAAATAACCTATAGTCGTCTAGAGTTACAACGTACCATTTATAAATTTTAACATTTTTTACATGAAAAACTTTCGGTCGTTAAAGTTAACCGGGAATTAACAAGTTCTTACATTTTTCATCGATGCGTCGGATACATATGAAATTTATGTCTGAGCCACTTACATAATACTGAGTACTATCGTTATATATGATTTTCATGCATAATATAATAGATAGGTACAAACACAGGAAACCTCGTTACACGGTATCCACCAATAAACACGATCACCTTCTCATCTACGTAGATCTACTACTAGAGGCCGCGGTTTCGCGCTTGCCAGAGCTGGTGCTCGCTTCGTTGTCAGGTACGCTCTCCCTCAAATTTTCACAAACCTCTCCCTCTTCGACGGGAGTCTCAGTTTCCATCGCAGCTGCTTCAGGTTTCACCTGCAACGGCACCAGCGTCTCGTTACAGATGCACTTTCTGATCTCATACCCGATAGCAGCTCCCAGTGGCGGCGGCACCGCGTTGCCGACTTGTCGATGCTTGTCAAGAATCGTGCCGTAGAAACGAAATGAGTCCCGGAATCCTTGCGACCTCGCGCATTCCCTGACGCCCACCACTCGCGTTTGCACTGGGTGTAACACGCGGCCCTGAAAAGCAATGTCGGAGGCATTGTTTCGTCTTTCCTTCGCTACGGTATTCTCCACTACCTGTGGCGCTGCATCGTACCTGTTTGCCCATCGGTTCGGGATTCGTGATGGTTGTACTGAAAAATCCGTCCCATTCCAGTCTACCGTATAAGCCTGACCAGTGAGTGTGTCGGTTTCCAGTGTGTGGCAGGCACCACGGTATCAAAGTGTTGAATTGTTTGTCAGTGGAATCACATGGTCGTCCGGTGCTACAACTGCACACTCCACGAAGCGCGCCAGTCGAGCTTCTTCCAGCCCTCTTATCATCGTATAGGTATTCCCTAGAAAGAAGGAAAAAGATTCGCGCGATATAATGCGACTCCAATTTGTGTGTACACATATACAACGTATATATGCATGTATGTATGATGTATATATATACACACAATAACGTGTGTATATATATATATAACGGAATATATGAACGATCTTTAAATCACAAAAGAAGAGAACTCGGACTGAGACTTTAGATTTACAGTTTCTTAGTGACGGTGAGGTCGCTCAATTGCAAAACAATATTCGGCAAATCACGCCAATCGGAGCCGCTCGCGGTCGGAATATGAGCTATTCGCGCCTCTACAAGCGGTGCCATTTCTTTGCATATGTGGTCCCTCAGCATCGGCTGGTATTGTTTCATGGTACCTCTCATCTAACGAAAGAAATAAAGGAAGGAGGTATAAAGAAGTATTAGGTAAAAATTATCGGTCACTTTTCTTGGGAGAAAGAAGAAGCACCACGAGATTTCTTCGAGATCATTACCTTTCTCTGAAAATGAGACAGAGGTTCACTACCGTAAGGCATCTCCTCTTGGTTCCAGCCGTTTTTGATGGTCGGCAAATCGGACATAGCATCCTTCACGCTAATCGTTCTATACGGCGCGGATTGCACCCAGGAGCAGTTTGTTGAGTACTGAGATTGCAACGCAACGTGCCAAAGAATAGCGTATATGTAATATTATACATTGTGTGTATATATATATATATATAGTATTATAATTTATACTAGAAATCTAACAATCAGATTAATACGCGAACGAATACCTTTCTGTTATCCACTATTACGCTCAGCCGACAACATCTCTTAGTAAATACGTGTGTCGGTTCCGGGTAATTTGGAAGTTTCTCTCCGGGAGCGGCAGCTAGGATTATCAGTCTAAAACGTTCGTAAATTACTATTGATAAAAGGACATCTGATATATTCGTGGACGAGAAAAAGTTAAGGGAGAGAGAACGGAATGAACCTTCTTCTCGTTTGTGGCACGCCGTAATTGCCGGCTTGGAGGACACCGAATGTGCACTGATAACCCATTCGGACGAGACAACAGAGGGTCAATTTCAACACCATGCTCCTTTTGAAACTTGCGAAAGTTCGTACATTCTCCATCACGAAGAACTTCGGTCTGTAATAGTCGAGATAGGACAAGCACGAAACGACAAGGGAATTCTTGAATAATGAATATTGGCGGAAATTAAAGCGATTCATGCCGCTGAAACCTTGACACGGCGGCCCGCCGCACAGGAGCTCGACTTCCCCTTTCTGCGGATATCTTTGCCCACTCTCATCCATAAGTTCACCCTGAAGAGAGAGAAAGAGAGAGAAAAGTGTTTCAGAATATCGCTGCAATCGTATGTCACATTATACGTGTATATCTGTTAGATACAAGAGAAACCTGCCTGCATCACTCTTTGCAATAAGTTGTTGCAGTCCGTCGAGAATACCGTTGCGTTGGGATAATTCAAACGATATGCGTACGCCGCTGGTTCGTCTTTCTCGATGGCCCACAAGGTCTGAGCTACTCCAGCCTCATGCAATCCGGCGGATAACCCTATCGAAGAGAAGGACAATTTTAATTACAATAGTATTTAATAGCATTTTGCACTTGTGGATATGCTGCAAATGAAATGATTTTATTCACCTCCACAACCAGCAAAAATGTCCAGTGTTCTCAGTCTTCTCGTTATGGCAGGGTAATCTACTGGTTTATCGATAACCGGTTTACTTTCCGTCTCTTCTGTCTTCTTTTTCTGTTTACCTTTCCCTTTCCCTTTACCGGATTTGCCCATATTAACAACATTGTAGGGTGGCTCATCGAAAGTTTTCTCCTCGGCATTATAAGCCTCGGTGAAGTAAAACCTGTACGGGCCGCGCACGGTCCAATCTTCGACGGATTCGCTTAGATTCTCAGAATGCATCAGATAACATTTCCCAGCGACTTCGGTAAATCTCACGTTGAACACTGCAACGAGACCAACAGCTCAATCGCTATTTTAGATAGACGTAGGCGAACGTAGAACTTATGCTTTAAATAAGCGATTCTGGCGGTATGTATGTTATATACCATCTATTTTAATAATGACAACCTACCTTCATCGCTCCAATAGACCATGTTAATGTCCGCTTGCTCCATTAACGTTGAATCACGATGGGTATTCTCCGGCCTGTACATTCTGTTCACCCTGATATAGATGTCCGAAGGTGAGACCAGTACGTTATTCGTGGTGGCATATATCGCGTTTATATAGCCGATGTGGAAAGGTTCGGGCGTGAACAAATTCGAACCCTTGATCCGTAGGTGATCGGAAGATTTCCTGTAGAATTCCGGATACAAGTCCTCATTCACATTCTGCTTCTTCGGCAATTGAACCTCTTGGTGCTTCCACATGTATTTAAATTTAAAAGCGCTCGGCTGTAAAAATACCGCACTGCCGACTCTGTACTCTTCACCTTTGTACTTCACCATGCCATAGGTTACCTCCCTGCTGCTTTTCTCTTCTAATCGCTCGCAGACCTGGAGAGACGAGAAACGGATCTCTACGATCTTCCCGGATCTGTTGTAATTTATCATCAAGTCCTAGTTTATTTCAACATTATGCTTCACATACCCTCGGCCTGTTGTATTGCTCCAACGTACTCAGATGGGCGCAAGCCGGACAAAATCGATGACTGTTCTCTTTCCGCAAACATTCCGGATCCGGCAATGGATCCTCAAACCGGCCAGTTTCAAAGGTGTATCTCATCTTGTAAAAGAATGTCTTACCATCTATATCCTTTATCGCATCGTTTACATCCATATTACCTGCGTTTATAATGTTTTATTATAAAACTTCGTATAATTATTTGTACCAAGTATAAAAATTAAATGTTAAGAAACTTGAATCGACAGATTCGTTCGCTTAATTTCTCCTCACCTAACTCGGACCAATTCTCAGGCAATTTCTTATGGATTACGGTTGCCTTCGAGCTGACTGATTTAAATGGTACGTCCTCGCAATCATCGCTTAAAAACACCTCCATTGGGTCCGCGGTTTCACCGAGAATGGTATCGGTGCCTCTGCGAAACCAATTGGCGTGAAATTGCTTCACTCCATACTTATTCTCCCACATGTACATGACTTTAGCAATGTGTAAAGGAATCGCCGGATTTCTTGGTTCCACTAAGACGTAATCGTTTAATTCTATTCTTTCATTGCCAACCATAACTGATTTGTAATATGTCTTTTGTGCCTCGACTATTTTATCCTCCCCTATCCACACTATATCCTTCTTGAGTTCCTTGAAGTCCTTCTTCGGCTTCTTTTCCACATTTTCATCGTTTTCTAGAGCATCGTCCTCTTCATTCTCTAGATCGGAGTCGTCTGCTTCCTGAGTGTCAAAACGCGTCACTTAGATAAAAATAGACATTACACGACATTGACATTGACACATTTTATAAAGTAATAAGCGAGATCACGATATACAAGCAAATTATCATTCTAACTGAATTTTACCTGAATTGCCATGTTTGGACACCTTCGTCTGACACATGCTTGCTTGCTTCTACCACTACCACCGAATTTGATCATGTCTTTGCAAGATGCACAAGCTCCGCAGTCAGGTTGCTGACAGTTCTCGCAAATACCGCAACGTTGTCTTTTGGGACCCTGTTGATAAGAAAGCGCTTGATTTTCAGCTTGAATGTAATTACAGAGATAACGAAATACAGTTAATGATATACGAGTACGTACCATTGTTTTTTTATCATCATCATGTTTAGCAAGTTGATCAGTAAAAAAATTCTCAAACATATCGCTGACTAATTTCGTCGTAGTAGCCTTCGTCCAAGCAGGCTGTTTAACCTTCTGCGTACGAAGAGGCGCACGACGAACGACTGATCTCTTGCCCAACATCACACCACCGTATTTCGCGAGAGATCGCATACACGGAGTGGTGATGAGGAGAGTATCATCGATCTCGGCGGAATCATCAAACGACACCACTTGATCACAGATGAACTGCGCGTGACGCAATAGAGAATCTTCGGTAAATTTGATCAAATCCTTAGGAGGTACTGATGTCTGCAGCAATGTGAAAATAATCACACCGTTAACACATTGAGAGGGCATATTTTGAAATGATATAATACGAGATAAAAACTCACCTGTAGCTTATTCAATAAGTCTTCATAGCTCGGATTAATTTCGTCTAACAAAAATTCTATAACCAATTTGCTCATGTATATCTTCTCTCTGATGGCAGTCATAAACGGCGCGTAAGCTTCAGATGGCTCCATTAAAATATATTCCGCGAATGGAGTGTTAAAACCTATCAATGCTAATTCTCCGCCGTCAAATCCAGAAACATACCACTCATTGATTGGCCCCATATCTTTTGTCGGTATACCTCCATCGGGGAATGAATTCTCATCGTAAATGGCTTTCATGTATCCAGAAAAATATAACATCACATTCTTTTCTATGAGTCCTGTGTCAAAAGCACACAGATGTCCATTCTTATCGTAAACACTGAAAGCAGAATTACATGTACATATACATAAATGTGTGTGTGTGTGTGTGTGTGTATACTTATGCTAACTGTGTATAGCTTTAAAGTATCCAATCGCTTTACTACCATGAAAGATAATTTTGTGTCACATATTTCTAGGAAGTGAAATTATGTGTAAAAAGGACTCACCTAAAATAAGTTAATTTATTTTGTGGTCTCTCATCACTTTCATGTACAAAAGATTCATCTCCCGTAAATAAACAGAACTTAGAGTTTGTTAAAGCTACTTGCTCTTCTACCGCACCATTTGGATGTCCCTGATATAACTTTAAGTTTAAATCTATTTTTTGCTTGCAGTATTCGCATCGACTGATGATTACAGTGTCCACTGGTTTGTTAATTTCAGGTTTTGATTGCACCATTTCCTTGCAGTCCTCTACTTTTATTTTTTTCTCCAGCTGCTCCTCTACTTGATCTTGATCTTGATTCATTTGCGGATTACAATTTTCTTTATCACATCCTACCTTAACATCTATATCCGGCACATTGTTGTATTTTTCTTCATGTGGATCTGGTGATTTTGTATCATTGATTGTATCTTTATCAATGTTCAGTTTCTTCTTTTTCGACATATGTTTGGCAAATAGGTCCAAGACAGATGGAATTTGGTCAGTTTTTGTCGATCCATTTGATGCTGCAGCATGTTCTTCCACATCAGCAAGTTTCCTGCTGCGCGTTATCCTTTTGCTACAGCTTGATCCACTTGAAACGATAGGTGGCATGGTTCTAAAATCATAAACAAAATATTTATGTATTATTCTATACTTATATATATATATTATCCTTATATCTATATTACATGTGCACACAACACTATTCAAAGAAATTATTTAATAGTTTTATATGCACAAATGTTACAGAAGCAGCTCATGAATCACTGGGTACTGTATCCAACATCTGAAGTCTGTCCTTTTTCGAAGAATTTCCTATGCTGATGTACATCCGGTCACAAGACAGCACTTATTCTTTTTTTTGTTTCGGAATATATTAGAAATATAATGAAAGAAGCCTATGATTTAAGAGCGTAGGATATGCAGTAGATAGTCAGACAGTAGATACGTATATGCCAAAATTACATATACACATATAATTTTATATAACTTTTTTTATATACAATAGTACCATAAGTTAGAGTAAAACAAATATTGTTGGTTTCATTTTAACTTATTGTTCTAGTATAGATCCGAAAAGTTCTTTGAACAGACTTCAGATGTTTCTGGCAATGATATGCTTGTTTATTCATTGACACCTTCGTCATGGAAACCAATCAATCCTTGTAAACCTTCTATTGGCATAGGAGACAGGCCTTATAGTAGTCCATAACCATAATTGAGAAGAAGAAGAAGGTATGCTTGTTTCATGAGCTGTTTTTGTAACATTATGTAAAACTATCAATTTCTTTGGAAGGTATGTTGTGTGAGATCTCGAGGTGACCTCAGACCCTTAATCCGTCTGATCATAGAGAATATTGCCAGCTGCAATTACTCCCCACAAGCATGCATGACACCTGGACACCTGTGCGAACTCATTCATTTCGCCGTAACATTGATGCGCTCGGCGTCGAGAGAAAAGAAACGCAAGACAAAGGCATCTTGAGAATGTCTTAAAGATGTCTCGATTTTGGATATTATGATGTCTATGGACTGACAATCGCAAGTGATGCTGTGAATTGAAGTACTCACCTGGTGAACGATTTTACCGATGAAACGTTGCGCTGTGTGGATTTACACGCAGATTGATCGATCCAAAGCAGAATATCATTGAATGTGGCACAGTCACTCGTTGGAATGTACGTGTGTGCTTGACGATCAGATGATCGATGATCACCAGCAGGTATAACGAGACGTGATCTTCCCGATGTAACGGAATTGACGTGCCCGACAATGATCACAGTTCACGCCGGGCGATTCACCACCTCCCGCAAAAAAGTGTGTGCGTCCATTTGCGATTACTCACGACGGTACAATCTCTCCCGCACGTCAATGTGCCGTGACATTCCCGCCCGATTTGCCTTTTTCCCGCCTCGTAATGGCTCTTACGTACGTTCGACACGAGCATATATAAATATGTACCCGGGGATCGTTCTTTTTGGCTACACCGGAGGATTTCATTGTCGCGATTCAAGCCTGTTCTACAATATGTCGTATGTCGTTGTCCAATGAGATGATTTATTTTTCGAAAGTGAATTCTCCTCATTGGACCATCGACTGCGTTCTCACATCCGACAACAACATACGACGTATTGTAGAACAGGCTTCAACGATATGTCAGACGGGAATTCGTACTTTTAAATAATACGACTCAACGGCGCCAATTGTGTAATTTTACAAATTTAAAAATCGTATCAGATGGGTGGATACCGATTGACACGTTACAATTGGATACGTTCGATTGGACACGTTACGATTAGACACAAATCGATTAAATACCGTAAGATCGACACATTGCCCGATTGAACACCGCAATATAAACTGTGGCTTCTGCCTTCGGCTAAAAAGAACAAACCTCTTATTGAAACAGTTAGATCGTTTCGCACACTACTAGCTATATCTTAAGCCAGCGGCATACGATGCTTGTTTCGTGCTGGATTGTTTGCTGGTTGGAATGCTGCGTTCTGATTGGTGTATTTTCAAAAATGGATGACAATATACCAATAAAAACACAGTGTTTCTATCCAGCAAGCAATCCAGAACGAAAACAAGTATCATGTGCCGCTGGCTTTAGATTCAATCAAGAACATATACCAATCAGATTCATAAATTTTACTGTTATAAGGTTGCTTTCTCTTCTGGATGCAACTTTTTTTTCTATCTGTGATAAAACGTCTCAAAAACATCGTATTGTGATACTTTTTTATGTAAATTCGACGAAAGAACCATCGATTTGGTAGAAGAATAATTAACGAATGCAGTTTGTAGTAATTGTTCTGATCTCTGTTTTTTTAATCTTACAAGGGAATCTAGAATTTTGCTATAAATTTGTCGTAAAATTATCTTTGATTCGACATCCATTTCCATAATATCAATTTGAATTTGATCAGCAGCGATATAAATAAAAACAGTAAACAATGATGAGATTAAAATGTACTGTCAGGATATATGACAGGACATTGCTTTCGAAGCAAAGAACCTACCGTTCTGTATTGACAATCAGTAAGCAATCTGATAAAAACGAAGTATACCTTCTTTTACAAAATTTGAAAAATAAGGAAGGAATCAAGTATAAGGTAAAACGCAAGTATTTCTGATAATACTAGATTTATTATTTACACACTGTGAAATTTATATAAAATTGCTTCACAAATATTTTTTGATACTTTGTAGTAATGTCTGTATGTAGTATGTTTTCAAGTAAAATATTAAAATATTGTAGGAACATTTTTGAAAGAAAGAAATTTGTGAGACGATTATCTTCCTTTGCATTTTTTTCAGATTCACAACAACGTGGAAAAAATATTCACAAAGTTTATTGATGATGGCAAAGCCACAATAAGTTTGAAAGAACCTAGACATGATCTAATTATTGAGACTTTTTCAATTAATGAAGTTATTCAATTAAAAAGTTTCCTTCATATATTGAAACTCAGGTTGCGCAAGATTGGCGAATCGTCTTTCCCAATTATCTCGAATTTAAAGTTGAAAAACATGGATTTATCACGAGCTAATAAACTTGTGATTCAGAAGAAATCTGAGTATCCACTGTTACGTGGTTTCCCAAAAATAATAGAAGAACTTTCTATATTAGGATTAGGAAGAAGGTCTTTTGATCGACAAATTCTGAATTTGAAATATTTAAAAATTTTAAACTTGTCAAGTAATCAGATTCAACATTTACCTAAAGAAGTTGGCTGTTTGCCACATCTTCAAGAACTTATTATACCACATAATAAGTTAGGAAAATCTACATTTGAGTGGAAATGGATTAGTCAAGTTGAAATTAGAAGGAACTTACGCTTGTTAGATATCAGAAATAATGAAGTAAGTTAGGCCAATCACTGAGATATCACAAGAGCAGCACATGTTAATGAATTTTATTACTTCTAAAGAATATCTGTTATATAATTTATGTCTTATCATTATTTATAGATATCTGTATTGCCAGTACAAGTTGGAATATTGGATGTTCTAGTAAAATTACAAGTTTGCCAAAACTTATTGACCAAATTACCACAAAGCATTGGAAGGTTAAGAAATTTAAAATATTTGGAAGCAGCCAGAAACAATTTGTCGTGTCTACCAGGAAGCATGAGGCACCTGCGATTAGATTATTTGGATATTTCAGGCAATCCATTTAATTTTCAAAATTCTCATTTCGTTGTATATTATCACGTTAATGAAGTAGTAACTCTTGTTCAATATGCAGCTATAGCCTTACTAAAAGCCAGGTTTGTCCGCTTTCATTCTTTATTTTCAATGAACGTGTAATGTTTGATATACTTAATATATAATTTGAAATAATTTTGATATTTATTATCATCCAGGATAACGTATGATAATAGTACGATGCCACCTAACCTGGTGCAATTCCTGGATAATGCTACATTCTGCTGTGTATGTTCACAAGCCTGTTTTAATCGTTATGTACTAGACTACAAGGAAATGGAGTTAAGACGAGTAACTTGTCAAGTCAAGAGAACGGCAAATACAACCATTCTATATGAATGTTACTTTTGCTCAAAAACTTGTCAACGTTATTTTTAAATATTGGATGGACATTCTGTAACTGTTATTACACAATGCAACGTTTCATCGCGTGAAGAAAAAATTACCATCTGACACAAGTTATTTTGCATCCACAATGAATTGGGCTATAGTCACGTGTAAAATATTTTATATTCCTTACAGAACACATTAATTTATAATTTTTATATACGTGCCAACTCGTTTATATCTAATTATAATTTTTCATTACCGGCTACTTACGGTGATGTGTGACTGAATTAAATAATTAAAGTAATTATAAAGATAAACTGGTAACTGTTGTCTTTATCATATCTCATTGATAATTTGTAGAATTTAACATTTCTAAAAATTAAAATCTTAAAATAATTACTTAAAAGTTCAGATATAAAAAAATACAAAATTATAAAATATTTAATGTAATTAAAGATATTTAAAATGACATAATTCAAGTGACCATTTATTACAACTAAATTATAACAACTTATTTTCTATATTTAAATTTTACATGTTATTCTTTTATATGCATATATGAGAAACGAACAGACATACATAAGAAATATAATTTTTAAGAGAATTTCAATTCATCCTTATTTCTATTCTATTCTTAATTATTGTCTACAAACTCTATGATCTATATGTCTTTGTTTTCATTAGAGAACATATTTATATCCAAATAAAACATTGAGGATATTTCTTGCTGAGAATATTTTTGGCTCTCATTTCGAGACCCATTATTTTTTAATGTTCTGTAATGAATTCAATAAGAACATATATTTAAATGAAAATTACATAACAATATAAATCATTTCACAATATAAAACGTGAATGATCGTAAAAATGATCGCTTCATAATTTAATTTGAAAATAATTTGTATAAGTTATAGTAAGTAATTATATGCTGACGCTTAGAACATAGATTAATAATAAAAAAAAACTAAGCAACGCAAATATTTCATGAATCTAGAAATATTTTTATCATTAATCTCGAATTTCGTAATCTTGAGAGACTTGAAAACTTATTTAGTCTAACAAAATTTATCATAATTAAAACGAAATCAATATATATTTTCATATAAATATTTATGTATAAAAAATATATATGCTTGTGCTTTTATGTGATATTCATTATAACAAAATACGATCTCGTTTTTCAACTACATTGTACTTTTGTCTTTTTTCACAAACTTAAATGAATCATCGGTAGTTGTTCGAAGAAAATATTGTTGGGGCGCCTCTTTTATCTTCTTGCCGACACGTGGAACAGTAAAATCAATGTTTTTGAATCTTTTTACATTTACTCCCATTCGCAAAGGATGAATGTAAACTTCAGGATCTTCAGCATGAG